>NC_088683.1:304242464-304545495 GCF_028017835.1 Emys orbicularis
TTTATCCAAACTGCAGTTGTTAATATTGGTGAGTAATCAGGAGGGTCCAAGCCATCCTATCCTTTTAGAATACCAACAGTAAAGACACATGTTAAACATTTGTTATGCTGCATCTGCTTCCCAAAAGTATCCATCTGATTTTTATCATAGGGGACTAAACTCTGTTCTCACTGAGCTCCCTCTGAGGTCCTTGAAGTAACACAAGTTTAACAGAGAACAGAGCTTAGCCAAGTCTCTCTTTCGCTCTCAGTTTTTGTTCAGTATGGCCCTTTTCACCTAAACAGCACACCCTGAAAACATGATGTATTATAAGATAATGAAACTTAACACTGATGCAGTAACAAAAAGGTTTTTTGCCTCTACCACATTGTAGAAAATTGTGTACAAAAATACACATAGTAATAACGTACTGAAACCTCATTAAATTACCACATACTTTTTTGCATTTTCTTTCTCTACACTTCTGATTTGACAAGACAGATATAATGTTTGCAATGTGCTGTGAAAATGGAAAGGGCTTTAGAGGTATGTCAGGATGCAAAGGTCCTATCTGATTATGTGTAGATAATGTAAACTGGATTTTTCCTCTCCTGTTGACTGGAGTAAATTGGGGTAAATCCTGATGCTGACTCACCTCACCTCTCTGCCAATCCATTGAAAACTCTGTTGCCAAAGCCTGCAACCTCATAATCCCTTCACTCACCCCATATTGTCTTTGACATAAAGGTCAGATACCTCATACTCCTCTTTGAGGTCCTCTATAAGGACTCGGGGACTAGAACCCAGGTTTGAAAAGCTTGGGGTGGCTGATGTTCCCACCGTGCCACCAGAAGGCCCTACAGAGGTGTGGCCAGGAAGCACTGTGGAGAATAAGCAGCACAGAAGTACCACCCATTAGACCCAGAGGTTGCCCAGGAAGTTGTCTGGGTAACCACATACAGATCTTGGTCTGCTACTATGCTGGACTTTGTCTCTGACTCCAGCCTGACTCTGACCCTTGTTTACGGAACTTGGCCTTGCAATTCCTTTAACTCTGGCCCAGTGACTCCCGTCTCTGGTGAGCAGACCTCAGCCCAACTGTTACTGCTAGGCAAGACTGCCTGCACCCCAGTCCCTTACAACTTAGCTCCTGACCTCTTGGTCGTTTCCCTCCTGCTGTTTCACCATGCTTTCTTCACAGTTCAAGTTGTTCATCTGGATGGCCTCTTCGTGTCATTTTTACCAGTCCTGCCTCTGTGCCTTTTTTGCTGTTTCCCCTATTCTTGGAACTCCCTCCCTGAACCCATCCTCCATGCCGCCAACCTAACCTCCTTCCACTCCCTTCTTAAAACCCACTTATTCAGGAGACTTAAGAATTGTACTCCTACATAGTAAAAAATAGAACCAAAAAACCCTCATAACACTCAAGACATGCTTATTAACCTTCCAGTTGATCATGCAACCCTATTATCTTCATCCTCTTCCTCCCTGCTCATTGACATGTTGTCTACTCCTGTTGAGCTCATCATAGCTGTTCTGAGCAGGGTTTAGTCAGATGACCAGATACTTTGGCCTGATCTATACTGATTGCTAAGTTGTGCTCATCTTCATGTCACCTAACTCAGTTGTTCACAAACACAGTCAAATTCTATAGAGTAACCTAAACCTTAGGGTCTAGTCCTGTGAGGTGCTGAACATCTCACTCATCACACTCTTAGTCTGTAAACCCCTTGTCATTACACCTTTTGGACAATGCTACACACATCTATGGCTATGAGGACATGATTGTATGCCCGTTGAAGTAGTAGCAAAATTCCCATTGTCTGCAATGGTGCAGCATCAGACTCTATAGAAATAACAACAATAGTGAATTAGGCAATAGAAGGATGATTATACAAATAAATAAATAATTGGAGGTGGGCCTGAAGCAAAACCCTGGATCTTTAACTGAATGTGACATCAGGATCTGGATTTTCCCACTCAGACCCATTCACACTTAATGGAGGTTCCCTTTAAACTCTGATGTCTTGCTAATCAGCTGCACAAAGCAAGAAAACACATAAAAGGTTTCTGACCATCAAATGAGAGTTTAGACAAGGGGTCGGCAAGTGGGGGCTGCGATCGGCCGAACCTGCCGCGTCAGCAGGTAAATAAAACTGGCCCGGCCCGCCAGGGTGCTTACCCTGGTGAGCCGCGTGCCAAACGTTGCCGACCCCTGGTTTAGATTAATATCCTACCTTTTAAAGCTTGCCAGAATATGGCAGTAATCCTTTAAAACAAATGTTTGTTTTCTGACTGTTGCCAGTTTGAGAAACAGTGTTCTGTTGTTGTGTCCCCCTGCCCCCACCCATGAATTCAAAGGACACGGATAATTTAAAACCTTAATTAACAATCTCTGAGATGCAATAGCTCACCCTCTTCACATCCCATCCTTTTTATTAAATGTGCTTAAGTATTCATGAACACACGATGGTAATCTTGTTAACACTATGAAAAGCAATGACTTCCTCATTATGAACTGCTTGAAAATGCTCATGATCCTTTCACCAGAATGAGCTTAGTACAATTAGAAGCCAAGTGTGTCACCAAAAAGCCACAGGTGCACAAGACATGAGGTAATAAAAATGTCACTGTGAGAGCTGTGATGGCACTCCTGTGTCCATGTAGTGTACATTCAACCTAAAATGCAATTTTGCCACAAGGTGCCATGAAAACGATAATGAAGTGAGTTCATCATGATTAAAAGGGGTAAGTAGTCATATTAAAAAAAATGCTGAGATTTCCTTTAGGGCCTTACCCTGCACTCCCCAGTCAGGCAAAACTCCGTCCAATTTCAGTGGGAGTTTTACCTTAGTGAGAACTGCAGGATTGGGATCTAGGGGTGAAAAAGATTTGATTACTTTTGCCCTCCTTAACCTCAAATCTCTGATATGCAAATTTCTGGGTACCAAGGAAGACAAAGGGTTGGATTTTCTATGGCTACAATATCCAGGAGTGGAAGATCATTATATTTGTATTATAAATACACATACACTGTATATAACAGTAAAAATGTCCACAATTTCTGTACATACAATGCAAAACAACATTAAATGATGACCTTTTAAAAAAAAAACACATTCACACACATACATAGATAGATATATACCAGGAAGGGAATGCATTTTGAGAAACACTGAACCCAGACAAAGCTGTAGGTTTGACATTTTGTGATGCAAGTGAAGCTTTGAGATTTGAATTCCATTTATCATTATGGCCTTTTAAGAGCTGATAGGGACAGAGAGAATTTGAGCCACCAGCCAGCTAATCAAACCACCATTAAGTGGGGTAAGTGGCAATGAAGGAAGAAAAGATACAGTGATGGCATCACATTCAGCCTGGAAAAGTCATATTTAAGATTAAATATCTTCACTGCCCTAATTCTAAAAGGGATAATTAGTAAAGGATTTCACTTACCTAGCTGAATTGTCTGTTTAAGAACCTCTGCAGACAAACTGAGTGACAGAGATCTCCAATCTCTTCCCTAAAATGAGTTGTCTGTACAATTTTCTAATGGCTCTAGCAAACACTTTAGGGAAGTCTGCCACAAAACTGAAATTCAAAGAAAAAATTAAAGAGAATAAATGTTTGAATGTGTAACTATCTCAGTTCCTGAAACTGGGTCTTCCAAGTGTGTGGGAGTGCAAAGCCTGGTGTTCGGACCCATTTTAAATCTGGATAATTCTACACCCCTAAGTTCCCCTTGTGTTTCATTTATACATGGTCTTCTTAATTTCCTATCACAGGATCTGAGATGTACTAGTGCAGACCCCTGTGAGGTCCTGCTGAATTCCAAAAAACTAAACCTAAGCACAGAGGCCTGGGTAAGAGGAATCCAATGCAAAACCAGGTCCTTAAACAGTTGTGCAGTGTTGCTGTATGCTTTAAATAGCTGTCATATTCCACTGCAGAGAGGCTGCATTTCAGTGATCACTGAAGTGATTTATTTGCTTTCAGATCTGTTCGGGCCATCATTCCATTGTATAATTTAATGTCTCAACTCTGAGGTTGTAATACATCTACCAACTAAGACACTGTGATGGTAAATTGAATTTGTATAAAAACATTATTTGATGTATTTAAATGTATTTCTCTAGGTTTTTGGAAAGCACTTTTTGAAGACTGACGTTGTCACAAAGCAGGACGTAAACCTAGGTGAGTTCAAACACTAAAAGAAAATGCATTGTAAACATTCTAGCATCACCTTGACGTGTGATGCACTAGGCCAGGGGTCGGCAACCTCTGGCACGCGGCTCGCCAGGGTAAGCTCCCTGGCGGGCCGGGCCAGTTTGTTTACCTGCCACGTCGGCAGGTTCGGCCGATCGCAGCTCCCACTGTCCGTGGTATGCCGTCCCAGGCCAATGGGGGCGGCGTGAAGCTGCAGCCAGCACATCCCTCGCCCGCGCCGCTTCCCGCAGCCCCTATTGGCCTGGGACGGCGAACTGCGGCCAGTGGGAGCCGCGATCGGCAGAACCTGCCGACACGGAAGGTAAACAAACTGGCCCGGCCCACCAGGGTGCTTACCCTGGCTAGTCGCATGCCAGAGGTTGCCGATCTCTGATTCATCTGCTGTAGCTCTGGAAAAAAAAAACTTCTGTCTCTTCCCCTTTAAATCAAGTATCTTTCTCTTTGTACATTAGGCGTTGAGGGCAAGATGCATACTTGATGCGAAGAAACCAGTGGGGCTCATGCTCGAGAAGTTTCTAAGGTGAAGAAACCAGATCTATTCACAAAAAAAAACTTATCCTCCAGTGTCAGAGTAATGTATTTTTCAAGTGCTGACCATTATGCATTCCATTTATACCACTTCTTTAATCAAAGCTGAACTTGGTGAATTGCAAATAGGAAAGAAAACATTAAATGTGAAAGGCCAACTCGCTCATCTATATTTTTTGTCAAAATGACAGTTTTAAAATTACAAAGGTAAAATACTTGGCTAAATAGGGTTATAAATGTGTAATTTATCATTGCAGAACATTTTTATGCGTTTTAAAACTACTCCTTTATTTTAAGAGGTGAGGATACAAAATGGTGGATTCATCCTTCATCTTTTTATTCTGCAATTTATTTTTGACACAGCAAAGATGCAATATGCTGAGGAAAAATCTTGGAATTATATTTGCATCCCTCTGCCTATCAGTTATCGGCATGCCATATGATATATTTCAGAAGTTGGTCCAGTAAAATATATTGGCACCTTGTCTCTCTAATGGTCACTGGGCACCATTAGGGAAGAAGAAAAGGATTGGAACTGCAGGTCTAGGTGAATACATTTCTGGAAACTCCCATTGCTTAACTGTGGTTTGCCTGAAATGCTTATTCTTCATTTTAAGTGTGAACTCATATACTGAGATTGCAACAAAAGAGCAAGATAAAACTCCTGTGAGGGCGTGAGGGGAAGAGTCGCATCTTTGCGGGATCACACGGAGAACAAGATCGCTGTATCATGGTAGTCTTCTGTATATGATACATCTGAGAGGATTACAAGAAGAGGGCTTGAGGCAGGACAAGTGATGGTCACAGAGAGAGAAAAGAGAATGTGATCTGAACCCTGTTACATCCTGGGATATCCTCTCCAAATTCCAGACTGAGACTTTGGAGCAACCAAGAAGAGATTGGGCCTAAATAATCCATCTCGGGTTAGCAATGAACTCAATGCATGCTTCCTCATAGTTTGGGGTAATCAGTCAATTCACGGTGCGAATGCTTATATGGGGCCAGATAGTGTCCCCAGTGAAGTCATTTGTAGCTCTCATTAACGCTAGTTGGGGCAGGACAGGAACCACAGTGCAGACATGTACAATAAAGCTGCTATCCCCGTTATGAAGTTGCAGTATTTTGATTTAAGGAGCTCCCAGTAACACCTTTTAAGAGTTTTGCGGGCTGTTAAGAAAAGAAAAAAACAATCCGTGTAACAGAAGATTGTGGAATTTTTTCAACCTCCTGATCACAGCAATATGGGTAAGGCTGTGTCAGAGTTTCCACTGTCAACCCCCTCGTTGGAGTGTGACCTAGTAGGGAGAGCACTGAACTGTGACTCAGGAGACCTGGGTTATATTCCCAGCTCTGCCACTCCCCTGCTGGATGATCTCGGGTAAATTGTGTCACTGCTCTGTGCCTCAGTTTCCCCATCTGTACAATGAGGATAATGATAACATCCTCCTTTGTTAAGTGCTTTGAGAACTACTGATGGAAAGCCCTATATAAGAGCTAGGCATGATTGGTCTCTAACTATATGTAAAAAATATCCTCATGGTGGACAGTTCTCTCTCCAGGGAATGGGAGTTTTTTTATATAAATGGATTGACATCAGATGTTTTATTATTAACAGAAAACAAGAATAATTTCTAGTATTTTCTGATGCTTTTTTGCTCTGGTAAAAAAGCAAAACAAGCAGCAATGAGTGAGTTGTATAAACCTGCAATTTGGCAGCCAATTAGTCTTTGATTTAGACAGTTGCTTTTTGATGTTTAAAAAAATGATTTCTTACAGCTGAAAAATTTAGAGAGAATCCCAGGTTTGTCAAAGAATTAAACTGAGCCCAAATTCCGTTCCTGTTAGCATCTTCAATTGGGGCCATTGTAAAGACATAAAGAGATAGGTTTGTTCTACTTGTGGTGGAAGTATGTGGAGGGAGGCAGAAGGACCCCCTTCATCATTGTCCTACAGTCCCTTTGCACTAGCGAGGCTGCTACAAAGAGGACATACAGCACATGTGACTACCTTCCACCAGCTCTAGGACACCTTTTCAGAAGCCAAAAGGTGCAGAGTTGGATGTTCTGGGGCAAGCTGGGGGCAGGCCAGAGGAACAGGATTAGGGCCAAGAGAGTGCATGACCAGGATGAACCTTCCTCCAGTGATTCTGTGCACTTGCAATGGTCCATATGGGCTACTGAAGCAGGAGTCCAACTTGGGCTGCACTGGAGGCGGGGTCAAGATGGCTCGGCAGCCCCTGCATAGGGGAGGTGCAAGTTGCCTCCCCTTTGCTCTGTACCAGTGCGGGGATGAATCTGCCCCTTGAACGTGGACTGGCTGTGCTCAACTCTCTGGGCTGCCTCTGTATCATCTGCTAAAAATCAACTTCAGCTTGTTTCAGAAGTCCAGTTATTATCGTTTGCATCGTTTCAAACACTGACTGATGCAAGGGCCACGAAAGCTAGCATGATAGTGCCAAATTACCGGGTGTATAATACAAAGGAAGGGAAATAATATGCACATTTCCTCTAGTGAAGCCAGGTGTTCTAAGGTGGCTAGATGGCTCTGGTCAAAGGGAGTAGTCTCACCCTTACCAAAACACAAGAAAAATATTGTGCAAGTTAAACGATATGCCTTATTTCAGCAAACCCAGTCTCAGAATCAAAATGTACATTAAGGGCAGTTTCCACATGTTTGTGGCTATCCAGATTCAGAGAAAAAAAAATCTGGGCTCCTTTCTTCTCTCATGTGCACTGGAATTACTTTACTGAAGTCAATGGAGTTAGACTGGTATAACACTAGAGTAGGTGAGAGGACAATCCAGCCCAGCCTGCCCCATATCTAACTTTGATAAAAGTTTCAGACTCAGTGAATCTTTAAGCCCCAGCTGCTTGTGCTGAGGGACTCTTCACAACTCCATTCTGAACGTGTGCTCCTTCTCTGTGTCGCTACCCTTAGTTGTCTTTCCTATATCTATATATACCCGGTCTCAGTCTTCCCCCTGTAAGTGGTGCTCACTGAACAGCACATGGACATGCAAAACGTGTTCCAATGAGCCACTGCTACCCGCATGGACACAGGTCAGATTAAAACCACAGGGAAGATAAATGCAATGTACATGTAAAATTACACACTAATTGGTTCAAATAACTTAAAAGCTTCACTGATGAAGCCATCAGAGCTGTAAACTCCACAGACCAAGGATCTTAAAAACTCCATCAATAAAGCAGGCATCACTTACAACATTCATAGGGTGAATAGCTCCAGATATTTTTTTCCCTTTTATTTTTCACAAGTCTAGATCTGACCTCATATGAACCCAACCAAACTAGTCAGTGGCTAGTTGAGCCCTCTCTATGGAGAAGAAAGGGATCAGAAAACTCCAGGACACCAATCTTGCAGAATTTCCAAATAATCATTCCACTCAGGTGGGCGAGTTTGGGGCATGGGAAAGAATATGTACCATTTTTTTCTACCCTCTGAGAATCCATAGGGAAGGGAACAGGAGTCCTGCAGGGTAGATGCAGAGAGATTTGCCTAACCACCCTCAGCCATCCCTCTTCTGGCTCCCCTTCCTTGCTGGCGCCATAATTTCTTCATGAGCCATGAGATGTCTTTTGCTGAGTCCCTCACAGGAGCCAAGGAGGGGCTAGTGGGAGGTAGTGCTGCTTGAAGCAGGATTAACTCCAAACTGGACTTCTGATTGAAAATCTGCAGGCTCAGCGAGAATGGCCATGAAGAAGAGCTGGTTCCACCACCACCTCCTCCCACCTATGCTGGGGAAACTTGACCATGTGCAGCTCCAGTGGAGGAACAGGGCACAGTGCTGCAGAGCTGGCACTACCCACGGGGGCAGATCTACTAGAACTGGATTTCCTCTAGTCACAGAAATGGAAGAGATTATCTAGTGCCCTAGTATCAATAGCATGTGTACTGCATCTGTACACATGTTCAATTAATCACATTAATGAACTGATAGGACTAACTCAAGAACAGAACCATAGTCTGCTAAAAGGCAGTATGTGCAAAGACAGCTGAGCTATCCCATTCTGACTGCCTGTAGCAGTGATGTACAGAACAAAACACAGGCTAAGCCTCCAGAATTTGGGACTGGAACATTTATCTGAAAAGTCAAGGAAAATGTATACAGCATCAGTGAATTGGACTGCCTGGGCTGGAATTTACGGGATTAGCATAGCAAGTATAATTATAACACGGGTCACTTGCTGGAAGATTCTCTGCACCTTGAAGTCTTTAAACCATGATTTGAGGGCTTCAATGGCTCAGACATAGGTTTGATACAGGAGTGGGTGGGTGAGATTCTGCGGCCTGCGTTGTGCAGGAGGTCAGACTAGATGATCAATAATGGTCCCTTCTGACCTTAAAGTCTATGATTCTATGAATTGCATTTATCCTGCACAGGCAACATGCAATCCCTCCCCGCCCCCCCAAAAAACCTGTTCCATACTTTTCCCATCCATACCCAACAACCCTCCAAGTTCACACCCAGGCTGCTTCCCAGCAATTTACTTCCCTGTCCCTCAGCTCTTCTGTTACCCCTGACTCCCGCAAGCCTTTGCACTGCCTCTGAGGGGTGCAGGAAATATAGCTCTGTATTGTAGTTTAAATGAATTATTACTTAGAGTTCTTATTAATATGCCTAGTAAGGTATCTATATGTCAAAAAACATTTCCTGAATCTTTTTTGTTGTCTGTATTGTTACAGACATACTTGCTGACAGGTATTTTGAAATAAATGATAACAAATATTTGAAACTGGTGTGATTAAATTGTGTTATTTTGACAAATAACATATGCAGAATTTTAAAATATTGTGCACAGAAATTTTAGGTGCAGAATTCCCCCAGGAGTAACTGGTGAATTCTCTGTAACTTGAAGTCTTTAAACCATGATTTGAAGACTTCAGTAACTCAGCCAGAGGTTAGGGGTATATTACAGGAGTGGATGGGTGGGGTTCTGTGACCTGCAATCTGCAGGAGGTTAGACTAGATCATAATGCTCCCTTCTGATCTTAAGTATATGAGTCTATGAGTAATTGTGTTCCTAAATTGATCAAGTAATTGATCAATTATTCTTTTATTCCCTTTTATTGGTGGCTTTAATAGGCTCTCACTTTCTAGTACACTTTTGATTATTTAAAATATTTGTGTTCCATATTTTAAAATTATAACAGACCTTTTTATTCAGATCATAATCTTATTTTTTCAATTTTTTAACATATAATGCTCTAGAAGGAGAAAGGACAATAATTTTGCAGGAGGCTACACTGAACCTTAAAGACTTTGTTTTTTCATAGCCCAAATATGCCACCTACTGGTACCAATTTTTATGGAAGAAATTGTGCAGATTTTCCTTTACAAGATCTAGTTTATAGTCCAGATATGCAGACTCACTGCCATCTAGTGACTGTTTCCTAGACTAGCCATGCAGTAGAAAATCACATTCAAATATTTATCAAAATATCTTTTGCTGCTGCCTACTTGGGGAGATATTTGTCCATTTTGGAATGGATTCAGCAGGCCTAGAATCCTGCAACTCTATGCACATCTGGGCAGCTATGCTCTGATGAGGCATATAAATTTTCATGTTCATTTATTAAAGATATAATATAAGATAAAGATGAGAATGGCTCCTCATCTCTACTTTTTCCCTTAGTTTAGTCTATTCTGTTCTTTCCTCTTTTGTCTCACCACGTTCCCTTCTTGTCCAAACTTCTGGGAACATCGAATAGCTGCAAAATATTGACCGTTTTAATTGACTGCTTTTTTTAAAAAGACTAATATACTTTGCTATATTTTGTATCATATTCATTCATGAAGACAAATACCTGTGAAAGGATCTCTGCATTTCTGTGTTACAATAATGAAAATAATATTATACTTATTATATATGACTTTACAGGATTTCATATATAATCTAGAAGTTGATAAATACATTTTCCAAATAGAAAAATCTTTCCAGTAAGACTAAGTGAACATGCAGAGACTTCCTCTTTGGTATGCGCCACATATCAGTATCTAGATTGTTCAGCCATCTAATTGCTGCATCACTGAGAGTAGCAAGGTGTTTCAGTCCACCCTTCAATCTTCTAATTGTGCACTTCTCCACCACATGTTTGACTGTTTATGTGGATTGGGCCAAGCCAAATTTCTGCATTGTGGCAGCTGCTCTGGCTATTCCAGACAACAGTCTGTTGAACCTAGTCCAGGATCTGCATCTCACATAGCAAACAGGTGGGTGTAAGTTAGGGCTTCTGAAATTCATCAGCACACCTGTATCTCTATTCCAGAGTTGCTGCCACTCTGAGAGGACATAGCTGTTGGCCCTGATATGCCGATGTTCATCCAAGATTGACCCTGGGCCAGCAGCACTGGACATGACTGCACGAATGGTCACCTCAAAAAGATGTCACAAAATCAGTCATCATGGCAAATCAGCAGAAACTGCAGAAATAGATGTTTGCAGGCAGATCTTCTGATAGGAAGTATGTGCTGCTTATTTTCATCCATTGAAACCACAGTCAGCCTTGTGTGCCACAGGTTGTTTACATCCATCACTGCCCTCCATGCAGTTTGAAGGGTAATGGCACCTTGTTGAAGTTTTGAGGGAGCTATATGAGCCAACACATATAAATTAGATGTTAATGTGTGGGTCAGGCAGCCACGCAACTGCATTCAACTCCGAATCAACAAGGTGCATATACCCACTTCTGCTGCAAACTGCTGTACAATGTTCCAGAGGAGTGAGTACCAGCACCAGGACTGAAGTTCGTAAAACATTTGCCTCTGCTCCCCAGGAGGTTCCTGCTAGCTTCTGGATCAAGGCAGTGTGAGAAGTGATCTTTTTCTGAAAGTATTCTACCTGGGACCAATATGTTAGACTGCAATTTAGTTTGACTCCTAAATAAGTGTCAACTGTCTGGAAAGGGAATGGACAATCCTGAACACAGATTGTAAGGGTTGATTGGCCAGGAAACTGTTCAGATGGAAGGTTGTGGCCACCATCTTAGACTCATTTAATGTAAGTCACCACTGATGAAGGTAAGTGGTCAGAGGATTCATGTCCTAGCTGAGTCATCCTTCAGTGTTGTATAGACTTTTACCCACATCAGTGAGAGAGATATCATCTGCATATACATACTTAGCAGCCTTAGTTGTTGAAAGGTCATGAGTATATATGTTCAAGAGAAGAATAGTTAGAATGGATCCTTGCAGGAGTCCATTATGGAGACGCCAATGCTGGCTGACTTTGTCTACAGCTTGCAGGATGAAGCGCCAATTCATTATTGTTTCCAAGATGAATCACACCATGGATTAGAGAGAATAACCTGCCACAACTTGGTCATCAGCCCCACATGCCAGACAGTATCATATCCAGCTGCCAGATCCACCAGCACAGCGCTAATTTTCTTGCCCTTCTTGAAGGTATCTTTGGTACATCTACACTGCAAATAAAAACCCACAACTGGCCCACGGACTGCGGGTCTGTTTCATTGCTGTGTAGACTTCCAGGCTTGGGCTGCAGCCCAAGCTCTGAGACCCTCCCACCTTGCAGGGTCCTAAAGCCCAATCGCCAACCCAAGCCCAGATGTCTAAACTGCAATGAAACAGCCCCTTAGCCAGAGCCCCATGAGCTCATGTCAGCTGGCAAGGACCAGCCACGGGAATCTAACTGATGTCTTGTGTGAGGTGAATGACTTGGGGGGACATGTCTACTGCTTTCTCATGGCATCCCCTATGAGTAGCATCAAAAAGTAAAATGGAAGCAGACAAAGTGCAGAACACAGGCTCACATTCAATAAGTCTATCAGCCCAAGCCATCTGCCAAGGGGGCCTGTGATGGGGCACACATGCCCTGCACTGGGACTTCAGGGATTAACTCCTCTCTTTGGGCCAAGAAGATGACATCCCCTTGACCCTGGTGGGCATGCTCCAACTGGAGACAAGGTATAAAAGGGAGCAGCCCAACTCACTCAGGGCTGACCGCCAGAGAGGAAGGAGGTGCTCTGCATGCTTCTGCAGAAGGACCGCTGGCACTTTGGGATGTGGAGGCCAGCCAGATGGTGATGACCAATGAACCCCATAGTCCGGGTGCCCCAGAATTAGGAGTGACTGTGGGAACCCCAAGATGGCACACTGCAGAGAAATCGGTAAGAAGTGACCCAGGGAAACTTTGTGGGGAATTGTTTATAGAACCAGAGACTAGCTTGGCATGTTTCAGCAGGATCCCCAATGAGCTGGTGGCGGGCAATCCCGCCACAGTCAGGGCCCTGGGTTGTGAACTGGTGGAGAGAGAGGGCCCAGGTCCCTCTACCCTGGCTGCTGATGACCCTGGGGCAGCGGCCCACCTCACCAATCCTATTGACTCTGGCTTTTAGGCCACCCTGCCCTGACAGAGGGGTGGCTATATTGACTCTGGCTGTTAGAACACCCCGCCCTGATAGACTACACTACCCCGAGACACAGAGTGGTCATGTAGATTTGGCCGTGGGGCTATAACAACCCTTGCCCCATCTCAAAAGGGGACGGGGCATGCATGCCCCACAACAGAGCCCCTTTCAGGGCCTTCTCCACCTAGTAACAAGCCGTGAAGAACACATTGTCTTGCTTCAGGAGATGCACTCCACCACTGACTTGCAGCTCTCAGCTCTAGGCGACACCGTCCAGGCTCATCACCATCACATGGCATCTTATCGTCAAGAGGGGCTGTCCACTGTCACTCTATCAACGTCTGATCCAAATGACATCATAGACTGGCAGACAATAAAAGTGAATGCGTTTATGCTGATTAATGTTCACAAGTCTCCATCAGATAACTGGCCAATCCCTCTTCTGTCCACCTTTCCATGTCCTTCTATCTACTATGGCAACTTCAATTCCCACCATGTCAATTCGGGATACCCTGACCACAATGCAGGAAAGTCTAATGGAATGGGCATCAGTTGCTGACCTACCGCTCCTCTATAACCCAAAGCAAATGCCAAGTTTTCACAGTATAGATAAGCAATTGGCTCTTCACCCCACATCACCTTTTCATCTTCCAGGCAACTGCCACCAGTAGCCGTAAAATCTCAACATCAGCTGTCTTTGATCACCACAGGCCTCCAGATATCAATAACGAGCAGCTTACAGAAGGCAAGGTGGAATTTTCTAAAAGTTCAGTCAGTGGGACGTCTTTCAACCAGAACCAGAGACATCTCTCAGCAAACTGGCTGAGTTGGACTTGACATGTCCAGCCAATATAAATATCTCCTACCAAATTTTTTGAAGATTAGTTCAGGCTGCTGCTAAGAAATCTATCCCTATAGGCTATTGCTGATAGTATATCCCTGGCTGGTCATCAGAGGCAGTTACGCTCTGCCAGGAATTCAGATCTGCTGATAACATAAAGGAAGCCATTAATAAGAGCAAGGATCTCATTCAACTGCGAGATCAAACCAAGTGCAACCAGTGGAGAGGGTTTCAAAAGATAGACTTTAGTCATTCAAGCCAGAAAGCCTGGCAAACTGTGAAAAGACTTTCTGGAGATTCCAGCCTCAGCAAAAAAAGAATTTCCAGTCACTGCATTAGACTGTAGAATTTCCAGTCACTGCATTCCAGTATGGCCATTAGTCCAGTGGCTAATGGCCATACACAGAACTTGGGTAATTCTTTCAGCCATGTGGTCAAAACTGAGATTATAGAGAAACGGCAGGCTTCTAGTGTGGATTCAAACCAATAGCTCCTTTTTCAGACAAAGAGCTGTACTAGGCCATAATGCTTATGAAAACTAGAAAGACTCCAAGCCTGGATTATATGCATATAGAGTTCCTACTTCACCTACTCCCAAAAGCTGGTTGCTTTGGTTCCTCAACCATGTTTCCAGGACAACTGCATCCCAAAAATCTGGTGCAGGGCAAAGGTCACAGCCATTTCAAAACCAGGAAAAGTGCTGGAAGATCCTAACAGTGACTGACTCATTTCTCTCACTTGTCACATACAAGCTTATGGAGTGACTGATTCTGATGTACATCAACAAGGTTATCAAACCACAACTGCCCTTTGTTCAGGCTGGCTTCAGATGAGGACACAAGATGAAGCCAACTCCTTCAGGATCTGATTCTCATGTACACTATGGTCCCTGTACACGCTGGCAGTGTAAAGGGGCTTTAAAATGGGTAAAGACCCTCTACACTGATTGTAGATGAGAATTAGGCCCATAGGGGCAGATTTTTAAAGGTATTTAAGCACCTCAAAATGCTGATAGGTACCTAGTGGGATTTTCAAAAGCACCTAAACACCTAACTCACACTGCCACCCCCCCCCCCCCTTTGGAAATCCTGCTAGGCAACTAGCTGCATCTTTAGGCTTCTAAATACCTTCAAAAATCTGCCTTATGGTGTTTTAAGGGCAAACAAATTTATATTGGATCTGATCATACAGCTATTACTCAGTTGAAATTTCTTCTGAAGTTAATTGCAAGCTTTGGCCCACTGAATGAAATTTTAAGAAGTGACTTCCATGCACTTGTTAATTTTGAGATATATATAGAAATGGACTTTATTCTGCAATGTGTGTGTGATTGCAAAGAAATGTTATCATAACATAAGAAGGTCATGAGGGTTTCATATGAAGGTAGGTACAGTAAAGGTATCTTGGGTTTTTTCAGGAATCATATAACCTTATGACCTTCCTGAGAGCTTACGGAGAAAAGTCAATGATACTACAAAAAACTTCATTAGCTTATAGTTAAGGTGGCTCAATGTAATTCAAAGTAAGACATATCATTAATCCCATCACTAAAAAACACAACCATTAAAAACTGAGGAAATCACGTGCTACCATTACATGAACAATTCTGACACAAGATTTAGCACCTTAATATGCAGTGGGGAGAGAGACTGGGGGTCTGCTGTCTCTGCCGCCATGCAGTTCATTAGCATCTGCAGAATCGAACTGTATATTAAAAAAAAAAATTTCTAGCCCCCACCATAGCAAAGGAAACCTTCCAAAATTGAAACTGATGCTGTGCTGAGTCTGTTGCAGACAGCCTGAAACAATAGCTGTGTGGGAGGTATGGACTCCCCTCATCCATCTCATTAGTGGTCCTGTCTTAGAACATGACTTAGCTCAGAATGATAGACGCATGCTTGAGATATTTCATGCATTTGTTGACACTGGTGACAAGAAGTAGAAGAATTGTCTAAAATATGGTCTCAAAAATGTGCAGCACACAAGTAAAACTATTCAAAGATCAGTTGATTGAATGTACCAGTCAAGAAATAATAGATGTGCTTATGAACTGCATCAACAGTTCAAAATTAGTGTGTTTGCACATGAAACGATGGGCAATGTCAAAAAGGAACAAATGACCATTTACTTAAAGTATTTATGCAATAATGGTATAAGAGAGCACTTCATACAGGGCACAGAAATCCATTATATGACTGGACAGGCGTACCAGCAAAACATTGATTGAGCTGTGAAATATGCATATCTAAGGGTGCATGAGTTGATGTCTTTCTGCATCTTAGGCACTCATTTGCTGTAAGCACCAAGATGCACTGTGTGTCCACTATAATCAATAAATCTAACCTAGTAACATAGGGCAATTCATAACTATTGGGGTACATCTGCAAAAATAATCCCTTCATCAATAACTCCACCTAGAGAGTTACCTGTCTGGAGTATCATGTCTAGAATATCATTTCTGATGACATTGCAAGTAAATAGCTCTACTCATTTACTGATATTAAATGGATTGATCAACATGATGCTGTCATTATTTTCCACCAACTTTATCCATATATTTTCAATATTCTGAAAGTCATAAAAGGTTGGAACACAACAGAAGATATACATAGTCTCCTTCAGAATCTGGAGTTTCTCATCTTCCACAACATTCTCAAAGCAACTGCCATAAACATACAGCTAAGGGTAGCATAAAATCCCCCTTTACACTGTAAGAGGTTAATTCCTCTTTTACCTGTAAAGGGTTAAGAAGCTCAGGTAACCTAGCTGACACCTGACCAAAAGGACCAATGAGGGGACAAGATACTTTCAAATCGGGGGGGCGGGGGGAAACAGGCTTTGTCTGTCTGTTCTGGGGGCTTTTGCCAGACACAGATCAAGCAATCCAGCTCCTATAAAGTTAGTAAGTATTTAGCAAGGAAATGCGTTAGTTTACTTTTATTTTGGCTTGTGTTTTCCTTTGTGTAAGAGGGAGGTTTATGCCTGGTTTTGTAACTTTAAGGTTTTGCCTAGAGGGGAGATCCTTCTTGAGTCTTTTGTTATTCTGTAAAGTACTTACCATCCCAATTTTACAGAGGTAATTCTTTTACCTTTTCTTTAATTAAAATTCTTCTTTTAAGAACCTGATTGATTCTTCATTGTTTTAAGATCCAAGGGTTTGGGTCTGTGTTCACCTGTACCAATTGGTGAGGATATTATTCTCAAGCCTCCCCAGGAAAGGGGGTGTAGGGGCTTGGGGGATTATTCTCAAGCCTGCCCACAAAAAGGGGTGTAGGGGTTTGGGGGGATATTTGGGGAAGGTAGGGCTCCAAGTGGCCCTCCCTAAATGTTTGTTTAAATCACTTGGTGGTGGCAGCATTACTTAATCCAAGATATAAGAGAGAAATTGTGCCTTGGGGAGTTTTAACCTAAACTGGTAAAAATAAGTTTAGGGGGTCTTTCATGCGGGTACCCACGTCTGTACCCTAGAGTTCAGAGTGGGGAAGGAACCCTGACAGCAACTTTGTGTGAAATAAAAAGGGTTGGCACTGAACTTTCTACAACCTCAGCTAATCTAATAAAATTATGAATCTAAGCAACTGCAACCAAAGTTAAAATGAGGGTCAATTTGACAGGCTCTTTGCAAAAGTCAACACTAATTTGGAAGTGTGTTGACCTAAAGTTTTCAGTGGCCCATATTGTCAAGCGACAACACCACCAACAGATCCAATATAGTAATATTATAGACATTTACTGTTCCTTCCATTTATGGATGCTTTGCTCCTGTAGCTAAGTGACAGAGTTGGAACTTGCCTGTAGTTTTATGATAGCACTGCCTGCGTTTTAACAGATACAACTACCGTGATCTTGTGTGAGCCCGGGGCCCCTTGGTGCCAACTGGCAGATGACATAAGGTCACACCTTGATCAGATAGCCTCTACTCTCTGTTTTTACCTGATGATAGACATCACGGGTGAAATCCTGACCCTACTGAAATCAATGTTTCATTTGTGGATCCCTAAAGAAATTTCAAATGAAGGTGTGAGAATGACAAAATTCCCATTGACTTCAGCAGAACCAGGATTTCACCCAGTGCCTCTAATATCATCAGTAGAGGAGGTATTGGCAAGCAAAGTTGGCTATATCTGTTACCACTCTAGTTCATTGGAAATTTTTTAGGGGACCACAAATGAATAAAAGGTTGAAAACCACTGGTCTAGAGCTATAGGGGAATACTCTTTTTCCAGTCTTCCTTACCTGAAAATCTATTGACATACCATTTTTAAGTTTCTGACTCCAGCCATTTCTTTGCTAGGGAAGTGTTAGAGTCACACACAAAAAACCTGCAGGCCATCTAAGACGCTTCTTATGCAATTAACAGAATAATTTGTAAATTCTCAGATAATTCATACTGTACTCTACAAATGTATGCTGTACATTTGGAGATACACTATAAAAAAGACGTACTCCCTCCCTCTATGTCCAAATCTCAGTGCAAACAGAGCCTGTAAGGTGTCTATAATACTGCAGGGTGACAGTCTGTGGGTATGGGTATGTCTACACTGCAAAAGAAGGTGCGTTCTTAATGTGGATTAGCTAACCTGAGGGAAGATAGCAGTGAAAGCACAGCAACTCAGCATTTAACTAAGGTTAGTAGCTTGAGTTAAACTAAAGCATACAGGTGAGCCTGGAGTTGAACTCAAGCTGCTATTCTAAATCAAAAGCCAAGTCACCATGTCTTCGTTGCTATTTTAGTTCCAATGAGCTAGTGCAGGTGAGCTAACCTGAGTTAAGAACACATCTTTTTTTGTATACACCCTATGACACAACACAGAACTCACAGGGAGAGGGGAAGATACAGTGGCTTTCTGCCACCTTTGTGTCCTACTGATCCTGATCTGTTCCTGAGACTGAAGAAGCCCCCAACATAATTTAGGGAGCTCTAGGAGCCTATCTAAGTTATGGCAGCCCCTCTGGGTTGCCCTATGGACCATAGTGCTGCTTGGAATTTCTGCAGTGCTGTTCACAGTGGATCCTGATACCAGGACTTACAAGGCTGACTTCCACAGTGTCTGTGCTGGGGGGATCCTGCTCCTGGCAAACAGATCAGGCTTTTGGGGTCCCTTTACACTGCCCCAGTTCTTTTACCTGGCACATAGGGATGGAAGCAGCAGTGGGGATCTCACCTGCAGTATTTATTTGGGAGCAGATGCTATCCCCACTTACTCAGTTTAAGTAGTACTTTACTCCACAAGTAGTCCCACTAGTTCCAATGGCGCTTCTCATGGGAGGCAAGTTGTTTCTTAATGCTAGAGTGGCAGAAGTGCGCCCTTTATAATCAAGGAATATTTGGATCATGGGTTTGAGTTTCACGCTATTATAAAGGCATAACGTTTGAATTTGAGGCTTTTGTTCACTCCCATCTCTACATTTAAGAATGAATGCAAATTTTTTTTTATGAACACTGTATATTTTTAGTTACCTTGGAAACGTGTGCAGCATGCCCTTATTTGAAAAGCACTGTAACCTTCTGATTGGAATCACTCTGCCATATTTTGATCCATACTTCTATCAAAGCCTAGCATAACCCATTCATGAAAACACATCTTTAGCACGTCCAAAGTGACTGGTACCCAAGTCTGGTTACAATGAGAGTGAACAACCTGTGTTTTCATAGCACTACTATTTTGAATGAGTTTTCTTATTTGTAACTGTTTAGCCGGCAAGCACAATTCTATTGGTTTTGTTCAGCTGCAGCTCTTTAATAGTAGAAAATTAGATTATGAAATCTATATACTCTGCCATCTCATCTCCAGCCTAAGCATGCTACGTAGCTCCAGTGATTTTCTTTAATGAGGTGGAAATGTATATAATGGTTTCAAATATGCAGGCTAACATTTTCTTCAGTCTATATTATGCAGATCATTATATAGTTGTCTCTATGTGACAGAAGTAATAGTATCTTATTGAGACCATGTTCACACTCATTACAACCTTCTACATAGATGGGTATGTTTTGGAAAAAAAGTATAAAACTGATACAATAATTAGTTATGGATTAACACTGCAGTCACGTAACAAGTTATGGGAAGTTGGCCATTGGCAGGAGGCTTGTAATGATGTAACCCGCATTCCAGTTTATCAGACAATTGGAGTGCTGTCAAATAATTCTGGGCCATCAGACATAACAGGGAAAGTAAAAGATTTGATTCATCATTGCTTCTCACAGTAAAGGGATATTATTCATATATACATATATATTCATTTATTCTTCAACTTGCTGCCTCTTTAGCCATCTTCTTGCTTGTGTTTTAATGACAGAAACTTCTTTATTTACCAGTTAGGATTTTCTGGAATAATAGTGATCTAGTCATTCAAATATTTTTGATACCCTCCATCTCTATCCATATGTTTCTTTTATACATGTAGGAAACATCACGCACGCACACACATTTTCATCCATATCATTTCTCCACTCATTTCAATTTTATTTTAACTTTAGTAGCTTGAGAAACTAGACCTGCAGCAAAGTGTTCAAAAGAGTTTCAAACTCAGTTAAAGTAAGCTCCCGAACTTGAGGCTGTTACCCTTGGTTTTGACTGCTGCTCTCTGGAATGACTGGTCATGCCTGGAACAAGGAAAAGGCAGTGCCCTAATATGTGGAGAATGTGAAACAACAATTTGCTGAGATTTTTTTATTGGAAGTTTCTGTAAAGTGGTACAGGGGCCATTGATCAACATAGGATTCTGCAGCTTAGAGGGAGATCATGTATTAGGTCCATCGTTCACTGTATCTGTGGCCACTTAGGAACTTCACAGCTGTCACTACATTGCACAGTGACCTAGAACTTTCTGGTGGCATCAAGACTAGAACTCAGAGCCACCTTTTCCAAAACCAGAGACAGCTGGTACTAAAGGAAAGTCTCCAGTAAATGTAACCCTCAGAAGAGGTGGAAGGTTTGACCAACTCCCTGGTGCTTTGAATGTCTCAGTGAGGGTGGGAGCAGTTTATTGAGGAAGGAGGAGTTCAGCAGACAGGATTAGGACACTTTTTAAACATGTTTTACAGTATTTCTTAGGTGGTGGGAAATTGCTGCATATTCTCTTGAACACCAGGGAGCCAATAATCCCTAGCTGCTGAGGTCAGTGGTGGTTGCAGGTATACAATTGATGGGTTCACTGAGCCCTGCGGGCTGCTGTAGGAAGGGTAGCATATTAGCCTAGTTTAACAAACCTAGCCACATTAATCCTTTTACTAACTAAGGAGGAGATCAGCTCTGGGAAGAATGGAGCTGTGATCCCCTGCAGACATGATAACATTGACACTGCTGCTGGTCTCCGAGTTCTGCAATTTTATTTATAAGCCTTGGGGTATAGAACAGTACTTTTTTTACCAGCAGCAGGAACATGTGTTTATGGAGAGCTGGTTAAAAAAGAGTAAAAAATATTAGTCATTTCTGGAAATTTTATATTATTGTTGACATTTCAACATTTTTTAATTCCATCCAACTGGTTGATTGACGTTTTCATTTTTTTTAAAAATGGGTGGAGGTCTGTGAAATCAGAATTTTCTAAGAAAAATTACATTAAAAAAACATTTAAAAGTTTTAAACCAGCAATATGGTTGTGCGTTGGTGTTTGTGTAACACACATCCTTTCCTCCACAGCTGAAGAGGATGATGATGCATCTGCTGTTGTCATTTCATAATTTATGGTCCTGATTTTACATATGAAAACTTGGGGCCTGATCCAAAGTTCATTGATGTCAGTGTAAAGAGGAGGAAGTGGGGTTCACCAGCATGGGAAAGCAGGTTCAGGGAACTGGGATATTATTTTACAGGGGGTGGGGACATCTGCTGGTGGATGAGGATGCAGCCTAGGAAGAGTTGGACTCTTATTTCTCTCATTCAACTAAAAAAGGCCATCACTTTCCCAGCAAGTTTCCGTTTCAGACGTTCTCCACCTGCAGGTCCCTCCTGTCTACCCAGGCTCTGAGCAGAAGAACAATCCCATAGATCTTCATGATTGCTCCTGTGCCTCATCACATCTTGAAATAGGTACTACCCCTCCTACTGCTAGGGTTCTGCAAAACTTGTAGGGCACCCCCAGCTGTATAAACAGGAGTCTCAGAGCCAAATAGTCTACTGCTATTTGAAGAGGATGGGGCTCCTGACTCCCAGTGCCCTATTCCTTTAGTATAGTTCCCTGATTCTCTAACCCTGGGACAGGTTGACGACAGCAGCACCCAGAGCTTGGCAGCTTGCCTTGGGGCTTGCCAAACCTGTCCCAGCTGGCCAGTAAGATCGGTATGACCTTCCTGAGGGCAGCTTCTCTGAAGCCCTCTAGGAGTCTCTCTTGGGAACTATAGAGCATCTGCCAGCTCTCCCCCAGAGCTGCCCAGCAGCTGACTGAAACTTCCTGCTTTTTAAATCCTTGATTCACCCCTGACAAGAATGACAGGATGTGACATGTCTCGGCTGTGGGGAAATAGAGCAGGGGGGCCTTCTTTTTGATAGCCAGAGCTTTGAATCTGTGGGCCCCGAAATAAACCCTCCAACAGAGATCTGTTATGCTAATGGCCTTTACACAGAGTAGGGCAGGCCTAAAGCCTGAACTAGTCTAAACTGCACAATTCTCTGCCAAACTCGGTCAAGGGTCATGTCCAGAGGAGGGGCAAGGAGGGGAAAAAAAAAAAAAGTAAAAAGCCCCAGCAGCAGCACTAATGAAATATGTTCATGACTAATGAAATATAATAACCACTTGTGTGAAGCAATAGGTAACTTTAGCTAAATGCAATTTCTTAACTCATGCAGCTTCTCCTATGGGTGATCTGTGACCCACTCCGTGATTCCAGCTATCTGCAAAATAGCCAATCATAGATCCTCTTTAGGTGTCCCATGGAACCCCCCCCCCCTTAATCTTTAAACAAAAGACCCCGGAAAATAACATGTGTCTTGAGAAATGTACCCAAACTGGTGCCAAGTACCACCCCTGGGGAAAACCACCAAGCGCCCTTCTACTTCTCGGAAAATTAATGAGGAAGGTACCGGGGGGAGGACTGACCCCGACCCTACTTTCTTAACTCGCGGTTTGGGGGAGGGACTAACCCCAACCCTAATTTCTTAACTCATGACTATTGTTTGTACTTTGCTTGCAGTTTGACGAAATAAAGCAGCCTGCGAGCTGCTGCTCGGGGTGTCAGTCTTCGGACTGCACCCCAGTGCACTGGTATGTATGTCAATAAACTGGCCTCAGGCTTGAGTCTTTGAACTAAAATAACTGCGGGGGGGTCTTTGACCACAACACGGCATACAACCTGGATACTGGAATTACTGCGCCCCCTTAGCACTCTAGCTCAGGGTAGCTCTTATACTGCTCTGCTAGTGACAAGCAGCCCTTTCAGGTTTTGCTCTCACACGGCCATGTGAAGGCACACCCAAAGTTACATGAAGGCTTTCACAGCCACTCATCAACTGTATACAGGAAGACACCCGCAAATCCCCCCGACCACAGCCTTGCACCCCAGAAATGTGTGTCTTACACTGCTCAAGACTCCCTTGATCAGAGTAAGCTCACTAATTAGTTCATCATACCATCGAAGGGTCTGAATATGCCCCAGCCTTTGTAATCTGAGTAGATTCACCAAACTTCAGTCAATATGTGATGTGATATAGAGGTCTATAAAATCATGACTGATGTGAAGAAAGTAAATAAGGAAGTGTTATTTACTCCTTCTTGTAACACAAAAATTAGGGGTCACCAAATGAAATGAATAGGAAGCACATTTAAAACAAACAAAAGGAAGTATTTCTTCACACAATGCACAGTCAACCTGTGGAACTCTTTGCCAGAGGATGTTGTGAAGGCCAAGACTATAACAGGGTTCAAAAAAGAATTGGATAAATCCATGGAGCATAGGTCCATCAATGGCTATTAGCCAGGATGGGCAGGGATGGTGTCCCTAACCTGTTTGCCAGAATGGGTGACAGGGAATGGATCACTTGATGATTACCTGTTCTGTTCATTCCCTCTGGGGCACCTGGCATTGGCCACTGTCAGAAGACAGGATACTGGGCTAGATGGACCTTTGGTCTGACCCAGAATGGCCGTTCTTATGTTATGTAAAAACGCACTGGCTTAAATAACACATTAAAATAAGTTTAACTACAGGAAGATAGGTTTTAAGTGATATAGTCATAGGTCAGAATTGGTTACAAAAAGATAAAAACCACAAGCTATTTCCTAAACTTTATCAGGCTATGTCAAATTTGAACCAATAAGGTTCCTCTTACCCAAAAGCCTACAGCAGTCTGTGCTAATTGGAAATCTAGGACCACTCCCACCAGTTCAAATGTTTCTTTGTCTTCCAAACACTTTTATTGCCTTCAGTGTAGGTGGTAGAGGAGAAGTGAAGTGCTGATGTCATTGTCCCTTATTTATACTCTCCTCCTTGCATTCAAGAATAGCCCCCACCCCCTAAGTGCAGACACTCAGTCTGTGGTGCACCTAAAATTTGTACTGTCTCTCAGGTGAATTGCAAATCTTTTGCTCACACCTTTTGTGTATGTGAGGCTTGACATGTAAGGCTTTTGTTCACTGTCCTTTGTTACCTCTGAGGGTCTGGTCTCTGAGCATCTCCAGACTCACGTGTTTCAGCAACAAACATATGGCAAAAATTCATAACTTCATATGCAATGATGATGCACACATTTTAGCAGGATAGCGATGCTCAGATTAGAACTTTTCCAATGATATCTCACAAGGCATACTTTGCACAAGATTTATCATAATTCTGTAAAAGCGGTTACCATAATCGTGTAGACCGTCACACAGGGCCAGTGGGGTGAGGCCAGCCTTGCCCACAGCAGCTCTTTAACCCCTTTGTCACCGGTGTGGGATTTATACATCCCATCACAGCAGGCTCCTTCACTTCTGCTTGCCACTGGGCAGATTTTAAGAGGCAGGACAAGCTGTCTTATGCTCATGATCTTGGCAAAATTGGAGATTTTTTGGATAAGGAAAGAGATTTCCCTTCTGGTGGCTCTCTCTACTCTCCAAATCACAGTTATAGCAAATAGATTCATGCCTAGGCAGGGACTAGTTCCCCACTGTTGGGTAAATATTCCACCCCATGAGCGTTCTCTCATGTCCAAGAAATTGTTCATTACTTGGAGAGGTGGAGATGCCCAGTAGATAGGGGGAATAGATATATTAAGGGTCAGGGTAGAGAGTAATATGTCCTGAGATCCCAAGGAAAGCGATGATTTGCTGTCATTGGGTTCCAGCAGACTCTTTCATGGAGGCAGAAGTTGAAAAGAAGGCGCAGCCTTTAGAATGAGCTGAACTTTCTCATTCTGATAGTCAGGG
The DNA here is from genome assembly GCF_028017835.1 of Emys orbicularis. Lineage (NCBI taxonomy): Eukaryota > Metazoa > Chordata > Testudines > Emydidae > Emys > Emys orbicularis. The sequence goes on from NC_088683.1 coordinate 304,267,774, forward strand.
ACTTACTTTGCCACTGCCATGTTACGCCCCCTTCAGTCTCCGTCTTATTCAATCCACTTTCCATTGTGCTGCTATTACACAGTATGGCTTTAATAGCTATATGGTTTGGACATCATTAAAAGTATTATGACTTGAGGCAGCAATAAGACACTGATCAGCTTATTAAATGATCATAATCCATAAGCAAACAAAGTTCATTCTGCCAGGAGCCTGACAGTTCTGTCTTAAAAACATGATTGAGAATCATTTATTTGATATAACTCTACTTCAACATTCAGGCTGTGTGGAGCCCCATTAAGTCCCTAGGAAACTTAATCATACTTTGTTTGCAGCAACCATTCAGTAGTTAATGAGTCCCCCACTGTGCATGAGAAGCCTCTATTTAAGTGTCCTCCTTGCTGTAAGACTACCATAGCTAGAAAGCTACTGGTGCAGTTAACTGAAGTCACAGACTCTTGAGAAGTGACAGATTGAAAGGGAGAAAGACTGTGCAGTTCCTGGAGGCAAGTTATTTTAATATAATACAATGATGACAGCACTGTATATTTAAGCATCAGACTCCTGATTTTTCTCTTCACCATTTGAATTTCTCAAGATTTAGGGATTTGGGGAAATGCTATTTTACAACCACTCTCACCGGTGCCAACACTAGGTGACATGTTTGTAAATTTCTCAGATATTTTTAACAAAAATCTAAATAATTGTGCACATGAAAAACAGTCCTCTAAAAGCAGCTTAAATGTGCTTTAAGTGAAGACACTACGCCTTGTCATTTTCAAAGGGGTTGAGACACATTAGTTATACATTTTCATTCTTGCCTGTACAATAATGAATATTAATTACTTTTTAATTTACTTCTGTGCTATCTCTCAAATATGGGCACATTTTTTGTCTAGCTGGTTGCTGCTGTGGCCTAAGGGACATGGGAATCAAGGGAAACTGGTCTTTATTTCTGATGAGCCTTGGTGCAATCACCATACTTTGCTGAGGCTCAGTTATTCCATGCATACAATGGGAAAAAACAATGCTTACCCAGCAGTGTAAGTCTGCTATTTTGGGATAGCTACTGGAAACACAAGAAAAACAAAAGCCCCCACTGGGATTCCTTTAAAATGGGCAATGAGAGAGAAAACATGCTTTAATTTATTTACTTAAACTTTATCAATGTACTGCATTCCGGAGGTGCTTGTGTGGGCTGGATTAACCTTTTGTGGGCCTGGCGCCAAACATATTTGTGGGCCCCCATGGAGGCAATGGAGCATGGTACGGGGAGGTCAGTCCCCAGAGCGAGTGGCCAGCCAGGGGCAAGGCATGGCAGGGGCGGCCCTGCTTCACCCAGCCCAGTGCAAGGGCACTATTTACAAAGTACAGTTGCCAGATGCACAGTGGCCCGCCCGGCCCTGTGCTGCCAGCATGCCCCTTCCCCTCGGAATCAGACCCATGCCACGCCACACAGCCCCTCCACCCAACACCCCCTGACTCCCTATGGCCAGTGCCTCCCCAGACCCACTATGCCCAGTGCCCCCCCCAGACTGCCCTCACAAATGCCCAATGCTCCCCTGCCCGCAGACCCACCACAACTGCCCAGCAACCCCCACAGAACCCCCACTCCCTAGTGCCCCATCACACACACATCTTCCCTGCCACCTCACAGCCCAGCACCCCCCAGACCTCCCAGAGACCCACTCCCCCACACCCTGCCTCCCAGCCGCACTCACCAGCCCTCTAGGAGGTGACTGTGTCTGCCAGGCTGAGCTGGCGGCGCAGCCAGGGCTGGTCCCAGGGCTGGGAATCACTCCGGCCATAGGAGCCAGTCGGGTCTCGGGGCGCAGTGCAAGCGGAGCAGGCTGGAGCCCCTTCTGAGCATGGGCCCAGCTCCATGGAGCCACTGGTGCCATTGTAAACCCGGCACTGCTTGTGCTGAGACAGCTCTTCACCTCACTACATTTTGTGTTCCATCTCAGCCTCTTGTTAAACCGACTGAACAGACCAAGAGCTACTTCTGGTTTTTAAGTACAAGAAGGGAAACTCCCTTCAGTAGAAAAACATCTCAGGTGAAAACACCCTAAATACTGTAGACTAGAGGTTTTGTTTTACTCAAACTAGTTAGCAATCAATTAACTCAAGCATTTGTGAATGTTAGTCTGGAAAGTATGCTCCAGGAAACAAGCGTATGTATGGTTTATCCTAGGGCTCAGCCAGGGAATAAACCACACATGTTTGTGGCGTGTCACAAGGCTTGCATACAAAAAGACAACTTCATTCTGGGGACTATAGTGGGCAGGTTCTATGAACCACTAGCTGTCTCTTATCTACTCTGGAGTTCTCATAATTCTAGACCCTGATATCTGCGGAAGAACCATCAGTCCACACAATTCTCCAATTGCAAATTGTTTTAACTAAATTAAATAACTACTATAACTATATAAATAAAACACAAAATCAAATCAAAAGGAAGTAGGTTAATAATGCTTTTTTTGCCTCTGTCTTCATGAACAAGATCAGCTCCCAGACTGCTGCACTGGGCAGCACAGCATGGGGAGGAGGTGACCAGCCCTGTGTGGAGAAAGAAGTGGTTCGGGACTATTTAGAAAAGCACAAATCCATGGGGCTGGATGCGCTGCATCTGAGGGTGCTAAAGGAGTTGGCGGATGTGATTGCAGAGCCATTGGCCATTATCTTCGAAAACTCATGGTGATCGGGGGAGGTCCCGGATGACTGGAAAAAGGCTAATGTAGTTCCCATCTTTAAAAAAGGGAAGAAGGAGGATCCGAGGAACTACAGGCCAGTCAGCCTCACCTCAGTCCCTGGAAAAATCATGGAGCAGGTCCTCAAGGAATCAATTCTGAAGCACTTAGAGGAGAGGAAAGTGATCAGGAACAGTCAGCATGGATTCACCAAGGGCAAGTCATGCCTGACTAACCTAATTGCCTTCTATGAGGAGATAACTGGGTCTGTGGATGAGGGGAAAGCAGTGGATGTGTTATTCCTTGACTTTAGCAAAGCTTTTGATACGGTCTCCCACAGTATTCTTGCCAGCAAGTTAAAGAAGTATGGGCTGGATGAATGGACTATAAGGTGGATAGAAAGCTGGCTAGATCATGGGGCTCAATGGGTAGTGATCAATGGCTCCATGTCTAGTTGGCAGCCGGTATCAAGCGGAGTACCCCAAGGGTCGGTCCTGGGGCTGGTTTTGTTCAATATCTTCATTAATGATATGGAGGATGGCGTGGACTGCACTCTCAGTAAGTTTGCAGATGACACTAAACTGGGAGGAGTGGTAGGTACGCTGGAGGGTAGGGATAGGATACAGAGGGACCTAGACAAATTAGAGGATTGGGCCAAAAGAAACCTGATGAGGTTCAACAAGGACAAGTGCAGAATCCCATGCACTGCTACAGACTAGGGACCGAATGGCGAGGCAGCAGTTCTGCAGAAAAGGACCCAGGGGTTACAGTGGATGAGAAGCTGGATATGAGTCAACAGTGTGCCCTTGTTGCCAAGAAGGCTAATGGCATTTTGGGCTGTATACGTAGGGGCATTGCCAGCAGATTGAAGGACATGATCATTCCCCTCTATTCAACATTGGTGAGGCCTCATCTGGAGAACTGTGTCCAGTTTTGGGCCCCACACTACAAGAAGGATGTGGAAAAATTGGAAAGAGTCCAGTGGAGGGCAACAAAAATGATTAGGGGGCTGGAACACATGACTTATGAGGAGAGGCTGAGGGAACTAGGATTGTTTAGTCTGCAGAAGAGAAGAATGAGGGGGGATTTGATACCTGCTTTCAAAGGGGGTTCTAAAGAGGATGGATCTACACTATTCTCGGTGGCACCAGATGACAGAACAAGGAGTAATGGTCTCAAGTTGCAGTGGGGGAGGTTTAGGTTGGATATTAGGAAACCCTTTTTCACTAGGAGGCTGGTGAAGCACTGGAATGGGTTACCTAGGGAGGTGGTGAAATCTCCTTCCTTATTGGTTTTTAAGGTCAGGCTTGACAAAGCCCTGGCTGCGATAATTTAGTTGGGAATTGGTCCTGCTTTGAGCAGGGGGTTGGATTAGATGACCTCCTGAGGTCCCTTCCAACCCTGATATTCTATGATTCTAATATCAACTCATCACATTAATCTAATTATCAGGTTAATTAATACCAAATAAAACAACAATTCTTTACAAGCTTTATCTAATAATTTGAGAAAGTAACAGACCTTATTTAGCTATCAGCCCAAAATAACATGGACTTGTCAATCTCGGTGACAAATTTATTTTATTTTATTTATTTTCCAGTCAAATACACCTTTACCTCGATATAACGCTGTCCTCGGGAGCCAAAAATATCTTACCACCTTATAGGTGAAACCGCATTATATCAAACTTGCTTTGATCCACTGGAGTGCGCAGCTCCCCCCCCCCCCCGAGCACTGCTTTACCGCGTTATATACTAATTTGTGTTATATCGGGTCTCATTATATCGGGGTAGAGGTGTAGTTGATACAGGGAGGGTAAATTAATTCTTCGGTTGAAATTGAATATTTATAATCCAGCCAATTAAAGCAGCCTGCCCAATTTATAGATCGGGGTCGGCAACCTACAGCTCGTGTGCCAAAGGTGGCACATGGGCTGATTTTTAGTGGCATGCTGCTGCCAGTCGGGGTCCCGGCTGCCAGCCCCGCTCATCCGGCTGCCAGCCTGGATTACAGAACCCCAGACCAGCAGCGGGATGAGTGGCTCATCCCGCTGCTGGTCTCGGGTTCCATAATCCAGGTCTGGGGTTCCGTCCGCCAGCCCCTTGCCAGCCGGGGTCCCAGCCGCCGGCCCCGCTCAGCCCGCTGCTGGCCTGGATGGATGGAACCTGGGCTGGCAGCAGGCTGAGCAGGGCCAGCAGCTGGGACTCTGGCTGGCAGAAGCTGGCAGCCGGAACCCCAGACCGGCAGCAGGCTGAGCAGCTCATCCCGCTGCTGGTCTGGGGTTCCGTAATCCAGGCCGGGAGCAGGCTGAGCGGGGCCGGCAGCCGGGACCCCGACTGGCAGCAGCGTGCCACTAAAAATCAGCCCGTGTGCCGGGGTCCCAGCCGCCAGCCCCGCTCAGCCTGCTGCCGGCCTGGATGGACGGAACCTGGGCCAGCAGCGGGCTGAGCAGGGCCGGCGGCCGGGACCTCAGATCGGCAGCGGGATGAGCCGCTCAGCCTGCTGCTGGTCTGGGGTCCCAGCCGCTGGCCCCTTGGCAGCGGGGTCCTGGCCACCGGCCCCGCTCAGGCCGCTGCTGGCCCGGGTTCCGTCCATCCAGGCCAGCAGCGGACTGAGCAGGGCCGGCAGCCGGGACTCTGGCTGGCAGGGGCCGGTGGCCGGAACCCCAGACCGGCAGTGGGCTGAGTGCCCGCTGCCGGTCTGGGGTTCCGTCTGCCTCCCGCACTGCCGGTCTGGCACGCGAAACCTTTTACTGGCATGCGAAACCTTAAATTAACGAAGACTTGGCACACCACTTCCCAAAGGTTGCCGACCCGTTATAGATGGTTAGATAGATGATAGCCAATGTCTCCCCACAACATAGGGTTATATGAGACCTTCCAACATGGTTCAGGATACCATAGCTTGCTATATTTAACTGGCATACAAGAAACTAGATGAAAATAAACATTTCTGAGGACTTAATCATATCTCCCAACCCATAGGTACATGTGATCTTTTAGACAGAGTGGCTATTCTCCTACCACAGTTTTAGGTGTTTGAAAAACTAATCTGTAGGTTGCATTCTCAGATAAATACAATAGGCGCTACCCACATATTTCTGTGTGCACACACACTCATTCCCAGTCACGGTGGGAGTTAAAAGAACAAATGCAAGAATGATGAGGCAGGGAAATCCCTTTACTAATAATAATTGGAAAAAGAAATCAAAACCAGAAAGGTTGATTCTGGCTTTTGTGGTTGTGATTCTTGTGGTTTCAATTCAGATTCAGGAAAGTGGATTGAAAGATTAGCCAGTGGTTTCCATGGCTCAGCTGGCTAAAGCTGGTTGGCTAGCGGCTGTTTGTATGTAGATGTCAAATTTTGAATGCTGAGTGTTGTTGTACTCCTATGCCTCAGTGGCTGGCAAGGAGGGTGGAGGAAGCAGGTCTCTTGTCAAGCGTGGTGGCATCATGAAGTCAGAAAAAAGCAATGGTTTTCCTGTGAAGATGGCTGCCCCTGCTGGTTCCTCATCTTGGGGAGCCAAAAAGGAACACACTCTTTCTCAAGCCACTAGCATTTGAGGTTAAGGCATTATGGGCTCATTATCATCCTCAAGATCTTGTAGAAATGTAAACTGTTAAATTATCACACCCATGACAATCACTTTTCACCTGCTCATTGCTTCTTAGCAATGGTCTTGATTTTAGAGTGAGAGATTGTTTAATTCAATGGTAGCCTTCTATATTTGATTCAGTGGATAAATTTGTTTTCTTCTAGGCTATGTCTACCCTTAAACCACTACAGTGATACAGCTACAGCACTGCAGCTCCACCGCTGTAGTGCTTCAGTGTTGACACTACCTATGCAGATGGAGGATGGGTGGTTCTCCTGTCAGCATAGATAATCCACCTCCCTGAGATGCTGTAGCATTTTCCGTTGACCTAGTGTTGTCTACACTGAGGGTTAGGTCGGCATAGCTTCGTCTCTTAGAGATGTGGGTTTTTCACCCCCCTGAGAGATGTAGCTATGATGATGTAAGTTCCCAGTCTTGACTACCCCCTTGTCTTTTCATGTCTTCTCTGTGTACTTATTAACATAGGAATAGAACAGAGATCAGCAACCTTTGGCACGAGGCCCATCAGGGTAAGCCCCTGGCGGGCCGGGACAGTTTGTTTACCTGCAACATCTGCAGGTTCGGACGATCGCGGCTCCCACTGGCCATGGTTCGCCATTCCAGGCCAATGGGGGCTGTGGAAAGCGGCAGCCAGCACATCCCTCAGCCCGCACCGCTTCCCGCAGCCCCCATTGGCATGGAACGGCAAACCGCGGCCAGTGGGAGCCGCGATCTGCCTAACCTGCGGACTCTGCAGGTAAACAAACTGTCCTGGCCCGCCAGGGGCTTACCCTGACAGGTTGCATGCCAAAGGTTGCCGATCCCTGGAATATAATCTTTAGATACCCTTTATAAACATTCTACATATAAAGGCAGAAAATAGACATGAAGAATTACAGAACCAAACTATAGTGTGTGTGTTTATATAAATCTCTTTCAAATCCTTGAACCAATGTGCTTATGTTTATTCTACTGCAGCTCAGTATGTAACCACTTGAACACCTTACCACAGGATCCAAACGAATGATTGAGAGGGCTAATAAATGCACTTTAGGTTTCTACACTGTACCAGAAGAAGGCTATTTAGCACAGTTGTCTCTGTAATTTTGATACATTAGGAAATTCAGTGTTCAATGGCCCTCACACTCTCACTTTCACCTATGTAGTGTGATGGCCTACTGCCAAGGCTGGCTGGCTGGCTCATGACCTTTTTCTTACATTGTCTATTTTTCTTTATTTAGCTAAATGGTTTTTTAAAAAAAATATATTCCTACATTTCTAAAATGAAGATTAAAAAGAGAGCAACAGAGGTTCTTACAAGGCTAGTTTTGAACTTCTGAGTTGCTTCACTTGGGCATGCATGTGAATCCTTTATATAAATGCACATATTCTGCCTGGTGCTTTTAACACAACTTGACATGGATTAATTCCGACACTCTAGTGTCTTCCTGGAATTATGAAACATTATTTTAATATGTATAGTTAAGCAGATAAGGCTTGTAAGTTTTCAGCTAAAATTGCAACACTCAGAACTTGTTCTTTTACTGCCTCAACTCATTACCACCTCAGCTCAGAAATTTTATCAGCCAATCAGCATATACAATTTCTTATCCCCTTTTTAATTGACCAATACCATCCAGGTTTATGTTATACATGCATATAGAAATATTATAGGTACATTATAGGCAGTGCTGGGAGCATTCCCTATAATTAAGATTACCTGACACTTTCCGTTATATAGTCCTGTTTACAGTTGCTTACAACTTTGTAAAAATTTAACAATTTGAGTTGAAATGTTCCATGCTGAGTACCTGCTTCAGGCTGAATTATTCTGGAAAATTTCAGCCAAAATAGTTCAGCCATTTCTCACAACGAGGTTAGAGAAAAATATATTTTGCCCATGTTAAAAAATTCTGGCAAACTTTTCTTTGAAAAACTCTAACATCCTTGTGCTTTGGAGCAGAGACTTGAAATTTGGCAGAGGGTTGGTCTTTCTGGCAGGGATGTGCCTTTTACCATTCCTGGGGAAATCTGCCCAAATTTGATCAAGTTTGAAACCTTTCAAAAATTAGTGTGCAGATGCTCAATAGAGACTTCTTAGATTTGACCAGTTAAATTCCTCAAAGATTCCATCCACACTGGGCATGCCCCAGCCCAGGGCTGAGTAGGACTTTCCCTTCAATTGCAGCTCTGGACTGATGTAGGCTGGGCCACAGTCAGGTCTGGACTCCTGAACTAAGAGCAGGGAGCTGGTCTCTCCTGTGCTCTCGGTGACCTCTTCCACTTCTGGGCCCTGGAAATGTGAAGGAGAAAGCTGCCTTCAAAGACTGAGGCAACAAGAGCTGGACATGCACTGGGGAGGGGGCTGGAGCAGATTCAGACAAGAACCTGAGGAAGAGCAGGCTGAAAGCGGAGCTGGTGGATGGTTGGGGGAGAGGGAAACAGACACTGAAGTCGGAATGGGGGGAGAGTGGGACTGGTTGGGCGAGGACACTGGGATTGAGAAACAGTAGAGCGGAGGAAAGGAGGGGAAAACAGACCTGACACGTTGCTGGCATTCAGGGGCAGAACTGGAACTGGCTAGGAAAAGGGACTTGGATAAGGAGTCAGGGGAACACTGAGATTGGATGAGGACTCCAAGGAGAGAGATTGGGTCTGGGAGCCAGTGGGTATGTGGTATGTGGGTGGGGGTGACTGGAAACCAGTGTGAGGGAAAGAGACAGATCATATGAGGAACCAGGATGGGAGGGGGATCTTGGACTAGATGAGACAGGAGACTGGAGAGAAGAAGCTGGTAGTGGGTAAAACAGGGAATGGCTGGGCTAGGAGACTAGGATTGGACTGGGACAAGATGTCCAGAGGGATGAGACTCAGATTTGTTGGGCAAAGACATTAGAACCAGGATAGGAATCATAAGTAGCGGAAATTATTAGAAGCCAGGTGTGGGGAGAGACAGGATTAGGCATAGACACATTGGAGGGAATGGGCCAGAAGAGGTCAAGCTTGGCAGGGAAACAGACACAAAGTTCTGTGACCTCTTGAGCATGCTACCCTCCAGAGCGTGGAATGCAACCCAAGCTCCCTGAATCTCACTCTTCCTCTGCTGCCAGCAAATATTTGTGAAATACACTAACAAAGTGTCCCATCCCTCTCTGGTGCTGATCTACATAAAGGCTGACAACCTACTATTGCTATGCACTACTCCATTAGTCTGTGAGGTGGATCTAAAGGTTCCAATGTCTTTGTTTGTTTTTAAACGAAGAAATTACACACAAAAATTACATTATAAGAACATTATTAAGGGTGCAAAGTCACACATTCAAAAGTTAGGAAATGCCTGAATTAAATTTGCCTGTTGTCACATACAGGTTGTGCATACCTGCCTTGTTAGCATGAGTGCCTTAAAATGCTCTGCTGCTGTGAATCACAGCCTGAATACCAATGGTCAGCAGGCAAGCATGCAGTCTCCTAGATATCTGTGTGCTGTGCAGCCCTGGTTCAGCACGCTGACCCCAGGAACCTGCCTACAACACAACAGCCCCACCCTGGTACCCACCAGCCTTGGTTACTACTTGCAGGGTGACCCCAGACTCCGAGTTCTAAATTTCCCCAAAAACATCTGCTGGGGATCATCCAGTCCTCTCCTGGAATACTCAGAGAATTAATAAGGTTTGTTTGCTTCTTTAAAGAGACAAAAGCACATTACAGCTTATTAACCTAACTGGGATAAATTCAACCTTTCCCTTCAAGCACAGCACTAAATTGGTTTATTGTAAAAATGAAAACAAATTTAACAAAAGGACAGAGGTTAAGTGATACTAAGAAGGAATAAGCTAGAAAGGGTTACACACAAACAAAAGAAAAAATATGCTTTCTAGTGACTAATACTAACTTAACAATCTACAGCAGGGGTAGGCAACCTATGGTACGCGTGCCAAAGGCGGCACGCGAGCTGATTTTCAGTGGCACTCACACTGCCCGGGTCCTGGCCATCGGTCTGGGGGGCTCTGCATTTTAATTTAATTTTAAATGAAGCTTCTTAAACATTTTAAAAACCTTATTTACTTTACATACAACAATAGTTTAGTTATATATTATAGACTTATAGAAAGAGACCTTCTAAAAACGTTAACATGTATTACTGGCACGCAAAACCTTAAATTAGAGTGAATAAATGAAGACTCGGCACACCACTTTTGAAAGGTTGCCGACCCCGATCTACAGTCTTTGTTCTAGGTAGTTTCCTTACCAATCTTCCATTGCCAAAGACTTTAACTCCCTTGGTTAAAAGACCTATCTTTCTTCGCTTGCAAGAGATCTGGCCAGTTTGTCCAGTGGTGGATGTTTGTCCAGTGTCTTGCATCTGATGAAGTGGGCATTCACCCACGAAAGCTTATGCTCCAATACTTCTGTTAGTCTTAAAGGTGACACAGGACCCTCTGTTGCTTTTTACAGATTCAGACTAACACGGCTACCCCTCTGATACTTGTCCAGTGATGGATGCCAAAATACCTTCTTCTCTCTCTTCATACCTTCCCAAACTCAGTGTTTTGTCCCCAGACTCAGGATGACCTCATACCATTCTTCCCCCTCTTGTAAACTTCCCATCCCCTTGCTGATTCTTATGTAAATGGGGCCTGCATTATTTTGGTCACACCTTGCTTAATTTCATTGGAAGCGGGTAGATGGCTGCCTTCCATCTTGTCTGGGAGAAAGCCTGTTTCTCCCTGTGTTTGGTCACAGACTTTAAAGCATAATATCCTGAATTATCCATATTTTCTCATGCAGTGTTAATACATACATTTCACAATGATATTAATCGCCAGGGTGTCATTAGCTTTCAGAAAAGATCTCGCTCTGTACACTTTTATAATACAGTAATATTGTATGCAATCAGTTGGTTCAATTATTTGTCATTTGCATTTTGTTCAGATCCCTTGTCTTTATAGCCCAGATGAAGTTTCTCTCTCCTGCTAGGATGTAGACATCATGTTGCCTTCTCCTCCCTCCCTCCCTTGATAGCTTTGTTTACTTTATACGTAAACAGACCTTCATTGTCTCTGCCAGACAAGCAAATACACATTCCTTTGTCTAGGGCAGCCTGGGCTTACGTATTTCTTATCAAACAAATTTTAATGACATAATTCTAGCACATATTCATAACTCTTTGTACACACCCCACACATACTGCATGCAAGAATATTAATGATCAGTGAGTTATTAATTTTCCAGTGATGTCTTATAACACCTTTTAGATACAGATTATGATAACAGTGTGTTAGGTACAGTGAGTATGTCAGGCCTGACAAGAACTGCTGACACATAATAATTAGCCCCAAATGGTCCTCTGTGCCACAAACTATCCATCCCTAAATACTCAATAGTCTGATGGTCATGGTACTACCTGCAATGTGGGAAACCCCAGTTCATAGTCCCTGCTTGGAATCAAGCACAGTAAGTGCTCTGACAACCAGGCTAACAACTATTGTCTCTCTCGCTCACTGGTGTTCTGTGGTCACAGTTTCATCCTGACATGGGAAGGGACATTTTTTGAAATCTCAAAAAAGTTTTGCAGAATGGGAAAATCTTTTCCTAATTCAGCTCTAATAAAAACTGTTAAACATTCAAAATCAAAATGAAAAATTGATGTTATTGGGAATTTTGCAATTTACTTAAATGGGGTGATGATTTCACCCACAGTGTACATATCGCCTACTGGGTGGAATATGTTAGACTTGCTCTTGTATATATTAATCAATTCCCTGTAACGGCTAATCTATTGGAGCTGATCCTCTGGCTCACTGGGCAAAGACTTGTGGTTTTTCAGTTCTTTTATGGTTTTGGACTTCTCGTCACACTGACTGTTCAAAATAATCTGTACTGAAGATGTGGGTATGACCTTTGTTAACTTGGGGAGTGGGGGCACATATAATATGGCTTGTGAGTTTATATATGTCGTTTTCTCTTCCGTTGTGCATATTACTTGTTTATGTACTTTTAAAATTTACTGTTGAACAAAGTAACACAGATAAAAACATACGGCCAAAATGATCTCAGTAGTCAATTGCCAGGATAGAAACCCTTCAGGCTACCTTTCGCGTTATTCACATTGTACCAAGACAGGTGTCACATAAACAATTCTTGGCATGTGTTAAGGATAATGAATTCTGGCTCCCCTATTATCAATCAGGTTATATTTCAAAGTTACAATCGGTATATATTTAATATTGTTATGCGCAGCTAGAGGCTACGTGGCTCCCAGCAAGTGTGTCTTTGGTCTATGGGCGATCACAAATCTCTTGAAATTGATAAGCATGGTAGTCACCTTCCATTCAGACTACATGGGGGAACAATTAAATGTCCCTTTGTTTAGTGATAGCTAAAACACCTGAAGGGAGTAATGGCAGCAAGGAAACAAAGCCAGCCATGTTGCATTACTGGACTGTGGAGGAGTCATGCACAGGAAGGGATGCTATTGTAGCCCAAGGTCCAGCGTGCTTCAACAGCAGCCCTGGGGACTACAAGTTGTGGACTACAAACTGCGGCATCTTGGGAGAACTTCCTGGTGCCTGCCCTCCCTCCCTGTCCCCAGCAGGAGGTCTCAGCACTGATTGAGCTGGGAGCAGGTAGCAGGCCAACAGAGAGGAGGCTGCTGCAGGTAATCCTGTTCTATGTTCTTTACAGGGAGGACCAAAAAAGGCTTAAAGAACAACCTGAAAGGAGTTTAAATGACACAAAAGGAGAACATGGACTTGTTTGTTTTGCGGTTTAGTTATTGTGGGAGTTAGAACATGTTTGTAAGGGGGGTTGTGTTGTACAATGTACCCTCTGCTCTCCCAGGAGGAGGTCTCAGCACTGACTGAGCTGGGAGCACGTAGCAGGCAGGCAGAGAGGAGGCTGCTGGACTGTAATCCTGTTCTATGTTCTTTACAGAATAAATCCTTATTCCTGGTGGTTTGTCTGAGTGGGTCTGGTCTGCACAAAGGAGCCTCAGGCCCAGCTTCCCAAAGTTGCATAAAAAGTCACAAGGCAGGCTTCCCCTACCTTGAACAACCTCATACTGGGACAGTGAACAGGAGGGGGTTTACATTCTTTTATATTGAGGTGACAATCATCCATAGAGTCCCTCTGTATCCACAGATCATTGGTCTTTTTGATCACTATATAGGTAAAGAAAGCTCTCTAAGCAAGAAAAGCCATGGGGGCCAGAGGGCTGGGGAGCATGAGCTGCAATTCAGAGAAAGAAAAAACATTTCTATTATTTGCAATCTTAAGTAGTCTGGATATTATAATGTGGGGATCCAGCAAATGATTTGCCAGAGACTCAAATACTAGGTGAAAAGTCCTCCCTAGAATATCTTTTAAAAGCTTCCTAATGCAATACAATTTCCGTGTCAGGCTCAGAATGAAAAAAAAGTTTGAAAGCTGCCAATATTTCTAGATTCATATATACAGATTCTGTGGGTCCATCTGAGTGAAACTAACAAAGAAAAGAGAAAATCTTTCTGAGCCCAGACTTAAAATAGCACATGAGCTCTAGAAGAGTTTCTGCCTTTTTTTTTTTGGTCTTACCAGGGTAAAGAAAGTAAGGGTACGTCTTCACTACCTGCCGGATTGGCGGGTAGTAATCTAGCTATCGAGGATCGATTTTTCGCGTCTCATCTAGATGCGATAAATCGATCCCCGAACGCACTCCCCGTCGATTCCGGAACTCCAACAGGGCGAGAGGCGGAAGCGGAGTTGAAGGGGGAGCCGCGGCCCTCGATCCCGCACCGTGAGGATGCGAGGTAAATCGATCTAAGATACGTCGACTTCAGCTACGCTATTCTCGTAGCTGAAGTTGCGTATCTTAGCTCGATCCCCCCCCCTAGTGTAGGCCAGCCCCAAGAATATCTAAGAAAGAAAAGCCTATAACACAAAGTGTTGTGCTTGTATAATTTTGCTACATTTAAGCAAGAGAGTAAGGGTTGGACTACCTGATAATTCCTGAAAGGAGAAAAGAATCTCTTTATGGCAAACCTTTGTCTTCCATTCAGCACCCAGCATAAGAAGGGCCTGTCTCCCAGACTCTTGCTTTTAAAACTGCATTGTGTATAAAATCCAAAGGTCCCTTGACTGAGTGATTTTTACAGTTACAAGTTTTAAAGAGGGGCAGAATTAATAAAGCCATTTGATAGAGTTTCTCCTCCTAGGATACTTTAGTTCCCAGTTGTTGCTTCAGCCTGACAGCATAAATAAAGGAATACAACCTAAGACAGACCCTTTGAGGGACTCTGCAGGCAGGGAAGAAGAGATCAGAGGGCCACAATTCACAAGAAGTGGATCCTCTCACTACCCAAAGAGCTAAAATTAGCCTTTTCTACAGACCTCCAAGTCTTGAGCTTTTCTAATACCCATTGACTGGAATAATACTTTAAAGAGGAGCAAGAACCCCTCCCACCAAAACTGTAACTCACATTGCAGGCAAAATTGAAGGGAAAGAATAAAAAGAAACTTAGTATCTTAGCTGTTTTTTGCCAGCAGACTGAAAGGAACTGTGCTCACAGCCAGCCAAAGCCTTGATATATCCCTACCGCTTGCCTTCTTACACTGTCCTGATTCACTGTCTGTCTCTCTCTGCAAGTCAGATATCAGACAGAACATGGAAACATATTGGACTAAGCTGCCATCAAATATCTGCACCACAGCAACATGGCAAAGATGAGCTGAATACACAGTTCAAAAGGTATTTGCACGATCTTAAATTAAGTGCACCATAGAAAAAAGTTCTGCTAATCAACAGTTAACAAACACTAATTTTTATAAAGCCACATACATAAAAGTTCATCTATCCTAACAACAGAAGTAAAATTAGATTCAAACCTCAATTAAAACATGAAGAACAGCCTGTTATGATCTTCAATACACTGGAAGATTCCTTTTTTGAAAATCAAGCCCTCTCATGCTGATGCACTAGACTATATTGTTAATGAGTTCTTTCATTCCTCTGTGCATGGCAATATATTTAATCCTTGCTGCATATTTTAAATGATTGATGTTCCCCTAATTACATTTGATGGTATCTTGTGCTATGCCACCTCTAATGAGAGCAAACATCCCATTACCTCTCTAGTGCTCAACCACAAATATCAATAACTGACATTTATTCAATGAACTGCAAATTGTGACTCACCAGCTTCACTTTGTGTTCAGTAAATTTAAACTGCAATTAATTTTCATGCATATCACAAAATAGCAACTGCAGGCATGGACTAAGTTTTAAAGTGATTTGCTTCTTCTTTGGCTAATTACAACACAGTGAAACCTGTCTTGAGCCATCACTTAAAGGACTGAGAATAATCAATTGCTTCATAGAAATGATCTTCTCAACAAAGTTGGAGCACAATTATAATTCACACATTTGGGAATCCTTTGGAGCTATCTCTGAAGAAACAGGGTTCTTTAATAAGAGTAGTCTCTTGTAGAGGTTATACTGTAAATATATAGGTGAACTCCCCTTAACTTCGTCCCTATTGTGTATGTTTGAATAAATAAAATGTACTGTAAAAGAATTGCAGCCTTGGATTTTTCCAAAGCTGAACTTTGCCAGATTTAATGCAGTACTCATAACATTAGCCACTTATTTATTTCCAATCAAAAATGCTGTCTTGTTTGATATACAACTAGAAAACTGACGTGCCCACCACTTGTTCTTTCTTTCAGAATTCCTACAGTTGGGTAGCTTATATTTTCATTCCAGAAAATTTACACTCATCTATCAAAAGAAGACATATTTGGGGAGTACCACTGAAGGCCTTAAAATACATACATATGAATAAATACAGAAAGGGTGAAATCCTAGCCCCACTGCAGTCAATTACGGAACTCCTACTGATTTCAGTAGGGCCAGGATTTCACCCTAAACTTCCAAGGCCCCTTTACATTAAAGGAGTGCACCATTCCCGGGGCAAATAGTACAGATAAGTATTGCAACCATTTGCACCTGAAAAAATGCAGAGTTCCCACTAACCACCCTTCAGTGTGTCCCCACTAACCAGCTTGGTACTGCAGTCTTCAGCATTTTCTCCACTCACTGTTGTAGCTGGCACCTATCTCATATATCCCAGCACAGCTCCCTAGCACATAGCACTGAGCAGGTAGTGTATTACATGCATTATATGTGTCATATAATTAGGATATATTTGATACAATTAACATAATACAGTGTATCTGCACTTGTTAGCATTATGATATATTTGGTTTTCAATGCTAAATTCCAACTGTTGCCTCCAGTAAACCAACCAGATCTGGCTATGTGTCCTGAGAAGCAAAAATTACTCCCTCATACAACTGCATGCAGATACCATAGTTAAGGTAGCCAAGAGATGCTGGGCAGGAAGGGGCCTGTGGCTGCACTGTTTTGCACCTTATGTAGTCATTTACAGATGTGCGAAAGGAAAGGAAAGTAGGTGCAAAACTGTGCCAGTTCAGAATAGTGTCTTTTCATTCCCTCAGTGAACAAACTGTGACAGGTGTAATTGACTACACAATGTGTAAGGAAGTAGGGAATCTATTGTGAAGATGTGAGAGAGTGCTGAGGCCTAACAGATTGATGAGCACTCTAGTCACTGTGGCATCAATTATCTTCTCCAGTGCTGGCTGATTGAGGAAATAGGGAGGCATTAGCCAATCAGATGGGGAGGCTGGAACTAATTGGCCCATCAACTGACTAGCTTGATAAAAGGCAAGAAGGAAGCATTAGGGGGCTAGGGCTAGCTGTAGCTAGACTGAAAGAGAATCCTTTCCCTCCTAGAGTCTGAAAACAATAGGGTCATATGTATTAGAATGGTTGTATTGTACTATACAGGTGTTGGTGGAGAGGACTTGAAGGAGTCTAATTGGTTTTTGCGGTGACCCAGGATAGCAGGGTGGGGGGATTGCCAAATGCCGTTACAGATGGGTAGATCTGGAGTCTATTATGATGGTCAATCCTCCTAGGTGAGAGTCTGAAATTAGTTTTTTGTTATTTTTTATGACTGGGGGACCATTTCTGAGACCCACACAGAGTTCAGGGGTTGAGTGGGGGCTGCAACCTCAGGCCTGGTTTTGTAGATGAACTAACATTTTCTTTCTCAGCCTAGCTAGTACTCCATATTCCTAGCTCTGAAAATGGTCTTGTAGAAGTTTGTATGAGTCTTTTGGGTAAGCAGAGCGCTAGAATTTATTTGGGGGAGGAATTAGCCCCTTGAATTTGCACACATCATTTCAGTGGCTTTTCACTCATGTCCCTATTTTTTTTTTGTTGTACAGCTATTTGAAAACAGAGAGCTGTACTAGAGGCAGCTCCCAACCTGCCAGATCAATCACAACAGTTTATCTGGGCTCATTGGTTGAAGGCAGGAATTATTGTAATAAGAGATCAATATTCTGATTTCCAGACTAGGTCATTGGAATTAGAGCAGAAATAATATAATATAGGGAGATATACCTATCTCATAGAACTGACAGGGACCCTGAAAGGTCATTGAGTCCAGTCCCCTGCCTTCACTAGTTGGACAAAGTACTAATTTTGCCCCAGGTCCCTAAGTGGCCCCCTCAAGCGCTGAACTCACAACCCTGGGTTTAGCAAGCCAATTCACCAACCAC
Source organism: Emys orbicularis (assembly GCF_028017835.1). Lineage (NCBI taxonomy): Eukaryota > Metazoa > Chordata > Testudines > Emydidae > Emys > Emys orbicularis. The sequence goes on from NC_088683.1 coordinate 304,285,681, forward strand.
TGAGCTATACCTCCCCCATATAAAATGGAGGATGTGTAAAAGGAAAATATATCAACTGAGTGGCTGCATTACTAAATATATTCCTGAGCTTCTATAGAGTGAAATTATCCCATGATGCAAAGCTTTGCACACTACTTAACCCTGAAAGGGGCTCCATCCTGACCTCATAATGGCTGGTGCAGAAGGCTGTGCAGGGGACAGGCGGTGGGTGTTTAACAAGAAAGGCCGTGTAACTACATTTACCCTGAACCAACACCACATGCAGCCAATGTGGCAGTATTTAGCTAATGTAAACCACACTAGTCAAGTGTGGATCTCTATATAGCCAAATATGCAGTTCAAATGTAGCTCTATGTGATCTCAATGTGACCACCACAGCTGAACACTGTGAAATATTGGAAAGTTTTGATTCAAGCCTGGATTGCAAACTCTCAAATTTGGGAGTTTGCACCCATGATTTTTGTATTCCCCAATTCCAAAAATATGAAGTTCACATCCAGAATTTGGATTCATGATTGTGGTTCAAGACTCATTTCTACTGAGAAAGATTAGAATGAGTTAGAGGTGAATATAGCAATAAGCTACAAAATTGTAGGCTTTTTATAGGCTAAAATCTGATAGGCTATGGGTGCACAATTTGGTCACATGGGTGACTGCTGTAAGTCACCCAAGAACCTCCAAAGCAAAACAGCCTCCTGACACACACCCTGGAGTAGCTTATTGCTGCCAGAATATGGCTCATTCATTTTGCATTTCAGAATTTTTATTTTCACTTTTTAAGATGTAATTTATGAATTATGAAAGTAATTTCTAGTAATGATATGAGAAATGAGAGAAAAGTTATAAATACTATTTTCTCCAACTCTATTTTTAAGGTTCCCTGTGCTATTAGGAACCCTTCACCACCACCATCACACACACCCCACCCATTATCTCCAGAAGCCAAACTGCCCTATTAACAACCGTTTGTGGCCCCAAAGCCAAATTTAACTCACTCTCTTTAATAAAAAATTTTACTGAACAGCACTGGGAGTCTGCTTTTCACTAGAAATTGAACTGACCATGTCTGAAAGGCAACAAACGGGTGCTGAAATGGCCCTTTGGCCTTTTGTGAGAAGCAATCTGCTTTAGATGTAACTTCTCTCCCCCTCTCCAACTGCCTCCCTTCATCTCCATACTCACAGAAGATCTTATTTAACACTGATAATGTGGTAGAACCTACTGGCCAACCAAGCCTTATCATCTTTGTCCTCCCCACATCAGTGTTACTCTCTTACACACACACACAGACATACACACGTGTAGGGAATTGTTATGTGTGAATCAGTGACGCGGTACAAATTATGCCCTCCGGGGATTGAGATACAGCTGTGGCATCATCCAAAAGGCCCAACCAGCCAATGAGAATGTGATTTTTGAACATCAGTATCCACAACCAGATTAGAATGGCTCTTCATTACCCTGAACTACTCAGTCCTTCAACATAGATATTCTTCCTGATTATTTATTAAGAGCCCACGACTAAAGCCTTTATTCACACTCCTAAGAGTGTCTGCACTGCAATTAGCCACCCGCAGCTGGCCCATGCCAGCTGACTTAGGCTCACAGGCTTGGGCTAGAAGGTAGTTTAATTGCGGGGTAGACATTCAGACTGAAGCTGGAGCTGAGCACCGGGACTCTACCCCCTCGCAGGGTCCAAGAGCCTGGGCTCCAATCCAAGCCCGAACGTCTACAGCGCAATTAAACTGCCCATTAGCCTGAGCCCCACAAGCCCAAGTCAGCTGGCACAGAGCAGCTGTGGGTTTTTAATTTTAGTGTAGACATACCCAAAGGCTTCTATCTTACCTCAAGGAGTCTGCCTGCCTCTTTCCAGTTACAGGATTGCAGCCTAAATTTGCATTTATTATTTGACAGCTAACACAAACATAACAGGGGTATCATCTGATAAATCAGGAAATAAGTATTTCATAAGAAACAGACACAGGTACACATTTAGCTTTTAAATGTACATCTAGATCTACACTTTTTATTTACATTAACTGTTTCAATATAAAACATAAATCTTTGCTTTCCCCCATCCATCTTTAGCAGCAGTAACTATGTCCTTTAATATGATTTTTTTTTATTTTGACTCTTTGGTAAATATAAAGGACAAATTTAGAAGGATGATTTGTCTAGACATTGATTGCTTTTGCCATAATTTAAAGTTATATTTGATTTTTGGGTGGGATTTCATTTACACATCTCAGCTGGTAACATTTACACATAAACACGAACACATTTAGTCCATTCCTATGACAGTTTTGGATGTCTTTACATTGCTATGTCAGAATGATGTTGCTACTTCAGAGGCATTTGGGAGTAAAGTGTTCTGTGGAGGATGATTTAGTCCTTTATACTGTCTTGACAGAGTGGTTGGTGGCACTGCTGGCCCACCACTTAGAACTCTTTCATATACATTTTGTAGTCTTTCAGTTTTAGGAATATTAACTTGATACTCTTTCAGCTTTGGCTGTTGTGGAAGAAAATTGGGCTTCCCGAGCTGAAGGATGGGCTGATAAATTGGTGTAGAATATGCAATCGTATAATCATTTTCATAATGCAATGGGATGGTTTTGCTTGTTTGGGACTGGTGGACATAAAATCTACAATATCTTTCTGTTTCCTTGTAAGTCCGTCCATCTGTACAGGCTGCAGTACCTGGAAGAGAAGTAATGTTTTAACAATCACACTTTTTTTTCTGGAATACAGTGATCTAATATGTTCTGTCAGAAGAGAAATATCAAATTCCCATAACTTTCACCAGCATTATGCAATTAGATGTGTTTATTTCTACCAAAAAGAGCTTTATATATTGAGAAAAACATATCCACACTTCTGTGCTTGGTTAAGGGGCAGATTCCCATGTATTTCAATGGGAGCAACATCATGTCCTAAAATTAGGCTCGGATCCTACAAAGAAACACTTACACATATGAGTAACTGAACCCCAATTTGAGTTCAAGTGTTTCCAAGATCAGAGCTTTAGTAATGGCAAATTCAGTGTGATACACAAGGGATTCGACAAGGAGCAATTTAACTATAAAAATATTTTATTTGTTACAGAAAAAATATGAAGACAGAGGCCTAAAATTTCAAAAGTGACAAATGATTTTGGGTGTCTGATACTCAGCTTGAGACACCGTAAAGTGTGGAATCAGCACTTTCTGAAAATCAGGCCCCTTTAAAGTGTGCTAAGTTAGGTACCTTAAAATTGAAGACCCAAAAATCACAGTTACATTTTGGCAAATTAAGACTAGAAGACCTGATTCTCCACTGGATCATTCCAGTTTCATGCCTGTGTAACTTCATTGATCATTACTGCAGTGGTGATTCAGATCCCATGATCTCTGCCCCAAAAAGCTTACAGTCTAATGTTACAGTCTTTGTTAATACTAGATACATCTGAAGGGACAACATCATAGTTCAACTATCTTTTTATACATGTTGCCCTGAAGAGTTTAAATTTATACTTACCAACTTGCTTTTCAGCTGACTGTGAAGGTGGCTTCTTTAACCCCTCCCCACTGATATCAGAATCACTATCATTAAACTCGCTATCTCCTTTCCCACTGTCTTTCACACTAAACTGATCAGGAGTTGAATGGGAGCTGAAAGCAAAAGGAAACCATTAGTGTATTGTTTTTTCCATACTCTGCCTGAATATGAAATTCTGTAAATGTCCAAAAATATTAAATGTAGGAAAAACACTATTTTACCTTAAACTCGAAGCAGATTCTCGCTCCTGCCAAAGAGACGGGGGATGAAAAGGAACAAGAACTTGACCCTGACAAAAGGAAGAAATAGCTATGTTAATACTTTTGCATCTCTCAATATAAAAATGGCCCAACAATAATTTAAGCAGAATGTTTACTTCAAGTGGATGGATAATATGATTCTAACATATCAAATAAATAGAAATAATAATAATTACAACAAACAGAAATAAACCATAGCCAATATATATCAACAAAAACACATACACATCTCTATAATAATATTTAGCTGTGATAGAACCCTTTTCATCTGTAGATCTCAAAACAATTTACAAAGGTGGGTACATACACTTATTCCTATTCTACAGATAGAGAAACTGAGATACTGAGAGGTGAAATACAGGCAGTAACCCAGTGGCAGATTCAGAAATCAGATCCAGATCTTCAGACTCCCAGTCCAGTGACCAATATGTCTACAAGCAAACAGATCTGGTTCTCCAATCACAAAAATGTCCAGATATGAATCAAGCTGAATTGGCTAGGTGACCTCATGGAATGTTGTGTCAAGTGCTTACTACAAATTCTTGGGAGTTGAAAGGATGAATTCATTGCAGAACCTCTGAAAAAGAATCAGGTATGCTTACCTGGGAGTCTCTGCTCCTGGCTTTCCTCTCTTGGGCAGAACGACACAAGGACTCTCTGCTGCTGTCCTCAGCCTGGGAAGTGTCACTGGGGTTATCAGACTGGGCTGTAACAGAGAGCTGGCAGGAGTCTGCCTGGCCCGGGTAGGAGCTCCCTGCCTGGGAGCCTGAGCCCTTCAGCAGCCTGGCTTCCTTGTCTCTCCCCTGCTCTTCGGTCCCAGGTTGGAAGTGACTCTTGCTCCTCCTGCAGGTGGAGGCCACGGCAATGATAGCAATCAGCAGCAAGCCGCAGCCTCCGGCCAGCACAGCGATGAGGACTACGGAAAGGTCCAGGCTGGGCTGCAGCTCCTCCGCCGAGGGCTGTACGACCACGATCTCCACGCTAGAGGGGAGTGTGTCCGTGGGAATGAGCCGAACGGCGGCTGTGCAGGACAGCGACGGCCTCCCGCCGTCGTGGACAGCGACGACAAGCGGGAAGGCCGCTTCCGAGGCCCCTCCGGGCAGCCTCCTCCGCAGGGCCAGCTCCCCGGTGTCCCGGTTCAGGGCGACCAGCGGGTGGGCGCCGCCCAGGAGGGAGTAGGAGAGCTCGGAGTTCGCGCCTTGGTCCGCGTCGCTGGCCGCGAAGCGGGCGATCAGGTACCCGGCGGGGGCGCTGACGGGCAGCGGCAGCTCGGCGGAGCCGTTGGCCAGCGGCGGGGAGGTGATGACCGGGGCGTTATCGTTCTGATCCACCACCCGGAGCCTGAGGCGGGCCCGCTGGCACAGCTGCGGGGCGCCCCCGTCGCAGGCTTCGATCTCCACCTCCACCAGCGGCAGCTCCTCGCAGTCCAGGGGCTGCCGGGCGCGGACGGACCCGCTGTGGGGATCCACGGAGATCAGCGCGGACCGGGGGCCGCCGCCCGGGCTCTGTGTCTCCAGCAGCCTGTAAAGGACCTTCCCGTTGCGGCCCAGGTCGGGGTCCCGGGCCACCACGGTGGCGAGGTAGGCGCCCGGCGGGTTGTTCTCCAGCACCGCCACCTCGTAGACGGGCTTGGAGAAGAGCGGCGCGTTGTCGTTCTCGTCGCTCACGCGCACCGTGTACTGCCGGATGGTCTTGAAGGGCGGCGAGCCCAGGTCCTCGGCCACCAGGGTCAGGTTGTACTCGGGGATGCGCTCGCGGTCCAGCGGCGCGGCGGTGACGAGCACGTAGCTGTCGGCGTAGGCGCGCTGCAGCGCGAAGTGCTCGTGCCCATAGAGGGCGCAGCGCACCTGCCCGTTGGGGCCCGAGTCCCTGTCCGAGGTGCTGACCAGCGCCACGAAGCTGTCGCGCGCCGCCGCCTCGCTGACGTAGGCCACCCCGGCGCCGGCGGGGGCGCCGCTCAGGGGGCTGATGCTGATGCCCGGCGCGTTGTCGTTCACGTCGGCCAGGCGCACGATGACTTTGCACGTGGCCGCCAGGGGGCTGGCGCCCCGGTCCTGCGCCTGCACGTCCAGCTCGTAGGTCCGCTGCCGCTCGTAATCCACCGGCCCCTCCAGCGTCAGGCGGCCCGAGAGCGGGTCCAGCCGGAAGAGCTGCCGCGCCTCGGCCGGCACCTGGCTGCCGAAGCCGTAGACGATCTCCCCGTTGGGCCCCTCGTCGGGATCGGCCGCGTCCAGGTCCAGCAGCAGGGAGCCCCGCGGCGCGTCCTCGCCCAGCTCCACCGTGACCGAGCCCTGCGGGAAGGCCGGGCTGTTGTCGTTGGCGTCCAGCACCCGGACACTCACCGTGGCCGTGCCCGAGCGGGCCGGGCTGCCGCCGTCCTGGGCCACCAGCTCCAGGGTGTAGGCGGCCTGGGTCTCGCGGTCCAGCTCCTGCAGCAGCACCAGCTCGGCGCTTTTCCCGCCGTCCGCCCGCGGCTGCGCCTCGATGCCGAAGTGGCTGTTGCGCGAGAGCTGGAAGCTCTGGATGGAGTTGGAGCCCACGTCCGGGTCCACGGCGATCTCCAGCGGCAGGCGGGTGCCGGGCGCGGCGCTCTCGGACACCTCGAGCGGGATGTGCGCCTGGGGGAAGCGCGGCGCGTTGTCGTTGATGTCCCGCACCTCCAGCTCCACGTGCACCAGCCGGTACTGCTCCTGCCACAAGCTCACCACGTCGAAAGCCAGGACGCACTGGAGGGACTGGCCGCACAGCCGCTCCCGGTCGATCCCTTCCTCGCCGATGCTCAGCTGCCCGTCCCCCTCCCGCACCCGGACCAGCGAGCTGTTGCTGAACTGCTCCATCAGGCGGAAACTGCCCAGGGGTCTGTCCCCAGAGCGGGACTGCAAATCGTCCCACAGGACCCCAATGACTGTACCGGGGGCGTCTTCCTCGTACGTGTGGTACCTGACCATCTCAGCCAGGCACCCTGCGACCAGGAGACACAGCATCACAGAGCTTAGTACCGCTCTGGACAATGTGAGACCAGAGATCCAGCCTCTGAGATCCTACCACGCAGTCCTCAAAAAAGCCACTGGCCCTTTGTGTTGTAGAAGCTTTAAAGATGCCAGATTAGAAACAGCCCCCACTCCTGAATGCACAGACTGATCACTGCCCCCCGTTTAAACACATCCCGGCCATCAGAACCTCTCCGCTGTGTAATTGGTGCCAGGAGTCTTTAAGTAGCTGTGCGTGCCCCAGGCTACAGCTTGCCTTTTTGCTCTCTGCGCCCTTTCCCAGAGGTTATATAGATAAGGGTATGCAAATCAGCATCTTCCCTGACCAATCCTCTGATCCCTGGGGACACCAGTGTCATAGTGTCCCCTGCATGGACTCAGTGGGACATTCCCCCAAGAAACGAACAATCTGTCAATTACACATGTGCAAACACATTGCTCCGTTCTCTAGCAAACTTGGCGACTAAAGTTTTCCCACTAACTTGCGCTTCAGTTGTACAAAAGCAGAGGACTTTCCCCTATAATACATTTAAGAATGTGCTTATACAAACACTATATTAAAAAACCAAACACATACATCTGTAGAAATAAAGCGGGGTGGCGCAGTAGGCGGAAGCTAGGGGGAAGAATGATGGTGACAGGAATTCCCACATTAGCAGTTACTTGTGGTGTATCCATGTAGGCAACATAATTAGTCCTTACGATATTTTTATGAGTTAAAGAATATGAATTAACACTGTCCTTTTCTTCCACCTCGCTTAATATTCATCAGGGCTGATCAGTGAGAAACCCCTGGGATTAATCCTTTAAGAGACCAGGCAGGAAGCCCACCAACTCTTAGTCCCAATACTGTCTCCTTAGGTGGTGGAAGAAAGAAGCGAGGAGGTTTCCAGTGATGTTTTGGGTGTATGGTTTATGATTAAGATGTGAGTGTGTGCGCGTGCGCACGCCCATAAAAATATTGCCATGAGAATATTTATGTTAAAAGTCCTTGCACGGAGGAAGCTGCGAGCGGTTTGAAAAGTGGGAGGCTCAAAGGGAATGAAACCATCTGCCCAAATGCCGGGTGGCAACAAATCGTTAGGTGTCAAGTTCCCTGACTGTGCCAAAGTGTCACCTTGTTGACAGTTCTAACCATTGTTTACAAAGTGGTGATGAAAAAGTGTATGGTTTTCTGATGTATATTAGCATCGCTGCACATCAGTATTGTCCTGCTCCTCGAGAAATGATTCTTCTTCCATGCACACTAAAAAAAAAACAAAAGGTAACTTATCAACTGTGCTAAAGAGATCAATGAAGTCCAAAAATCAGGTAGAAATTTCAAATAAGTAATTGAAAACCAAGAATTCGTTTGTGTCTAAGGTTGGTTGATTTTGTGTATGTATGTGGGAGACGGTTACTTTGGGGGTTTTCTGCTTGTATATTTTTTAGCAGATCAATACTGTCAACATTATTTTTGAACACTCTTTTTATAGGAATAATGAATATTCCTTTTCTACTGTAAGTTCCATGCCATTCATCTCTCATCGGCTGATGATCTGAATGTTCAATGTTTTTCATACATCTTATAGAAAATTAAATTCTACTAACCCACTATTGACCCAAGTACTATAGTTTCATTTTCAAGATATGCTTTTGGTTATTATGCTTTAGCAACTAGGGTGCCAAAGATATCAATGAGTATGACATCTTGGCCTTATTTTGCATAAATTTAGTATATCAAGCAGAAGTACATATTATTTTTGTTAGCTGCTACTAGACCGATTTTATAATCACACCAGTCCTCCATAATGTGTAAATGATCAGTGCATGCTTGACCTAACGAAGGGAGAGTGCTATGTTGCTTTCTGTTGGGATTTTGTTATTACTTATGACTACTGCTATAATAAACAATCGTATTAAAAACAAAGCATTCCGTATTAACGAAGGACATTTGGAGTTAAAGGAAAGAGACATTTTCTGAGGCAAGATCAACGCTGCACCCGTTGAGTGACAGGCGAGCTAACAGAGAAACTGTATGAACTGTCCCTTTTAGGCATCTGGCTTTAGCATGCTGTGTTTACAACCCTGAGCTGCTGAAACATACACGTTACATTCTGTTAGACTTGGGTGAGGTTAAAAAAATCGATCTTCGCATCAAAAGTTTTGTGGGAAAGATACGCTTGCTTTCAAGTTTGCCAGCATACACCCTGACAAAAGGTGAGTCTAGGAACCTCATGGGGACCTCTGCAGGAGCTTAACAAAAAATCAAAATACAGCAAAAACAATGCTACAGACAGGGCAAAGTGTAAGTGAATGCAGGCGAGGAAAGCAGCAATTTGTTCCTCTTGTTCAGTTTAGTAAAACCACGTGATGGTGTTTGGAGGGGGGGGGAGTCAAAACAAAACCCTTTTGCCCAGAGAGTTCACTTTTGTTTCTGAAACAAAAGCCCATGATACACTAATTTTCGCCAAATTGTTGGGGAATAAAATCCGTTAAACAGGATTTAAACCTTTGCAAGAGAAAACAAAATAACGAGACGGAAGGGGTAGTTTAAATGTAAACGATGCCTAAACTTGGAGTGGCCAAATACGCTCTAATAGAACTGCAACGCCCACGTGGTTATCTTCTACTTGACATCATATAATAAACAGATAAGAGCTGGATTCTAACATCCTAAATCACAGTGAGTAGCAGTTTGCTCCCCGAGTCGTCTCATTTCTTCGTGTCTGCTCACAGTGTAAATTGCTACTCAAGGTGAGTAAGGGCATCAGAATCTGGCTGTGCACCCTTGTCTATACTGGGATTTCAGCCAAAAGTGGAGTAGCTGCACTGAAGCAAATTCCTTAGGCTGCTATTCTCATTCCAGCCCTGTCCCTTCATGCAAATCTGCTCTAAAAGCCCTGGATCTGGCTGGAGGGGCTCGGGGGGAGGGAAGGCTTTCCACCAGCGGAGGAACTGAGCAAGACAGCCGCAGATTGCCCTCTAAAAGGACCCCCTCTCAAAACCCGGTGCGGTGATTGGTGCTCTAGGAGGCAGCACAGAATCTCATCCCTACCGTATAGAGCCTAGAGCTCACATTGATTCAGGAGAACTTGCAGGGGTGCAGTTTAGCCCCAATTTCAAAGTGGGGTAAGCTGCACATATGGCACACAGCATCATTTTAAATTGGTCCTACACCAGGGTTTTGCCCAAGTACTAGTCCAGCTGCTGCACCAGTGGTTGAAATACCACCGTAGCAAGGCTTAAACCTACAAGATCATCAAACTGCTTCCCTCTCCTTCCTGTTCCAACTCCCACTCAGAGAAAGTTACAAGAGTAATAACACTGTTGTGAATTATTTGGCTATACAGTTTAGAATTTCGTTGCCCTCTAAAGTCTATTCCAGATCTCATTCTATACACTCCATAATCACAAACACTAATCATGAAACTACCATTAGCGTGTTTCCCGAACAAATGAAACCACAGGGAAGCTGCTTCAAACTCCCCAAATGTAATGCAGCAAGTGGTGATAAGGTTTGTTCTAATGGGAACATAAACTTTTACAAGACCTTGAAAAGTTTTGCTCCTTCAGATTTGTTTTCCCTGTGCAATAAACTATTTCTGCATGGCTTTATCCTTAGTGCAGATTCCTATAACGGCTGGAAACAATTTGCATTTCTCAAATGCATGCACATTGTGGAGGTTTAATGAGAGCATGTTATCAAGTACAATAGCTTCCAGATTTAAACACCAGGAACTGAAGCCATTAAGAAGAAACGGATATATTTGTTTGAAAAATGAATCTGAAGGGCAGGGATTATTTTTCTTTTTTAGTTTTATAATCATTCCTTGAAACAGAACCAAAGTTAGTCATGTGAGCCAAAGCATACAAATGAGATATGTCTTAATGTCATGTTATTGCATATTATTATTAGACCATTGGCTATTAAATTCTTTTGTGATTAGAACCAGAGGGTTTGGTTTGTTACAAAGATATCAGTAAAAATACTCATTTCTTTAATAAAGTATATTTTGAGAAGATAATTCAGGATCACACAGAGCTAAACATGCCATATATCCAGTACCCTAGTGACAGGTTAAAATATAGTTGAAAATTACTAAAGCACAGCAGTGTAGAAGCAAATCATCTTTATCAAATCCAAAGCCATCTTTTCTTTAACCTGGTGGAAATTAAGGAAGAATCAGAACTAATTGGTATCTAGCCTGAATACAGAAGAGGAATTTATTGAATTACATCACCTCAGCTTATCTCTAATCTTTTAAGCCTTTTTTCCCAAAAGTACCTATTGAGAAACATGTTTATACAGAGAATGCTGAATGATATAAGAAAAAAAGTCAGTCTAATAATTTAAATACAAAAGTTGAGATCAGGAAGTTCTTGCACTGGCAAAACTCACCATTCTGGAGTATTTTGCTTACTTAATAATAACACATAGCATTTTTTATCTGTAGATCATAAAGGGCTTTACAGAAGAAGACAGGTCCCATTATCCCCTATCTCTAGATGGGGAAACTGAGGTATAGGGAGGTGAAATGTTTTGCCCAGTCACACAGCAGGTCAGTGGCAGAGCTGGGCATGGAATCCAGCATTTCTGACTCCTGAGTTAGTGCTTGTTCACTGGACCACACTACTTCCCCAGGTGGCAGGTGTCTTAGACATACCAGAGAGAGGGAGAGGGAGAGTGTCCTTCATTTACCAAATAACCAAATCGTTCATTCTTTAAGCAAGCAAAGCTCCTGGAAATATCACCTCTCTATTGTGTTTTTAAGTTACCCATCATATATATATATATATGATTTGGTTATTTGGTAAATGAAGGACACTCTCCCTCTCTCTGGTGTGTATATATAAATGCCAGAAAACACTTTTGAGCACACTGACATCAGTGGAGCTATGATGATTTTCCAGGAGAGGGTCTGGCCCATTTACTCTTAAATGCTCCTAGGACCCTGTTCCCAGTGTGTCTGATCTGTGGGGGGAGAGGGGAAGAAGGGTGTCTTCTCCTACTGGCTTTGTCTGTTTCTTCCCCAGGTTTCTCCACCATCTTCCTGGTGGCTCTTTATTTATTTATTTTTGTACAACTACTTTTTTAGTAATGGTAACCATACATTTTTCATAGCATTACTGACCAAAGGCAATTTTATGTGTGTAAATGCTGGTATTTCATCAAACTCTAACTAATTTTCCCCCACCCCCGCCCTAGTAATTTGAAAGGGTCCACAGCTTTCAACAGCGGAGTATTGTTTTTAACATAAATGCCATGGGGTAAATCTTTTACTTATTGATCCTTCATGAAATCATAGAAATTAGAGCTGATAAAAGACATAGGAGGTGATCTAGTCCATCTCACTGCCAACGCAAGCTTACTTCTACACTGTATTTTCTAGTGCAGTGGTCCTCCAACTGCAGCCCTTGGAGCTGCTTCTGTCACAATGGTGAAGCATCAATTAGTCTTCAAGCAGTGACACTTCCTGCTACTTGTAGCCCAGCGCAGGACTCTTTTGAGAGTTCCAGGGGGTATTTTGATCAACTAAACTAGGAATAACAAGTATGTATCTGCATCCTGCACAGCTGCTTCATGTCTTCCTTCGTTGAGTGTTTCTTTGGTGTAAATCCAACCATGATTAAAACTGGAGGATCAGCAAACACTGGAGGACAGAATCAAACTGCAAAAAGACGCAGAAAGGCAACAGGGGAAAATTCAGGACTAATAAAATCGCTTAGCCAGAGAGAGTAAATAAACAGCACAGACACAAAATGGCAGGACAGTCGACTTTTATGCTGTCCTAAAATTTCTTATGAATGCAGCTAAAGCACAATGGAAAGGTATGAGGTCAGTAGAGTTGGGAGGATAATACAAAAGGGGATTTGCATATACTTTCATGAATAAACATAGCAAGTTCGATGTGCACTTATTCACAGAATTAGTTTATTGGTTGATTGTAAGTATTTGGATGGCTGCTGGTTTATTTTTGAAAATTTTTGTGCATTCTGAACTTCATCCTATTGTCATTTGTTACTCACTATTAGTTTATTTGTCATTCATTAATCATCATGTTCTTATTGTTCTCCCATTTAGAAGTGTCAGTCGTTTCAATAGCAAGTGATTGACATGACCAATCACAAATTATGTGTGAGGGACTGCAGGCTCCACACCCGGCCCTCGAGGTTCCCAGGAAGCAGGGCTCAGACCATGGCCACCACCCATGGGCTAATGAAGATCTAGCTCACAAAGCTCCCTGCCCATTAAGCTCCTGATTGGAGTAGATGTCCAGCCCCACCAATTGGCTGGGACATATTATTTAAACCAGAAAGTGGCACAGGAAGTTGTCTGAGTAGCTAACTGAATCTCTGGCTGGCTCCTACTATGGGCCCTGCCTACTTGCCTGACTCCTGAGCCTGCCTGTTCCTGGCTCATGGCTCTCAGCCTGTTCTTGCCTTCTTTATGCCCTCTCTGTTCCCGCTTTCCTACCTCACTTCAGGTCCCTGATCCTACACCCTAACCCTGGCTTGACTCCTGATTTTGTCTCCGGCTGTGACCTTTGGCTCAGCACCTGACTCTGACCCTGGCTCTGGTTCTAGGCTCCTGACTCTAATGATTTGGCCTGACCACCCATCCCCAGTCCCCACATTATGAGTAATAAATAGTCAAAGTAAACAGTTCAGGAACAAGTGTAGCTTGTAATTTTTTCTCAGAAACTATTTGGTGAATACTTATGTGTAACGAATACAAATCATTCAGACAAATCAAGATTGGCTTTGAGTATGACTCACAAACAGGAAAAAAGGGATAATGAATCTGATAATTTACTTGCAACAAATAATTTGACCAAATATAAATATTAAGCTAGCGAGCAGGGGAAGAGACGTGGCCCTTTAAAAGAAGACCTCTATCTAAAGAAGTATTGTATAATACAAATGAGTTGAAAATTACTGTTGTTATTGCTTTATCCTATGAAAATGTAAAATATGTCAAGTGATGAGGTTTCTATTACTTCCTGAGGGAGGCTGTTCCATAATCTAATAGATCTCATTGTCAGAAAGTATTATCTGCATTTTCCGTTTCCTAATTATCCCATTTTTCCTTATACCTCTCTAGCTAATTTTTCTCTCTTTCTTGGTGTTTGCATCCTTGAATTAGTTGTATCCTGTTATTTTGAATCGCCACAGTAAACTATCATTTTGCTAAGCCATGTATTCTTTCCCCATAAATCAATCCTTTCACCACTTTAATCCTTCTTGTTCTTTGAATTCCCTCTAATTTTTCAATGTTTCTAGAAATGAGAGGTGAAATCCTGGCCCTGCTGAAGTTATTTAAGGACTGAGCACAATATTAAAGGTGCTGTGACAACCTGAGCCATATGTAGACTATTATTATTTTCATGTCCTCTTGTTTCTTCACATGCAACCCAAATTGCATTATAGCTTTGCTGCTCAACATCTCTCCATTTCCTCCCCCATTGATCTGTGTTTAATTCTTTTCCCCAGATGTATCAGCTCGCATTTTTCATTTTTCAAAGACCGCATCTCTCTTTTATTTAGTTAGTTTTAGTTTCCCGCCCATTTTTCTAACCTTTCTGGGTCAATTTTTTATTATTTCTGTCCACACTCATCTTTGCAATGCTTCCCAATTTAGTACCACCTGTGAATTGTGCTGACATGTTGTTTACCCAGTCTCCCAGGACCTTAATGAAGATGTTAAGTAAGATTGGATATAACACCTTACCATGTGGCACCCCTGTGTACACCTCCCCCAGTTCAATGTATTTCCATCTATCCCTTTCTTTGTTAGCATTCATCTAGCATTCCCCACAAGATTGTTCAGAGCCAAGCCAATTGGAAGTCATACTGAAAATAAGATTTTTGTGAGATAGTGTATCCAATCATAAATGTTTGCTTCAGTGAGGCCCTGATCCTACAACCTGATTAGCCCAAGTGGACCCTTTTACTTGCATGTAACACTGGGACTACATATGAACTCGGGAATCCGCCCAAATAGATCAGATTTCAGAATCTGGCCCTAATTTTGTAATTACATATTTTGAAAAATCAAGTTTGTCTTACAAACAGATTCCATTATCATCTGATATTTAATGATATTTCTCAGAGTGTTGGTTCATTATTTTACCAAGGACAGCAATTAGACTCCCCCAACAGCAATTGCCAGAATCAGCTGTCTCTCCTTTTTGAGGATTGGTACATTATACTACCTCCTCAGTCCTCTGTGACTTTTCAGAATTGTCAGAAGATCAGTAAGCTCAGATGTTTCAAGGATTTCCTGAGGCTTATACGTTCTGTTCTGCTGAATTTGGATAATATTGACATAAATCATTTCATAGCATGGACTTGAGGGAAATATATTTATGTGGATGAAATACCGCACAAAGCCCTCTACACCACCTAAGATCATCATAGCCCCTAACAGTATAGGAGGGGAGGTACAGATGGAGAGTTCATATGGTGGCCAAGCTGGAATAGTTGCCATATAGGAATTGTTCTGCAGATTGCCCATGGGAGTGTGATGGGATTAATTCTATCCCCTATTATTATTTTTTTATTATTAAACCCCCAAAGAGTACTGTGCTTAAATTTCAATTATCCAGGTTTTGTGCTGGGTATTGGGTGAGTTGATTTTTACACAATAAAATAAATGCTGTGCTTACACTTAATGACTAAAATCCTGCTTGTGCTCAGCTAAAATATAAAATCAGTAGTTTGGAAGAGCAGGCTTGGAGCAAAATAAAATTGCTTTGGGAAACTGAAGAACTCAGGGAGTTGGTAATGGGATATTCAGTCTTTCACCTCTACCATAGGTCACTAATTGGAATCTAGAGCAGGTTAGTAGTAGTGACCTGAATTTTGGAACTAAAATTGTGATGTCTGTTGTGTGGCCTTTAGAAAATATGCTGGTGGTCTTAAGCCAATTCCTAGTGGTAAGTGCCCACACAGCTCTCAGCTGCATCTGGCATCATTGCTGGTAGTTCTGGTGAGAGTGCAACATTTCCCTGCACCCGGAGACTGAAATACCCTCTCAGCTTTAGAGGTGGGCCCTCTGTGAAGGTATAGGCAAATTGGCCAGGCACTGAGGGGAAGTTTGCAAATGCCAAGAGTTCTGTGCCTGAATTTTCAGTGTCGCCCATCTGGCAACTTTCCCAAGTACCTAACAATGTATTTAACAATGTAAAAAGAAAACCAAAACTCATGGGCGGCGCGTGAACTGCCGGCTCAGGGAGGCTAGTCCCCAGCCCCGCACCTTACGCCCGAGGCCCCACCCCTGCCGGAGCCCAGAGCTCAACCACTGCAGCCACCACAGAGCGCCAGGTGAGCAGGCTGCCCAGCCCCCAGCACCTGCAGCCCTGGAGTACATGGTGGGCTGCCCAGGGCCCTGAGCCCCGGAGCGCCGGGTGGGCAGGAGGTGCGGCTCCCAGCCCCGGAGCACCAGGAGGTGAGAGACACGGCCCCTCCCACCCCAGAGCTCCAGGCAGGCAGGAAGCATGGCCCCAGCTACTTGGAGTCCCGGACCTCAGACTGGACCCCTCTCTAGTCCCAGCCCCAGCCCCAGCCCCAGCCCCAGCCCCAGCCCGGCCATGCAGAAAGAACGTGGTGGGAAGCAGGAGGAAACCTGGGGGTGGAGCACTGGCAGGGCAGGACTGTTTGGGGAGGCTCAGCCTCTCTCGGCCTACGATACCTGCCGCCCATGAAACCATAGCTTATTCATATGCTTAAGAAATATACACTGATTATATATATATATATATATATATATATATAGACATACACACGCACCAAATCATTAAAGTAGGGCCTGATCCAAGGCCCATTGGAGACAATAGGAATCTTCCTGTTGATTTCAGTTAATGTTGGATCAGTCTCTAAATGAGTCATGTGCCGTTTAAACAACAATTAATATTAGACAGAAGCAATACAAGATGAGGAACTGCAGCAAAAACAATGAAGAAAACTGTAGATATGATAAACAGCCATGCCCTTAATATTTTGATATTCGTCAGCTATTCTGATATTTAGACAGTTAGTCTTCAAAATAGAAGGATCATTTTTAATCACCTTTGAATTTCTTTCATTTCCCTAGAATATTTATCGCCATATTTTATTTTGATTGCAATCTTTGTCTTTAGCCACACAGAAGAAAATCCAATAATCATGTGCAAAATAAACCTGTTGCAAAGACAGATTATTATGAGTTATTGTTATTATGACTTATCACTTGCCAAGCACAGACACTGTGCTTTGACTGATAGATAAGCACAAGTAAGCCATGCTTTTCCATCCAAATTCTGCCTTCAGCTACATTTCAAAACTCTATTGACTTCGGGTGTAAAGGAGGGGAGAATTTGTCCCTCCGAATATTAGAAATGCATGTATGACAAAGGAGAAAGAGAAGGGAGTTAGATTGTACAATCAACCACTAATAGTGAGGAGTTTATTAGTTCTTTATCTACATTTTATCAGCTAATGTGTCCTATTTTCCTCTTTCAATGTGATGCAGACTCATGAGTCAGGAAGAGACCTGCAGGGCTATGTTATCCCAAGGGAATTTCAGGATTTCATATCACATTTAGCCAGGCTCCCTTTGATTATAATTGCCTTGTGATTTAATGCAAAACTCCAGCTATTCTTGTGTATTGTTTGTCACATGCTGTTTTAGTGTAACTAACCAGACTTCTTTTTCAACTACAGCCATCGATCGCTTTATTTTAAAGACTAACCCACACCCTTCTGCACATATACATGCATCCTTGAATTTTGTACTTTGATGAAGAGGTTCACTGAGTAATCTGAGCACTCCAGGATGGGAAGGAGGCTGATAGCTATTCAATGATGCTTGAGTGAAAAACCTTTGGTCAATGACTTGTTTCCTCTCTACAGTCTCAGCCTGTTACAGTATTTTTTTTTCCTGCCAGATGGTGTGGGAAATCTATTTCTGAACCCCTAGACTGAGATAAAGAATTAGAGTTGCTTTGAGGGCATGCCTCCTTTCCAAACTCTTCCAAGCGAGGATTTCAGCACTCTCTATTGTAAACTTTGTAGCTGAACTCTTTCAGAATTCTGTTTACTTCTTCTTCACTTAGCCACATAGAGATTTTACAGCCCTATTCCCAAAGGAAATAGCTTAAAGGCACACACACAGAGAGAGGCTATATATTGCGCAACACCCACACTTGGCTTGGTATTTGGATTGCTAGAGAGACATTGCATATTTCACTTTTGATTGAGGAAATCCATCTGTCCAATATGGACAGTGCGTTATTATTCGTAACTACAACATGAGTACACAGCTAAACACAAACATGTCAAACTTTCCTCAGAACTTATGACAGCAGGAAGCCAATTACTTTGAAAAGAATTGGTTCTGTTTCTTGACTGCAGTAACACAAACATGGCTCCCCTTGCTCCCAACATCAAGGTAGAGCTTTGCATTTCCAATACTTTAGTTCAATACAAGGTAGCATTTTTATGTATTTTATTTTTATTGCCGGGGGTAGTGTGTTGAGTTTCTCTGTAAGAGGTGTAGCAATGACAGGGCTGGAAGATGTTAATAAATAATAGATGGATTCTCTCACTTAAAGACAATGATCTGCAGATTCTTATTGTCAATTTAATTTAGGAAGGAGAAATAATTTAAATAATGATAGAATGTTCCTAATCAAATCAGAGAAGAATATGGCAGCCAGAAGAACAATGACTGATGCCACAGCAGGACTATCTGACAGGCTTGAAAAACCATTGTAAAGTTGCCAACACAACAAGCCTTTTATCTTTTACACTAGCATTTGAAGCCTCTGATTTCCATCCAAGGAATAGGAGGAGGAACATGTAATCCTCCCACCACCTCGTTACTTACTGTTTTAATTATCCTTATTTTAAAAAATGTAAATAATCACCAACTAGACATAACTTTTTGAAAACTGGTACAAGAGAATTAGAAGAACATTTTCACAACTTGGCTTTATTCCTAACATAGAAGCACCTCTCTCTTTTTATTTTTATTTCCCTTGATATTCATTTTGGGTAAATAAATAATGATATGTGTAATTAATTTATCTTGTAAGATTAGTTTTAGGCATGGTAAACTTGAGAAGTTTAGCTCCGTGCTGTTAATATTGCTGTGGACTTTGTGCCCAGGAGGGCAACCATGCCCTCCCGAACAGTCTGCAGACCTATGCAACTCAGCTGGACACTCTCTAGACCTGATCACCCCCCTTGGCATAGATATTGGAGGTACAGTAACTGGAGCTCTGTCCTGGTCCAGTCATCACCCCATATAGCTAGAGGCTAATTAAAATGCTCTTGCTCTGTATCTGAGACCCACTAGGATAGTCTGCCATTGTCTACCGTTGGACCCAGTGAGCTTCCACATCTTCCTGCTAGAAAATATTGTCTCCCTGCAGGCTCATTCTGTGTCAAGACGGTTACTAAATAATGCAAGAAACTTTTATCAGAGAGCTGCCCTTTATTAGGCCTTAATTACAGTGTCCCAGCCTTCTGCCTCACTGGTGAATTTTTATACTGCTCTGGTTTCACCTTAATCACTACGAAACAGATTTTCCAAGTTAGCAATGCAATTGTAGCCATACACTTGCGTGTGCCTAATTTATATATGCCAACACCCAACGTGTGTGCACAAATCCTCTATTGTATTTGAACTGTGCTCAGCTAGGCATGTAGGCTGGGATTTTCAAAATGAGCCTCAATCCCAGCCTCAATTACTACATGCATGCAGAAAAGCCTGCCATTCTACTTACAATCGCTATCCCGCCACATCTCTGCAAGATCGTAATCACCCTCAATTCATACTAGTTTTAATTCCTCTCCTTTGTTTCCCTTATTCTTGCATTTGTCTACAGATATTTTAGTTGGCTCATATTATTCCTCATATTTTCTTCATATCATTTCCATCGTCTGCCTTTCTTTGTGGTCCTGATTCTCTTCTTGCACACAGGCACAACAGAATTATTTTACCGTAAAATTAGCATAAGGTGACCCAAGCACAGAATCAGTGTGGTAACAAACTGATTTTAGCATAACAACATTAGCCACTTCTATTCTGAAAACCTGGCCTATGAAGGAAGGTTAATGAAACTAGGCATGTTTAGTCTTGAAAAAAGACTGAGGGGGGAACCTAATAACAGACTTCAAATATGTTAAGGGCTGTTATAAAGAGGACGGTGATCAATTGTTCTCCATGCCCACTGAAGATAGGACAAGAAATAATTGGATCAATCTACAGCAGAGGAGATTTCGGTTAGATACTAGGAAATCTTTCTAACTGTAAGGATAGTTAAGCACTGGAATAGTCTTCCAAGGGAGGATGTGGAATCTCTGTCATTGGAGGTTTTTAAAAACAGGTCAGACAAACACCTGCCGGGGATGGCATAAGTGTACTTAGTGCTGCCTCAGGGCAGTGGGCTGGCCAAATGACTTCGGAGGTCCCTTCCAGCCTTACATCCTATGAAATATGAGTCCATACATACGCGCCAAGTTTCTAATGTGCCAAGGGGTGCTCCCCGCTGGCTCTGCCCCAGAGGACCACCCAGAGGGTGTGGCATGTGGGGCAATTTGCCCCAGACCCCGGGCCCCGCAGGGGCCCCCACGAGAGTTTTCAGGGGCCCCCACGAGAGTTTTCGGTGGGTCTTCAGCGGCAGGTCCTTCAGTGCCGCTGAACACACCTGGAGCGAGTGAAGGACCCGCTGCTGAAGACCCAGAGCTTCTTCTGCTCCGGGTCTTCAGTGGCAATTCAGCAGCGAGGGCTTCTTCCACTCCAGGTCTTCAGCAGCAATTCGGCAGCGAGGGCTTCTTCCGCTCCGGGTCTTCGGCGGCAGTTCAGCGGTGGGTCATTCATTCGCTCTGGGACCCGCCGCCAAAGTGCCCCGAAGACCCAGAGCGGAAGGACCCCCACCGCCGAAGACCCCAGGCCCCCTGAATCCTCTGGGTGGCCCTGGGACCCATCCCCGCTCTGCCTCTTCCCGCCCCTGCTCCACCCCAATCCCGCCTCTTCCCTGCCTCTTCCCACCCTGTTCCGCCCCCTAACCCGAGCATGCCCAGCCCTCGCTCCTCCCCTCCCCTCCAGTGCCTCCTGCATGCTGCGGAACAGCTGATTGCAGCGGGCGAGAGGTGCAGGGAGGAGGGGGAGGTGCTGATCGGCGGGGCTGCCAGCGGGTGGGAGGCGCTGGGGAGAGAGGGAGGCACTGATAGGGGGACTGCTGGTGGATGTTAAGCACCCATCATTTTTTTTCCATGGAGTCGGCACCTATGAGTCCATACACATAGCCTGAAATCTGGCTTAATGAAATCAGTGCAAGTTTGTGTAGACAAAACCATAGGGGCCTCCATAGAATCATAGAAGACCTGTTAGGTTATTGAGTGCATCTTCTTGTCAGCGTGAGCTTGTTCCATGCAATACATATTTTAGTGTTTTATCCAGTCTAGTTTTAAAAGTCCTAATTGTTCTACCTGCTGTGCCATTTTTCAGATTTAGACCTAAAGCAAATGTCCTGATCACTTAAGGTCATTTAAATGCTCCACAGCACTTTCCGTAAAAATAGCAGTATTACCAGCAGTGTCCTGGTCAATTTCCAAATCAGGTAATTGTGGTACACTGTGCCTACCTAAATTCTCTTGACGGTTTCAGTTGGCTCTGATATTCTTCTTTATTACTTATGGTAAATGTCTATAATAATACTTTGAATTTATCTACCAGCTTTAATCTGATAATTTTAAAGCATTTTCCAAAACCAGGAAAGTACTATCATCCCCATTTTACAGTTTAGGGTGATGAAGCACTGAGAATACTAAGGGTATGTCTACACTGCACAATAAGCTCCAGTTCTGACTCAGGTTTGAGCCCAGGTCCCCCTTCTGTCCACACACAATCAGCCTGTCTCAGATCAGCAAGCATGCAGGACCCGAGTTCTAGGCTCCTGGTAGTGGAGTGGATCAGAGCCCAAGTCCCACTGTGATTCAGGTCCTAGCACTGTCAGTTGTACAGTGTGGACTCAGATCAAGCCACAGACCCGAGTCAGAGGGTCTGCGTGGTGCAGTGTGAATGCATTAGCATCGCTGTTAGATGTGGGTCCAGCTATTGTAAACCCAGGTTTACAATGCATTGTGGACTCTCAAGGGAGGGCTTGGAAACACCGAGTCTACAAGCCCAGGTCTCACAGACTCAGGCTTAGTGTGCACTGTAGACATACCTATAGTGACTTGGCTAGGACCATACATCAAAACAGCAACAGAGCTAGGGCTAGATCCTAGGTCTTCTGATGCCTAGACCAGTGTTTTTCAAAGTTCGGGTCCTGACCCAGTACTGGGTCGCAGCATGTAAGGCACTGGGTTGCCTTGCTCTGCACCCAGGGACCCTAGCGGCTCTGGTCAGCACCGCCGACCGGGATGTTAAAAGTCCCGTCGGCGATGCTGCCCATCTAAGGCAGGCTAGTGCCTACCTGTTCCGACACCGCGCTGTGCTCTGGAAGCAGACTTCAGTGGAGCACTCACAGAAGGGTTTTCTTTCACAGTCAGCTGCTGGAGGGTTTTTACAATGATTTTATGTATAGATACATGCCAGATAAAAATGGAGGTTTGGAAGTCAGAAAGGAAAGAAAGCACCTAGAGGAGGTCGTTCTGATGTAGTCTACAGCATTAGAATGACTCACAAGGCATCTCCCTCACAAACACACAGAGAGGAATTGATTTGAAAGTTAAGTAAGTAGCATGGAAACTAGGATGTGTTACAATGTACAGTAACATGTATCAGATCAGTAATCTTCACTCTACATTTATAAATCACTCCAGATTCTTTTTGTATTTATATTGTTTTGTCAGCCATTCACTGGGCTATAGGAACTCAGCAAAACAGGGGATCTCTGTCTAAGGACTCAGTCCGGCATGGGAATATCAATGTTTAATTAGGGGAGTCACTAAGGACTATGTAGGTTGGTGCTGTGCGACTTCTCATCCTAAGAGGCTGGTAGTAAAGCGGATGCAGTATTGGCTACAGGCCCGCTCCCACCTAGTATACATATTTTTCTGGCCAGTGTCTGCTGAGTACTACATTACCATACTATGGATCAGGGCTCCGCACCATTGCTCCAGAAAGGCCCGATCTCCACCCAGCAAGTCCTCTCCAAGTGTTGCACTCCTGTGTGGAAGGGGATGTGGGTGCAGGTGACTGCTCAGAGTTCAGATCACAGTCCAGGGAGTGTGCCATGAATTTCCTGCCTAGGGACCTATCTGCTAAGCATGTGCACCCAGTTCAGCAGCAGCACATCTCTCCTCCATGTGATAAAAGTAATAATACCAGCTCTTACATAGCACTTTTCAGTCATAGATCTCAAGGTGCTTTACAAAGGTGGTCAGTATCATAATCTCGATTTTACAGATTGGGAAACTGAGGCACAGGATTTAGCCTAATATTTAGCCTGTTGGCTACACTGTCTATTTCCAATGGAGGTGAGACTCAGAGCAGGTTATGAACTTAATCTGAAGCAATCCTATAAATTAAAAGTCTCCAGTCCCTAGCTTGAAGGAGAGTGCTACTCTGTTCAGAGTGGCCCCCATTCCTTCATTTTGCTATGTGGACTTTAGGCTTTCGTACCCTACAGATTAAAATATAGTAATTAATTGATGAGTGTGTTCCTTTGTGGAAAAAAGCAAAATAAAGAATAAAGAGACCAGGGCATGAATTTAGAAGTAAGCAGATACCAAATTTGTTCTTTTTCATTTGAAAATATATATATGTAATCTCCTAAAATACTTTAAAAGAATATCATTAAAGTTAGGAAATGCCAGATATAAAACTGAATGTGTAACCTTAATTCAGACCTCTTGTAGGTAGGCTTTATAATTCAGTCCTTAATTATGTGACAATTCAGGACTCCTGCCTCATTCCGCGCAGGGGATGGACCTGCTCTGTGGATGAACCAGGATTGTGTAAGGAAGGTGGCTGTTGTCTGTAGGACCCCTGCCTCATTTGTTGCAGAAGTTGGAAGGTGTGCAGTGATTGAAGCAGGGGACTGCAGGAAGAAAAACAACTGTACCATGGTTAGGGCAGTTGAATGCTGCCCTGGAGAATTGGATTTTTTATCCCTGCTTCTGACACAAAGTCCCCACATGATGCTGGGCAATTCACTTCAACCAAACTTTTCACAGATGGTCATTAATGGTGTAGTCCTCATTTTTTTTTTTTTTTTTTGGTTCTTGACTTGAGACCTACTGTCTGATTTGCAGAAGTGCCGAACACTCACAGCTGCAGCTGATGTCTATATAATGTGCTATATTATAGTATACTCCAGATTATCCGAATAGCACAGGGGACACAGATTTTATTCAGATAATTGGGAGTTTGGATAACTGAGAGGGCAGGAGCTATTTAGACATTCAGTCATTCAGCAGTGTGGTGGCCTCCCCTGCAGATGGGGACTCCTCTTCCTCCCAGAAGTCCCAGCCGGGGGGGGGGGGTCTCTGCTCTGCCCTGCTCACTCACGTCCATGGCAGTAGGGCTACCAAGGGCTCCCTGCACTGCTGCAGGGCCAGTGACACCTGCAGGCACAAGGTGTAGGGGCAGGCTGCAGTCCTGGCAGGGCAGAGCGGGGACCTCTGTCCAGGACTCTGCTCTGCCCCATCAGGACCGCAGCCATCCCTGCGTCTTTCTCCTGCAAGGATCAGGTATCATGGGCACTGCAGCATTACAGGCAGCCCTCTGCAGCTCCGCTGTTATGGCTCCACTCACTCCTGTGACAGCAGGGCTACAGTGGGCTTCCTGCACTGCCACCGGATCCATTCAGCAGCAGGGTGGCCTTCCCTGCGGCTAGGGGCTCATCCTCATAGTCCTGGCCAAGGTCTCTGCTCTATTATCCAACTGGCATTGTCCGATTCCCTTCCTTGTCCCTCAGCATGAGCTACAAGGGGACAAGGAAGGGATTCAGATAATGCAGATGTTTGGATAATAGGGTGTCAGTTAAAGAGGAATATACTGTATTAAGTATTCTGGAAAAACCCAATCCTAGTCATCTCAGATTGGGCACCCAAAAATAGTGGATACTTTTGAGCTTAATCTTTCTATGCCTCAGTTCCCCATCTGTAACACTGGGCTAATATCACCCCCTTATCTCACAAGCATGCTGTAAAGATACATTAACGTATGTTTGTGAAGAACACGGATACTATCATACAATCATAGAAATGTAGGACTGCAAGAGCCCTCAGTAGCTCAGCTAATTCAGTCCCTGCACTCAGAAAGGATGAAGTATTATCTAGACCATCCCTGACAGGTGTTTGTCTAACCTGATCTTAAAAACCTCCAATGCCGGAGATTCCACAACCTCCCTAGGCAATTTATTCCAGCACTTAACTACCCTGACAGTTAGGAAGGTTGTCTTAATATCTAACCTAAATCTCCCTTGCTGCAATTTAAGCCCATTACTTCTTGTGCTGTCCTCAGGGATAAGAACAATTTATCACTGTCCTCTTCATAACAAGCTTTTACATACTTGAAGACTATCATGTCCCCGCTCAGTCTTCTCTTCTCCAGACTAAACAAACTCATTTTTTTTCAATCTTTCCTCCTTTGTCATGTTTTCTAAACCTTTAATCATTTTTCTTGCTCTCCTCTGGACTTTCTCCAATTTGCCCACTTCCTTCCCAAAGTGTGGTGCCCAGAACTGGCCACAATACTCCAGTTGAGGCCTTATCAATGCTGAGTAGAATGAAAGAATTATTTCTCATGTCTTGCTTACAACACTCCTGCTAATACATCCCAGAATGGTGTTCACTTTTTTTGCAACAGTATTACACTGTTGATTCATATTTAGTTTGTGATCCACTGTAACCTCCAGATCCTTTTCTGCACTATTCCTACCTAGACAGTCATTTCCCATTTTATATTTGTGCAATTCATTGTTCCTTCCTAAGTGGAGTTTTTTGCATTGGTCCTTATTGGATTTCATCCTATTTATTTCAGACCATTTCTCCAGTTTGTCAAGATCATTTTGAATTTAAACGTAAAGCACTTGCAACCCCTCCCAGCTTGGTATCATTCACAAACTTAATAAATGTACTCTCTATGCCAGGGGTCGGCAACCTCTGGCACGCGGCTCGCCAGGGTAAGCACCCAGGTGGGCTGGGCCAGTTTGTTTACCTGCCGCATCCGCAGGTTCAGCCGATCGCGGCTCCCACTGGCCGCGGTTCACCACTCCAGGCCAATAGGGGTGGTGGAAAGTGGCATGGGCTGAGGAATGTGCTGGCCGCGGCTTCCCGCCAGTGGGAGCCATGATCGGCCGAACCTGTGGACGCGGCAGGTAAACAAACTGGCCCGGCCCGCCAGGGTGCTTACCCTGGTGAGCCACGTGCCAGAGGTTGCAAACCCTGCTCTATGCCATTATCCAAATCATTTATGAAGATATTGAACAGAACTGGACCCAGAACCGATCCCTGCGGGACCCCCTTCAATATGCCCTTCCAGCCTGACTGTGAACCATTGATAACTACTCTCCGAGTACAGTTTTCCAACCAGTTATGCACCCACCTTATAATAGGTTTGTCTAGGCTATATTTATCTAATTTGCTTATGAGAAAGTCATGTGAAACAGTATCAAGAGCCTTACTAAAGTCGAGATATATCACCTCTACTGTTTCCCCCCATCCACAAGTGTCAAAGAAGGACATTCCGTTGGTTTGACAAATCCATGTTGACTGTTACTTATCACCTTATTATCTTCTCAGTGCTTACAAATTGTTTGTTTGATTAATTGCTCCATTATCCTTCAGGGAACTGAAGTCAAACTGACTGATCTATAATTCCCCGGGCTATCCTTATTCCCCTCTTTATAGATAGGTACTATATTTCCCCTTTTCTAGTTCTCTGGGATCTCTCCCGTCCTCCAGGAGTTCTCAAAGATAATCGCTAATGACTGAGAGATCTCGTCAGCCATTTCCTTAAGTATTCTAGATGTGTATTCAATGCCCTGCTGACTTGAACACATCTAACTTGTCTAAGTAATTTTTAACTTGTTCTTTCCCTATTTCAGCCTCAGATCCTACCCCATTTACATTGATGTTCACTATGTTAGTCCTCTGATCACTGTTAACCTTTTTGGTAAAAATTGAAACAAAAAAAAGGCACTTTAGCACTTCAGCCATTGATGCGTTTTGTTATTGTCTCTCCCTTCTAATTAAATAATGGGCCAACCCTGTCTTTGGTCTCCCTCTTGTTCTAATATATTTGTAAAATGTTTTCTTGTTACTTTTTATGTTCCTAGCTACTTTACTCTTGTTTTGTGCCGGTCTTGGTTTTTTTTATATTCATCCTTCATAATTTGACCTAATTTCCACTTTAGTGTGACTCTTTTGAGTTTCAGGTCTTCGAAATCTCCTAGTTAAGCCAGGGTGGTCTCTTACCATACTTCTATGTTTCTTACACATTGGGATAGTTTGATTTTGTGCCTTTAATAATGTCTCTTCAAAAACACTGCCAACTCTTCTGAACTTCTTTTCCCCTTAGAGTTGCTTCCCATGCAGCGGCGGCTCCAGGCACCAGTGCTCCAAGCGCGTGCCTGGGGCGGCAAGCCCTGGGGGGTGGCCTGCTGGTCACCGTGAGGGTGGCAGTCAGGCTGCCTTCGGCAGCTTGCCTGCGGGAGGTCCACCGGTCCCGTGGATTCGGCAGCAATTCGGCGTGAAGCCGTGGGACTGGCGGACCTCCAGCAGGCATGCCGCCGAAAGCCGCCTGACTGCCGTGCTTGGGGCAGCAAAAAAGCTAGAGCCGCCCCTGTTCCCATGGGATCTTACTTACCAATTCTCTGAGTTTGCTAAAGTCTGTTTTCTTGAAGTCCATTGTCTTTATTTTGCTGTTTTCCTCCTACCATTCCTTAGAATCATGAATGGTATCATTTCACGATCAATGTCACCCAAGCTGCCTTCTACCTTCAAATTCTCAATCAATTCCTCTCTATTTGTCAGAATCAACTCTAGAACAGCGTTCCCCATAGTCACTTTCTCCATCTTCTGCAATAAAAAGTTATCTCCAATGCATTTCAAGCACTTGTTGGATAATCTGTGCCTTGCTGTATTATTTTCCTAACAGATGTCTGGGTACTTGTAGTCCCCCATCACCACTGACTTTGTTTGTTGTTTAAAAAAAGCCTCATCCATCTCTTGTTCCTTGTTAGGTAGTCTGCAGTAGACCCTTACCATGACATCATCTTTGGGTTTTACCCCTTTTACCCTTACCCAGAGACTGTCAGCAGGTCTGCCTCCCACTTCTATCTCACCTCAGTGCAAGTGTATACATCTTTGATATACAAGGCAACACCTCCTCCCCTTTATCCCTGCTTATCCTTCCTGGACAAACTGTACCCTTCTATACCAATATTCCAGTCATATGTATTATTCCACCTGTGATGCCAGTTATGTTGCAATTGTGGTCATTTACTAGTATTTCTAGTTCTTCCTGTTTATTCTCCATACTTCTTGCATTAGTATACAGATATCTAAGATGTTCATTAGCTTTCCCCTCTATATTCCCTCTTGTCTCTCCTTTCTCCCTGCTATGATTGTACATGTTCCCCTCAGCTTCCGACCCTTCACCCAGGTCGCCACGTTCTGGACTTACTTGTGGACTTTTGTCTGTTGCCTCCATCAAACCTCATTTAAAGTCTGCCCCAGTAGGTTAACCAGTGCAGGTAATGAGTCATCCCTGAACTAGAGGCTGATTAAGCCACATGCACTGATGAGTCATTCATGTCCTAGGCTCCAACCAATCCACAAGGAACTGGACTTGTGACCCTCAGGGCAGAGCCTCAAGAGGAACAGCAGCTCAATCTGTTCAATGGCATTCCAGGGCTTGGAACTCTCCCCTGCCTGATAGTGGCAACCAGTTCCCCAAGCCCTAGCTTGCCCTTGCCGTTGCTCCAGCCCTGTTCCTAGTCCTGATCCAGGCTTGCTGTCACTCCAGCCTTGCTCCAACCTTGTTTGGCACTCCTGATTCCAGCTCTTATCACCATGGCGCTGACCGCTAGGCCTGGCCCTCCCCATCATGGTTTCTGACAGCCAGTCTGGATCCAAAGATACTCTTTCCCTTCTTTAATAGGTAGACCCCATCTCTGCTGAGCAATCCATCTTCTTGGAACAGCAACCCATGGTCAAGGAAGCCGAAGCCCTCCTGGTGATCCCATCCACACAGCCATGTGTTCACCTCTAAGATGTCCGTCTCCAGGGGTGAAAGTAACTTAAAGAACTTACCAGTACGCCGGAGTCCTGAGGAGGGGGGCGGGAGCTCAACCGGAAGAGGCGGGGCCTTTGGAGCCCCGGGCCCTTTAAATCGCCAGCCTGGGGAAGCTGCTCCCTTGCCGGTACGATCGGCGGTGTACCGGCTCTTGCGGGTACTGGACCGTACCGGCTTACTTTCACCTCTGTCTGTCTCTACCCTTGACTGGAAGAATCGAAGAGAACACCACCTGCTCTCCCAACTCCCTCACCCTCATTCTTAGAGTCCTACAGTCACTTCTGATCTGCTCAGGGTCATACCATGCAGGATCATTAGTGTCCCCATGGATGAGCAGTGTGGAGTAGTAGTCAGAGGTCCAGATGATTTTTGGCATTCCTTCCATAATGTCTCAGGTCTGGGCCCCTGGTGGGCAGCACACCTCCTGGGATGCCATGCCATGTCAGGCAGATGGATGACTCCATCCCACTTAGAAGTGAGTCACTGACCACCACCACCACCCTTCATTTCCTCTAGGGAGTGGTGGCTGTGATCCTCCCATCCTGGGGGTTGCATGGCTTCTCCTTCCTCTTTGGGGGAGTGTAGAAAAGGGGTGTGGCCACCCTCGGAGATTGACAGTGAGGGATGGCCAGACGCCCCCTTGTGGGTGGAACCTGGAAGGCCATGCTCTCCATGCCGGAAGCAGAGGGATGGGACAGGAACAGGAAGTATAAAAGGCAGGCCCTGTGGCTTAGTTGGAGAGGAGCTGCCAGATGTGTTCTCCCTTCTGCGGACACAGGAGCCCGCAGAAGCCTTCTGCTGTCCCGTGGAGGGCCCCAAACTACCCGTATGGCCAGACATGCCAGATGCTGAAGAGTTGCTGGGACTGCTGCTCGCAGTGTACCCTGGGGAGACAGAGGATGACCCTTGGATGACGCCAGCCGAGGGGAAGTATAGGAAGCATCCCAGGGGAACCAGACTACCATCTGGCTGTGGTGCCACTGGAAACACAGTCAGCGTGTTGCGGGTGGATTCAGGAGCGGTGCCAGGGTTTTTGGCGCCCTAGGCGGGGGTCCTTCCGCGCGCCCAGTCGGCGGCAGCAATTCTGCAGCGGGGGGGTCCTTCTGCGCTCCTGGTCTTCGGGGCACTTCGGCGGCGGGTCCCGGAGCAAGTGAAGGACCCGCCGCAAAATTGCCGCGGAAGACCCGGAGCGCGGAAGGACCCCCCTGCCACCAAATTGCCGCCAAGGGCGGCAAAATGCCGCCCCCCCCCAAATCCTGGCGCCCTAGGCGACCGCCTCGGTCGCCTAAATGGAAGCACCAGCCCTGGGTGGATTCCCCACTGACCCAGTGGCAGACCACTCTGCCACTGTTAGGGCTCTGGGCTGGGACATGGTGGAGTTGGGCAGGCCCACATCCCCCCTTGCTGCCCCTCCCCTGGGGTGGCTGTACTCCCCCCCTCCTTAGGTCAAAATACCTGCGCTTGCTGGGGCACTCACCCTTTGCCGGAGCCCCCTAGACTGTTTTGGGGTGCTCATCCTTTGCCAGAGCCCCCTAGACTGTGTTGGGGTGCTCACTCTTTGCCGGAGCCCCCTAGACTGTGTTGGGGGGCTCACCCTTTGCCAGAGCTCCCTAGACTGTGCGCACCTCTGCCTGAAGGCTGGGCTCCTAGACCCTTATCTGCTCTACCCTGCTTGAGGGTTGGAGTTCTAGACTGCTTGGTGCCCCCCCTGCCTAAGGGCCTGGGCCCCTGAACTGTTCACTGCTGTACCCTGCCTGAGGGTTTGAGCCCTAGAGACAGCTAATTTCCTCCTGTACAGACTGTCGTTCCAGGTGTGTGACAGCGAAGAGGCGTGGCCACCCTCGGAGATTGACAATGAGGGGCGGCCATGCAAGCCTATGTGCCTACAGGGAGTTTCCTCATCCCTTGTTACCAAGGCAGCACCAGTTTTTATCTCTATGGATGGTGGGTTGGAAGCAGGGGTGGAGCCCAGAAGTAACCAGCAGCCAGCTTCCTCCCTCTGAAGGGGCCATTTCCTTCTCCCCTGATGGTGCTACTGCAGTCCTCTCCAGCTGGATGGCTTTCTCAACCTCGTAGGTCTCTATATGCATATTGTCAATGAATTCCTATAGTGATAAGCACCATAGAAAAGCCCATGAGGAAATTAAGAACCCTGTCTTCAGAGCAGGATGAGAAAAGTGTGCAGTAAATGCAGCATTGTGCCACACATGGAACAATAAGAAGAAATTCAATATTCAATAAATGTTCATTAAGTGAGAACTATCCATCCTGTGCACTGAATGAGGCACAATGCATATGCACAAGGGGGCCAAATTAAGGCAACATGAATTCTGGCATTTCCTAATTTTTGAGTGCTTGACTTTGAAACCTTAATGTGCTTTTAACAAAGATGGGGGGTGGAGGGGGTTGTGTGTGTTTGTAAGGTAAATACGGTGTATATATTCTGTGCTCATACCCTATTGTGTGTGTGTGTGTGTATGGTAATATCTTTTATTGGTGGAAGAGACAAGCTTTTGAGCTATACAGAGTTCTTCATCGGGTCTGTAAAATGTAACCAGCGCATCACAGCTAATTACAAGGTAGGACAGTCCACTATCCTCTCCCCATTTTTCTTGGTGGAGGGGAGGGGGGATATTTTTGTGTCACTTGTAAATATTAGGGCATTACCAACAGCAAAGCTGCAACTGTGAGATCCAGAAAGCATATTAAATATATCATTCCAGTTATGAATGAACCTGAACCCCTGGATCCAAATCCTCCTGAACTGGGACTTTGAGAAAGTTTGGGTGCTGCTTGAGA
The DNA here is from genome assembly GCF_028017835.1 of Emys orbicularis. Classification (NCBI taxonomy): domain Eukaryota; kingdom Metazoa; phylum Chordata; order Testudines; family Emydidae; genus Emys; species Emys orbicularis. The sequence goes on from NC_088683.1 coordinate 304,317,486, forward strand.
GTCAAACTGTGCTGCTGATATTCACCTCTCTGCTTAATGCTACCATATGTCAGCACAGAACCCTGATGTTTTGGATCAGATACTATCAAGCCAGTTTGTTTCTGTGAAGTAAGTATAAACACAAACACATCCATTTGGACTGAGCCGGACGTTTGCCACACTGACCCTAGGCAGTCATTGTCATTAGTAGCATCCTGCAGCTTATACAGCATTTGGTATCCTCCTGCTTCTTTGCTTCTGAGCAAATGGAAAGGCGTTTGGGTGAGTGAAGCAAATGGGGAGAGGATCGGTGTCCGCTTTAGCACCTCCATGAAAACACCGTGCAGCCTTTCTGCACCCTCAGCGTAAAGCAGTGAAAATGTCACACCACCCCATCCCCAGTGATTCAATAAGTTGAAGCAGTGACATGACCAGAAATGATTGTCTGCATGGCACTACAGCCATGCCCAGCTGCTCTCCCCTCAGCCTTATCAGTTCTGACTGACATGCTCTGGCCATTGCTTGCAACTTCAGCACATTTGTGTTTCAAAATTGACAGATTTAAACCGCCAACAAATAGTTGGAGAGAGCCTGATGCTTCCCTTAGGAGCTGCTGTGAGCTGCTGCTGCCCTTAGGAGGACACCTGTGAGCTGCTGCTGCCCTTAGGAGGACACCTGTGAGCTGCTGCTGCCCTTAGGAGGACACCTGTGAGCTGATGCTGCGTCTCTGGACGAGTCCCAGGCTGGCAGGTGAGAGCTGGAATCTAAGTACCATTATCGTAGGACAAGAAAAGTGGAAAAGGTTTAAATAAATCCATAGGATCAAGAACTATCCTGCAGGCTGCCATGCATCCATTCATTTTAATGGGCCAAGCTTTCTATGACAGTATTTTCTTTCTCTTTATAGATTTCCAGATTATGATCTATAGCTGCTGCCTTGTTCTTGGTAAGTTTGGCATGAAATGCCTAGTGTGACACTACCAACCTTCCCTCTACGCTAAGTCTAAAGCAAGTGGCCATCCCAATTCAAGGCCTCCATCCCCATCCAGCAAAATAAAACAATCATATCCTATCATCCCTTCACTGGAGGAGAAAATCCAGATCAGTGGCCCTAAACCATCAAGGGGAGGGGAACAAAGCCAAAAAGATGTTGTCTACTTTCCCACCAGGAACACAGAAGTCTTTCCACAAGCTGGGGCTCTGCAGCGGTTTGGGGGGTGGGAGGATAGACCTGTTTAGTCATAATAAGCAGCCCCGGTGGCAACCTGAGGGGTACAGTGGAAGCCAGTAGCAGCATCTCTTGGGAGCGATCCATGCTGTCCATGTAGTAGAGGATATGGACAGCAGTGTACAGGGAGAGGTCATCCATGAACTGAGGGGTCAAGGAGAGGGATGGTGAACTTTTAAGTGTGAAATTTAGCAAAACAAACATTATCATCAGTTTACTTGGTGTGGCTTTTGGAGCTTAAAATATTATTTTCTGCAAAATTCCCAGGACCCCCAAGTTCCCCAATGTTTTCACAGATCTGATTGTAAAAATCCCTGCTAACCTGAAATGTCATGATTTCACATGATTTCTCTTAGGAGAGCTGGCTTCAATTCCCTCCTCTACCATAGACTGCCTGTGTGATCCCTAGCAAATCATTTAACCCCCCGGTGTCTCAGGTCCCCACTTGTAAAATGGGATAATAGCACTACTTTACCTCCTGTTTTGAGGATACATACATCATGGTATGTGAGTTGCTCAGATAACTGGTAAAGCAGGGCATATAAGTATCTTAGGCTCTGTCTACACCGCCCTGTCTGACATAAGTTTCACCGACAAAAGCGTCGGTGTGGAGGACGCTCTCCTACTGACATAGCTACCATTGCTCGTATGCCAGCGGGAGAGCTCTCTTCCATCAGCACAGAGCAGCTACACAGGAGACATTACAGCTGCAGAGGTACAGCTGTGCTGCGGTAAGGTCGGTAGTGTAGACATAGCCTTACATACTAATTACTAAATAGACTAAAGGAGAAGAGAGAGGGACTGGCCAGGACAGGCTGAAAAGCAGAGACAACTCTTGAGTCCCATTGCTGGAATTCATAATTCTTGCCATCTTTTTTTTCCCAAATGGGAGAGAGAAACCAGGTGAGTGGGGTCTAGGACCAGCTATTGGAAAAAGCTCAGGTTTCTCAATTTCCCATTGTACTACAGAAAGGTCTGAGCTGAAGGAGAGTGAGCTACTAAGTACTCTGGAAAGGGCTGCAAGGGCAGGTTTAACAAAGCGGCCTCTGGCGGGACACTACTGAGAGTATCAGTTCAGGACAAATTGCTTAGAGCAGGGCAGTTACAGCCCAAAGCTGGAGTTCCTTTACTGTTAAGGCACCAAACCAGCCAAACAGAGAGGACTTTGGTGTTACCCCACTGGCTAACCAGAACATACAAGCAATTCCCTTAGACACTCCAGTTTCCCAGTATCACCACCAGGGCCACTCCTTATGGGAATGAATGGTTATGAAAACCAATACCCCAGTAAAAGAAAAAAGGTTCTCCCGATCCCAAAGGACCAAGCCCCAGACCCAGGTCAATATACAAGTCAGATCTTACCCACAAATCATGCTGTTGCCAATCCTTTAGAATCTAATATCTAAAGGTTTATTCATAAAAAGAAAGCAATATAGATGAGAATTAAAATTGGTTAAATGGAATCAATTACATACAGTAATGGCCAAGTTCTTGGTTCAGACTTGTAGCAGTGATGGAATAAACTGCAGGTTCAAATCAAGTCTCTGGAGTACATCCACAGCTTGGATGGGTCATTCAGTCCTTTGTTCAGAGCTTCAGTTTGTAGCAAAGTTCCTCCAGAGGTAAGAAGCAGGATTGAAGACAAAATGGAGGGGTTTCCAGGGCCTTTTATATTCTCCGCCATGTGGAAGGACCCCTTTGTTCTTACTGAGGAAAATCACAGCTGCAAGGTGGAGTTTGGAGTCACGTGGGCAAGTCACATGTCCGTGCATGACTCAGTTCCTTACAGGTAGAGCAGCCATTGCTCACATGCTACCTTGAACATCCCCAGGGAGGCTCCTCATATGTGGATTGGAGTCTCCCAAGGTGCATTGTCAGTTAAGTGTTTCTTGATTGGGCACTTAATCTGAAGAGTCCCTTCTCAATAAGATGGCCAAGTGCTTCACTGGTGCTACTTAGAATGAAATACATTGAGATACAAGTACATAGCCAATATCCATAACTTCAAATACAAAAATGATACACACATACCAACAGCATAATCATAACCAGCAAATTAGAACCTTTTAATAGGCACCTTCTTGACCTCCTTTGTACAAGATTTGGTGAAACTATAGGACCTTGGTTGCAACAATGATGTATACGGTCACAGTTCATGTCAATAATGTCACAGCAGGTAAAGCCCCCGCTCAGAAAACGTGCAGAGTCTCTGGTCCCACTCGGGGGTTTAAAAAGTTCCACTCCTTACAGAGCTACTGCAGAAATCAGGAAAAAGGAGCTTCCCTCCCAAAGACTCAAGTTTCACATGGTCCATGGCCAAGGTTGTAATGAGAGCTTTACTGGTTATATTGATACATCTTATTATGGACATGGTGATGCAGAAGAGGATTGCCACATTGGTCAAGGAATCAGCCCCTCAGGGAAACCCTGGGCTAGAGAATGCTGAAAGACGGCAAAAGACAAGCAGATAAAAGAAAGGAAAAGGGAAAAAATGGTCACGTATAGAGACAAAGAGAAGAAGAAAGAAAATAGCCAGTCCAGAGTCAGCAAAGACAAATGGGCGAGTTAAGGCTAAAGTTAAAGCAAAGAAGTAAATAAAGAAACCCAGTGTGTTAATAGAGATGGCTGGCTAGGAAGTATAATGCTTCCAGCAAACTCAGAGATTCAGGTATTATAGGTGAACTGGTTAAAGTTAACATTTAACATTAATTCAGTGGGCATTTTGACAATTAGCCTTGTTTAGAATCAGATTTTGATTTATATCAGTGTTTCTCAACCCTCTCAGGTTGGCAACCCTTATTCAACGTCAACATTTTTCATGACCCCCTTACATTTGCTATACAAGTCGGAGTAAAAACATGTATCAATGATAAGAATGATCAGCCTGAATTTAATTCCTGTGTGTGTTTCAAGAGGTTGACAAAGAATACGTGATTTAATCAGGGACGGGCACAGGAATTTAAATGTGACCGCTCTTGGAGGGTTACGTTAAACACACACATATTATACACATCAAACAATATCAACACACACGCATACATCATATGCATAGAAATAAACAGCAGTACACTCATCATTTCAACGAAAATCCATACGCTGTGGAGCCATCTGAACAGGCGTATACACAATTACTTGGCTGCAGAGGGTTCACAGAGCTCCTCCAGCCTCACAGCCGTGGTGGGGAGAGGTAGAGAGCTCCTCCAGCCCAACCAGAGCAGACCTTGGGCCGGAGGAGCACTCCCTCCCTGTCGCAGCCACGGGGCTGGAGGAGCTGTCAGCTCCAACTTTGGCCCTTGGGCTGGAGAAGCTCGCTCTCCCCTCTTCAGCCCTGGGGCCAGAGAAGTTTCTGCCCCCGCCATTTATTGGGGGGGCCGTGCCCCTGCTTGCCCCCTCCTTGTACACGCCCCTGCCTTGAAGAGTAAGGGTATGTGCAAAGCAAGAGAGCAAGATTTTATTTTCTTTAGATTGTAATATATTTTTCAGTGCTGTTGTGTCACACACGCGTGCACATACACACACACACCACTTGCCTTTCACGACCCCCGCAGGTGGAGAAAAACTGTTAAAGAAGTCATAAGGACACCAGAAAGGATGTTCCTGTGCAAGATATGCTTGTAGGCATTTAGAGTTAACAAGGTAAGTCTCACTGCAGCAGAAGTACTGCTGATTCTTCTGTGTCATTTCATAATAAAGCTCTCCTCTGCTGTAATCTTACGTGCCTCTCTGGGCCCCTTAACCTTGTCCAAAACACAATATGACAGGGGAAATGGGTGTTGTGATGTCTGTCGCTAACAATGCCCAAATGCCAATGTTGGGGAGAAATCAATAAAAAAAAACCACACTGCTGGCACTTTTGCACTCCACTTACTCAGATTTCACTATACTATTTCCTGTGTAAATGGTCTGAGCAGAATATATAATACAGGAACCTTAGAGGTACACACTACTATTACATCTACTAAAGAAGGACAGAATTCCCAATGGATCTTTGAGCTCCACATGGCTAGGAAGCCAGGCCTCTAACCCATTCTTTAGCCTATCCCTTCACACACACAAGGATGATCGGTAACTGACACAAATGGCTGCAGGAAACTAGCTAGGAATCTCTGCAATGAGATTTTCTAGTAAATTCTCTACTCCCACACATTTTCCTGTGGGAATGTATGGTCATGCTCCGAGAAATTGTATATGGAAAATATCTAGCAGCTCATCTATACAGTAGATCTGTTCCAACTCCCTCAATGGCATATTTTTACTCCAGTTTTTAAAGTATCTCACTAAAACATGAAGGATTTTGTTATAGATGTTGCACTGAGAGATTGAAAACCTCATACACATTTTCTCCTCAGCGTGACAGCCCTGCATACATATGCCCAGTCTCCTTCAAATGTCCCAAGCAATACAACTTTCACCACTTTTGTTGGAAGGCTATTCTGCAATCCAGTGCTCAAGAAGTTCTTTTGATAGTCATCCTATTTCCTAGGCATCCATCCTATATTTCATTACTGTGACTACTGAAAATAGATCAAGTCAACAGGAAAAAGAAAGAGGCTTACGGCATATGCATGAGTTTTAAATGTGAAGAAAAAGTTAAGTTAATGAAGGTAGTTTCAGTTTTAAATGAATTATTTTTGCATTTTTTGTTCTCAGAGGTTTCCTCTTCAATATTCCGAATATAAATGGTGGTGGGATTATTTAGAAGCAGAGTACATTATAACTAAAGCCTATAGCAACCTCATTCAGCAGTGAAATTGTTGTCTCCCTCTGATCCTGAGATTATGGAGATGAGGGGATGAATGTACATCAGTAAGATTCCCTACAGAGATAGCTTTTCACTCTTTTCAGTAAGAAAAAGATCAAAGAGAAAATGGCTAATTAACATACCAAAGGAGACAAAACCCCTAGAGCTTTATCGTTGTTGCAATCCAATAATAAACAGCCAAGTACAAAAAAGATTATTTGATAATGACACACAGAACTGAAAGCCTTTGAAATGTCAGCTTCTTAAAAAAATATTTTGGAGGAAAAAATATCCATAATTATAAAGAATAATGCTTAAGCATTGGGGAATAGCTCTTCAATCCTGGGAGAGTTTCCTCATAAAACTACTTTGCCTAAGAACAGCAGTGTGGCTTCCCTTTATCTAAAAGGAAAAAAAATCATAAAACAAAAAGCACACAAAAGGCCCCAAATTCCTTCTTGAGTAAACATTCGATTCTTTTATATGCGAAAAATTAAACACAGTTGTTCTTGTTTTTAAAAAGTCACCAGTCTCCTTTCCTAGACTAGCTTCCAACTCATGCCTTTAGCTGAAAATGGAGAGATATGGGCATCCGGAGACTCCATGTCCCTTCAAGTTGGATAACCAATGTGGAATATTAGAAACTGTGGCTATTTTTATAATGGCAGAGGCAAAAGGATATAATCTAGGGGTAGAAACAATGCAAAACCCTGGTCCAGGAAAAGCGAATGGCTCAGGTGTTCTTGGTGTAAGATGGATAAGTATTTGTCTCTAGGTTATCAGTTCAAATCCAGCATATGCTTATAGGAATGGCAGGTAGACACCATTGCCCTTAGATGAATCCCCAATAACTAGGGGAAATTATTTGATTATTTCAGCCTACTTCCTAGCAGATAGGGGCCCATGTGAATTGAAACCAGCAAAGTTGGTCTAATTGGCATCCTGGTGCTCAGTTTTAACATACATGCCAGAGCTTGAATGGACATGGAACGACACTAACCCTTCATCTCATTAGGGCCTAGTGGTTAGAACCATGGACTAGAACTCATGAGACCTGGATTCTATTCCTGGTTCTGCTATTGAGTGACCTTAAGCAAGACACTTCATAGATTCAAAGCCAGAATGGACCAGTATAATTATCTAGTCTGACCTCCTGCATAATACAGATCATAGAACTTCCTCAAAACAATTCCTGTTTCAACTAAAGTACATTTTTTTTACAAAAAAAAAATATATATAATCTTGATTTTAAAATTGCCAGTAATCCACCACCACCCCAGTAAATTGTTCCAATGATTAATTACCCTCACTGTTAAAAATGTACACCATATTTCTAATCTGAATTTGTCTAGCTTCAACTTCCAGCCACTGGATCTTGTTACACTTCCTATTCTAGACGGAAAAGCCCATTATTAAATATTTGTTCCCAATGTAGGTTCTTATAAACTAAGATAAATTCGTTCCTTAACCTGCTCTTTTTTAAGCTAAATAGATTGAGCTCCTTGAGTCCATCACTATAAAGGCATGTTTTCCAATCTCTTAATCATTCTCGTATCGGAGGGGTAGCCGTGTTAGTCTGGATCTGTAAAAAGTAACAAAGAGTCCTGTGGCACCTTAAAGACTAACAGATGTATTGGAGCATACATACTCCATCTTTAAGGTGCCATCTTTAAGGTGCCACAGGACTCTTTGTTGCTTTTTAGTCATTCTCATCGCTCTTCTCACAACTCTACCAATTTATCAACATCCTTGTAGAACTGTGGGCACCAGAACTGGACACAGAATTCCAGCAGTGGTCGCACCATTGCAAAATTCAGAGGTGATATAACTTTCCTACTCTTACCTCCCTGTGCCTTAGTTTCCTCCATCTGAAAAATGGGAATAATGATACTGACCTCCTTTGTAAAGCACTTTGAGATCTAGTGATAAAAACACCATGTAAGAGCTAGGCATTATCTCAGAGGAGTTCTCCCTTGGTCAGGGTTGTGGGCATTGTGGGGAAACCTGCACTTCTTCTGCTCATGCTCTATCTGTCCTCTGAATAAAAAGACGTTTCCATTTTGGTCACTGCATTTAAAAATTATTTCCTTCTCCATTCCACAGGCCATAAACACACACTCTATATTTGCAACTAGATGTTAAGGACATAGCTACAAAATGGAAACATGAAAGCATTACAAATCCCCTCTAAGCCTGGTAATGTATAGGAGTTGTAATGCACTCCAAAGTTCCTGCTCATAAATATAGCGACAGAGACAGAGTGGCTGCAAATAGAGAAAGAGCTTCAGGCAATGAGTCCAATTCTTGGATCCTCTCTAGCTGTTTTATGCCACTCCAATGGCATAAAGGAGGTAGAAAGCCAGTGCAGCCATCTGCCTGATGATTCTACTTGTATAAATAGAATCCTCAGGTGTCAGTGAAGAGGCTCTGTGCCACGCATCTCTAGGTCCCAACATATTGGGCATTTCTGGAGGAAAGGGTGCATGGCCAGGACATATCTACTCCCAGTTCGAACAGTTCTTTGGGGCCATGAGCACTGCAGCCAGGTCTAACTTAGAGCATCTTCAGGGACCAGCCAGACTCAGGCTTGGGAAGAATGCAAAGTTGGCTAACAGTCACTTCTCCCGCCCTTCCAACACACACCTCAGCTGTGCCAAGCATATCTTTAGCCCTTATATGCTAATGCCAATCACTTTATTTGTATGTGTAGCAATAGTTTTCCACTATAAATGCATAATTATGGTCCATAAATAGGGCCCTACCAAATTCACGACCATGAAAAACGTGTCACGGCCCGTGAAATCTGGTCTTCCCCCATGAAATCTGGTCTTTTGTGTGCTTTTACTCTAAACTATACAGATTTCACAGGGTAGACCAGCGTTTCTCAAATTGAGGGGCCTGACCTAAAAGGGAGCTGCAGGGGGCACAAGGCTATTTTAGGGGGAGGGGTCACAATATTGCCACCCTTACTTCTGCACTGCCTTCAGATCTGGGCAGCTGGAGAGTGGCAGCTGTTAGCCAGGCGCCCAGCTCTGAAGGCAGCGCCCTGCCAGCAGCAGTGCAGAAGTAAGGACGGCAATACCATACCATGCTGCCCTTAGTTCTGCACTGCTGCCTTCAGAGCTGGGTGGCCATCTAGTGGTGGCTGCTGATGGAGAGCCCAGCTCTGTTGAAGCAGTGCAGAAGTAAGGGTGGCAATACTATCCCATGCCATCCTTCCTTCTGTGTTGCTGCTGGTGGCAGCTCTGCCTTCAGAGCTGGGCTCCCAGACAGCAGCCGCTGCTCTCCAGCTGTCCAGCTCTGAAGGCAGTGCCACTGCCAGCAGCAGCACAGAAGTAAGGGTAGCAGTACCACAACCCCCCCTACAATAACCTTGCAACCTCCCCACAATTCCTTCATGGGTCAGGACCCTTAAAATTACAACACCATAAAATTTCAGATTTTAATAGCTGAAATCATGAAATTTTATAAAGCATTTAAAATCTTATGACTGTGAAATTGACCAAAATGGACCATAAATTTGGTAGGGTCCTACCCTAAAACTGAGCAATGCTGGGGAGGTAGCAGTAGATGCACTATATGGAAATGTTATACCCTTGAAAGACATAGAGCCTCCTGGGGCTGGGGAGACATCCTAGCCAAAGGGACCCACTTCAACTCTGTAAAGATGTAGCCAGCACTATCCCCGGTGCAGCTATCCTGGTCAGGGCCGGCTCCAGGCACCAGCTGAGCAAGCTGGTGCTTGGGGTGGCAGATTGTTGGAGGCGGCATTCTGCCCAATCCTAGGGCGGCACGGCCGCTTTTTTTTTTTTTTTTTTTTTTGTTCTTGTTCCACTCCGGCTGCCCTGTAGGGGGCGGCGGCGCGGAGAACCAGAGCGCCCTGCAGGGCAGTCCTCTTCCTTCCCTCCCCGCCGACTGGAGCAGAGCCCTCGCGGCAGGCGGCAGGAGGCAGCGCAGCAGGAGGGGCTGCGTGGCAGCGCCCCTGCTGTAGCCCTGGCCGCCCCCTTCTCTCTCTCTCCCGCCCACTCCCTCCCCCTCCCCCGCCGGTCCCCCTGCACCTGCACTCCGGCTGCGCCGCAGGTTTTTGTTTTTGTTTTTTTTTCCTTTGCCGTTCTGGCCGCCCCGTTTTTGTTTTGGTTTTTTGGTTTTTTTGCTTGGGGCGGCCAAAAAGCCAGAGCCGGCCCTGATCCTGGTGCACAGGGAAGATGAGATAAGGTTCCACCCATTTCATGCCCCTGCTGCATGCCCCATCACCACCTGCAGTCACCTGCTTTGGTGGGCCTGGGAACAAAGGGTTTCTTCTACCCTTTCCCTCCTATCACACCCCTGTGCAGATGATGTCATTTGGCCTTAAATTTCTACTCCAGTAAATATTTACTTTCCATATTTAAATGGGAAAAATTTCCCCCTGTCCATGCTGTCATTTTTAACACACATTGATATAAACCTCTACACATTTTCACCTGCATCATTTCTTTAAAACCCTAACTCACAAAACTCACAACTGCATTTCAGCTATGGCTAAGTCACAGGCACAGGAGAAAGGCTGACTGGCCTTTCTCACAGCCCACAGTCAAATGTTTCCTTTCAAAACAGCCCAATGAAGAAGTGAGCATTTCTCCAAAAGGAAGGTCCATGAAAAAATGTGGAGAATCCAAACCCTCAGCTCAGGCTACTGAAATTAACTCGTGTCTGTGGATTTCTTCCATGCATGCTATTGTGAACATGCATTTACACCTTATGTTGTCAGGTCTTTGTTCTTCCAGAGTAAGTCTTTTTAGACGTGAATCAGTAAAGATAAAAAAAGTCCCACTCTACCTACCATTGTTCTTATTTATGTACAAGCCTCAAAAAATGGTCACAGAATAGCAAGGTTTCTTGATGATATTAAACTGAGTGCCCTGATTCAATCAAAAGGTCGCATTCAGAAGAACTTTTGCTAAAATGGGTAAAAAAATGTATATTGAAAACCATACGAATTATTATGCCATGCTGACTCCTTGGCAAACCACCAAAATGTGAAAGCCTTTCAACAAATCAGTATAAAAGGCATTTTATAAAGCATAACATTTGCTTTAGCTATCTGCAAGACAGTTTTTATATCTCCTTTACCTCTTCAATGTAAAACCATGACAGAATTTAGTAGCATTGTGTGGGTGTTTTCTTGTCTGACTGTTCTCATATGTTTCACTAAATGGAATCCTTTCCTCACTCATTAATTATTGGTGCTCGGCAAATACGGCAAAGAACACTGAGACATGATCTTGTGGATTGTTAAATTAGTTCACTTCAATTGTGTTTGCGTCCCTATTGTGTTTGTTTTCTCTACTTATTTTAGTGAACATGTTTCATGGTGTCGTCCCCCTCCCCCCCAAAAAAATGCAGAAACAATGAATTTTATGTGAATATTGGAAACTATTCACAGAAAGCCAGTTTGTGTGATATTGGTACTGGAAACCCAGTTCAAAGAGTTATGTAAATGCAGTCATGGAATAGATACATGCATGTTAATTATAAGGTCAATCAAAACAGTTCACATAGTTGAATAACAAATACTCACAAGGAACTGCTGATGAGCAAGTTACAGATGAAGAATTATTTGAATAAATTAATTGGGACCAGGTTTTACCATCGTCACTTACACAGGGCAATAGCTTACTCCATAGACAGTCGGACACACTTCAATATGAGTAAGCACGAAAGAATCCAACTCTTGCTGAATGATTTTGAATAATGAATGAATTCCTTGATGAATGATTTTGAATAATGAATACATTTTAAAAACACTGCAATCTTTTCATGGAAAATTCACCAGCAGAAAAGGAGGCAAAACTTGTCAAATGCATTATTTTCAATTGATTAATTATTCAGCCATCTATAATTATTATTGCATATTTGAAACCACTACCACTCCCCCCTGCAACCCATCCACTTCAGCCAGATGAGTTTTTGAATAATTCTCCTACATAAAATGTGTTATATCATTCTACTCTAAGGTTAGGACTCTGGAAGTTATGAAATGAGAAGTGTATGCAATGAAAATGAGCAGAAATATTTTGCATAAAGGGAACATGAAAACTAAGGGCTTTACTACACGCTGCGAGAAGCGGCGTGGGCTGAGGGATGCCTTGGCCGCCGCTTCCCACAGCCCCCATTGACCTGGAACGGTGAACTGCAGCCAGTAGGACCTGCGATCAGCCGAACCTGCAGACGCTGCAGCTAAACAAACCGTCCCGGCCTGCCAGCGGATTTCCCTGATGGGCCGCGTGCCAAAGGTTGCCGGTCCCTGAGCTAGAGAAATCATTCTCCCTTCACTCATAGACAATTACGATTTTTGTAACATGGTGGAAAAGCAGAGGAAGCATGTTTTTGAGGGTTTCTCCAGTGTTCCCTCAAATTTGCTGTATATAAAAATTCCTCAAATAATCATGTTGTAGCATCAAACACTCACAAGTTAGGAAATGGCAGACTTAAAGTTGCCTGTGCAATGTTAATCAGCCCCCTTATGCGTATGCATTATGCTATAGTCCAGGGGTCGGCAACGTTTGGCACGCGGCTCGCCAGGGTAAGCACCCTGGCGGGCCGGGCCAGTTTATTTACCTGCGGACGCAGCAGGTTCGGCCGATCGCGGCCCCCACTCGCCGCGGTTCGCCGTCCCGGGCCAATGGGGGCGGCGAGAAGCGGTGCGGGCGAGGGATGTGCTGGCCGCAGCTTCCCGCCGCCCCCATTGGCCCGGGATGGCGAACCGTGGCCAGTGGGGGCCGCGATCGGCCGAACCGGTCGTGTCAGCAGGTAAATAAACTGGCCCGGCCCGCCAGGGTGCTTACCCTGGCGAGCCGCGTGCCAAACGTTGCCGACCCCTGCTATAGTCTTTAATTACATGATCACATACTAATTTTCCAGCAGGACCCCAATGGACTTGCTCTGCGGGTGAATTGTTATCTGTATGTCCCCTGCCTCATTTGTTGCAGACGTTGGAAGGTGTACAGTGAATGAGGCATGGGACTGCAAGGAGAAAAAGGAAGGTCTCATGGGTAAGGCAATTGCCATGGAGAACTGGCTTCTAGGAACTAGAAGAGGCTCAAGCATGCTCAGTGACAAAATCTTTGGAGATTTTAGCTGTTAAGATCATCAAGTCTTTATTCTGCAGTTGCAACCTGTGATTTTTCAAAGGCTTATAACTTGCCCAAACTTGGGTGGATTTTCACAGCAATATCAGAAAGCACATCCCTGGCACAAAGGCCACGCTCCTGACAAATTTCAAATCCCTGCTACAAAGCATGGGGGTGCTAGATCTGCTCAAAAAACAGGTTAACGGATTTTGTAATATTAGCAAAACAACCTCATTTGTCCTAGCTTTATATTTGGAAACAGCTGAACCATTTTGGCTGAAATTTTCCAAAACAATTCAGCCTGCGGCAGACAGCTGAGTGCCTCACAAACTTTAATGTATTTATCCTCACAACTCCCCCCCGTGAGGTGGGCAAATACTATTATCCTCATGTTACACATAAGAAACAGAGCTACATAGTGGCTAAGTGGCTTGCCCAAGGTCACACAGGAAGTCTGTGGCAGAGCAGGAAATTGAACCCCTGCCTCCCAACTAGAGCTGGTCAGAAATTTTATGATAAAACATAGTTTCCTTGGAAAATGCCAGTTTGTCAGACCTGACATTTCTCACAAAAGTGAGTCAGGTTTGCTGAACTTTCTCCAAATCTCAGGCAGGGTTCCAGCTGCCAGGCAGCCCTGCCATGTGTTCTGTCCCAGTGCTTTTAGGGAAACAAAACCAAATTTCAAAAAGCCAAAATTTCTCAAGAACCAGAAATCACAAGTTACAGCGAGCTCTACTCCCACATCTTAGCCCAAACCTTTGGACCATTCTTCCTCTCTTGGCTGCCCAGGCACCTCTATATCATTGTCCACACATCTCCTTGGCTGACAATTTTTAATCCATGTGCTACCTATCATTTCAAAATTTCAAGCAGTTGCCACTTGCTTTGTACTTTAACTTCTTCCTCCTCCAATCACCATCTATTGTCAGTCAATTCCTTGTCTAACCAGTTTTTGAGTTGGACTCAAAACTAGATGCCAGTTTTCACAATCAGGGAGATTATCTGCACCTTTTCTAATTTCATAGAATCATAGAAAGGTAGGAATAGAAGGGATCTCAATAGGTCATCTAGTCCAGTCCCCTGCACTCAAGGCAGGACTAAGTAATAACTAGATCATTTCTGACAGGTGTTTGTCTAACCTGTTCTTAAAAACCTCCAATGACGGAGATTCCACAACCTCCCTAGATAATTTGTTTCAGTGCTTATCTATCCTAACAGTTAGGAAGTTTTTCTAAATGTCCATCCTAATCCTCCCTTGCTGCAATTTAAGCCCATTGCTTCTTGTCCTAGCCTCAGAGGTTAAGTAGAAGAATCTTCTCTCCAAACTAAACCCAATTTTTTTTCAATCTTTCCTCAGAGGTCACATTTTCTAGACCTTTGATCATTTTTTGTTGCTCTCCTCTGGACTTTCTCCACATCATTCCTGAAATGTGGCACCCAGAACTGGACACAATACTACAGCGGAGGCCTTATCAGCAGGGCCGGCTCTAACTTTTTTGCTGCCCCAAGCAGCAAAAAAAAGCGCTGCCCCCCGAGCCCCCCCCGCCGAGCGCCGCGCCCCGCGCCGCCCCCCTGCCGAGCGCCGCGCCGCGCGACCCCCCCCGAGCGCCGCGGCCTGTGCCGCCCCCCCCAGCCGAGCGCCGCTGAAGCTCCCCCGCCCCCCGCAGAATGCCGTGCCGCGCTGCCCCCCCGCCGAGCGCCGCGCCGCCGGAGCCTGCCCCCCCCCCAGAGCGCCGAGCCGCCGGAGCGCCCCCCGCCGAGCGCCGCGCCGCCGGAGCACCCCCGCCCCCCCCGCAGAATGCAGTGCCGCGCCGCGCTGCCCCCCGCCACCCCAAGATTGGCCGCCCCTTACCAGGTGCCGCCCCAAGCATGTGCTTGGTTGCCTGGTGCCTGGAGCCAGCCCTGCTTATCAGTGCTGAGCAGAGTGGAAGAATTACTTTGGGTATCTTGCTTACAACACTTCTGCTAATACATCCCAGAATGATGTTCTCTTTTTCTACAACACTGTTACGCCGTTCACCAATATTTAGCTTGTGATTCACTATAACCCCCAGATCTCTTTCTGCAGTACTCCTTCCTAAGCAGTCATTTCCCATTTTGTATGTGTGCAATTGATTGTTTCTTCCTAAGTGGAGTACTTTGCATTGGTCCTTATTGAATTTAATCCTATTTACTTCAGAGCATTTCTCCAGTTTGTCCAGATCATTTTGAATTTTAATCCTATCCTCCAAAGTGCTTGCAACCCCTCCCAGCTTGGTACCATCTAGAAACTTTATAAGTGTACTCTGTATGCCATTATCTAAATCATTGATGAAGACATTGAACAAAACAGGACCCAGAACTGATCCCTGCTGCACGCCCACTCGATATGCCCTTCCAGCTTGATTTTGAACCAAGGACAACTACTCTCGGGAATGGTTTTCCAACAAGTTATGCACTCACCTTACAGTAGCTCCATCTAGCCTATATTTTCCTATGTTTGTTTATGATAAGGTCATGCAAGACAGTATTGCCCTACTAAAGTCAAGATATACCACATCTACCATTTCCCACCTATTCACAAGACTTGTTACCCTGTCAAAAAAAGCTATTAGGTTGGTTGACATGATTTGTTCTTGACAAATCCATGTTGACTGTTACTTATCACCTTATTATCTTCTAGGTGTTTGCAAACTGATTGCTTGATTATTTGCTCCACTATGTTTCTGAGTACTGAAGTTAAGATTACTGGTATATAATTCCCCAGGTTGTCCCTATTTCCTTGTAAATAGATTGGCACTATATTTGCCCTCTTCCAGTCCTCTGGAATCTCTCCTGTCTTCCATGACCTTTCAAAGGTAATTGCTAATGGCTGAGATATCTCCTCAGTCAGCTCCGTGAGTATTCTCAGATGTATTTCATCAGGTCCTGCTGACTTGAAGACATCTAACTTGTCTACGTAATTTTTAACGTATTCTTTCCTTATTTCAGCCTCAGATCCAGCCTCATTTTCACTGACGTTCACTATGTTAGACTATATTATTTGTTTCTTATTCAAATAAAAATGAATTATTTATTTTTAGAGAGCTTCATGTCTTGCCTCTTCATTGAGGTATCTTGTTTGCTTTTTTAAAATTAGGAATTCAAATAATTCATATAATATTCTTGTGCTGCTGAAGACTTATCACAATTGTCAAATGCCTTCAATTAGTCTCTCCTTGTTTTAAGTCCCCATGTCTGTGATCCTCATAGACTCATAGACTTTAAGGTCAGAAGGGACCATTATGATCATCTAGTCTGACCTCCCGCATGATGCAGGCCACAAAAGCTGACCCACCCACTCCTGAAATAATTCTCTCCCTTGACTCAGCTGTTGAAGTCCCCAAATCATGATTTAAAGACTTCAAGTCGCAGAGAATCCTCCAGCAAGCGACCCCTGCCCCATGCTGCGGAGGAAGGCGAAAAACCTCCAGGGCCTCTGCCAATCTACCCTGGAGGAAAATTCCTTCCCGACCCCAAATATGGCGATCAGCAGAACCCCGAGCATGTGGGCAAGATTCTCCAGCCAGACCCGCATTGTCCATTGATACTAATTACCTGCGATGGCACGTTATTGACCTATTGACTAAAATCACGTTATCCCATCAAACCATCCCCTCCATAAACTTATCAAGCTTAATCTTAAAGCCAGAGAGGTCTTTCGCCCCCACTGTTTCCCTCGGAAGGCTGTTCCAGAACTTCACCCCTCTGACGGTTAGAAACCGTCATCTAATTGCAAGCCTAAACTTCCCGACGGCCACTTTATATCCATTTGTTCTCGTGTCCACATTAGTACTGAGCTGAAATAATTCCTCTCCCTCCCTGGTATTTATCCCTCTGATATATTTAAAGAGAGCAATCATATCCCCCCTCAGCCTTCTTTTGGTTAGGGTAAACAAACCGAGCTCCTCGAGTCTCCTTTCATACGACAGGTTTTCCATTCCTCGGATCATCCTAGTGGCCCTTCTCTGTACCCGTTCCAGTTTGAGTTCATCCTTTTTAAACATGGGAGACCAGAACTGCACACAGTACTCCAAATGAGGTCTCACCAGTGCCTTGTATAACGGAAGCAGCACCTCCTTATCCCTACTAGAAATACCTCTCCTAATGCATCCCAAGACCGCATTAGCTTTTTTCACGGCCACGTCACATTGCCGACTCATAGTCATCCTGCGATCAACCAGGACTCCGAGGTCCTTCTCCTCCTCCGTTACTTCCAACCGATGCGTCCCCAGCTTATAACTAAAATTCTTGTTAGTCATCCCTAAATGCATCACCTTACACTTCTCACTATTACATTTCATCCTATTACTATTACTCCAGTTTACAAGGTCATCCAAGTCTCCCTGCAGGATATCCCGATCCTTCTCCGAACTGGCAATACCTCCCAACTTTGTATCATCCGCAAACTTTATCAGCCCACTTCTACATTCGGTTCCGAGGTCAGTAATAAATAGATTAAATAAAATCGGACCCAAAACCGAACCTTGAGGAACTCCACTGGTAACCTCCCTCCAACCTGACAGTTCACCTTTCAGTACGACCCGCTGCAGTCTCCCCTTTAACCAGTTCTTTATCCACCTCTGGATTTTCATATCGATCCCCATCTTTTCCAATTTAACCAATAATTCCTCATGCGGTATCAAACGCTTTACTGAAATCGAGGTATATTAGATCCACCGCATTTCCTTTATCTAAAAAATCTGTTACTTTCTCAAAGAAGGCGATCAGGTTGGTTTGGCACGATCTGCCTTTCGTAAAAAAATGTTGTAATTTGTCCCAATTGCCATTGACCTCAAGGTCCTTAACTACTTTCTCCTTCAAAATTTTTTCCAAGACCTTGCATATTACAGATGTTAAACTAACAGGCCTGTAGTTACCCGGGTCACTTTTTTTCCCCTTCTTGAAAATAGGAACCACATTCGCTATTCTCCAGTCCAACGGTACCACCCCCGAGTTTACAGATTCATTAAAAATTATCGCTAACGAGCTTGCAATTTCTCGCGCCAGTTCCTTTAATATTCTCGGATGAAGATCATCCAGTCCGCCCGATTTAGTCCCGTTAAACTGTTCGAGTTTGGCTTCTACCTCGGATATGGTAATGTCAACCCCCCCTCCTTTATTCCCCTCTGTCACGCTGCCTCTATTCCTAAACCCTTCATTAGCCTCATTAAAGACCGATGCAAAATATTCGTTTAGATATTGTGCCATGCCTAGATTATCCTTAATCTCCACTCCATCTACAGTCTTCAGTGGTCCCACTTCTTCTTTCTTTGTTTTCTTCCTATTTATATGGCTATAAAACCTCTTGCTATTGGTTTTAATTCCCCTCGCAAGGTCCAACTCTACACGGCTTTTGGCCTTTCTCACTCCATCTCTACATGCGCTGACCTCAATAAGGTAGGTTTCTTTGCCGATCCCTCCCCTCTTCCAATCTTTGTACGCTTTCTGTTTTTTCTTAATCACCCCTCTGAGACGCTCGCTCATCCAGCTCGGTCTAAATCTCCTGCCTACGAACCGTTTTCCCTTTCTCGGGATACAGGCCTCCGACAGCTCCTGCAACTTCAACTTGAAATAATCCCAGGCGCCTTCCGCCTTTAGATCCGTAAATATGTTAGTCCAATCCACTTCCCTAACTAGTCGGCTTAATTTATTAAAGTTAGCCCTTTTGAAATCATAAACCCTAGTCTCTGATTTAATTCTGTTAATCCTTCCATTTAGTTTAAACCGAATTAGCTCATGATCACTCGAGCCAAGGTTGTCCCCTACAACCATTTCCTCAACGAGGTCCTCACTGCTCACCAAAACCAAATCTAAAATGGCATCCCCCCTCGTCGGTTCAGCAACTATTCGATGAAGGAATTCATCAGCTAGCACGTCTCGGAAAATCTGAGCCCTATTATTGTTACTAGCATTTGTTCCCCAATCTATATCTGGGAAGTTAAAGTCTCCCATGATTACACAGTTCCTATTAGTATTTACTTCCCTAAAAACATTAAATAGTTCTCTGTCCATATCCAGGGTAGATCCTGGCGGTCTATAGCACACCACAAGCACTATCCCAGGGGAGGCTCTAGTAGTTTTTTTACCCAATGTGAGCATTGCCCAGACAGATTCCGTCTTATCCATTCCATCACTTATTATTTCTTTACAGTTTACCTCATTATTGACATACAATGCTACTCCCCCACCTTTACCTTTGTTCCAGTTGTTCCTAAACAGCACATACCCTTCCATACCTGTACTCCAGTCATGACTACCGTTCCACCACGTTTCGGTTATTCCTACGATATCTGGTTTCATTTCTTGGACCAGGAGCTCCAATTCCTCCATTTTGTTACCTAGGCTTCTCGCATTGGTGTATAAACATCTTAATTTATGCCGTTTAGCCTCTCTCACATTCGTTATCCAATTTGGTACGGACACCGTACTGCCAGTATGACCTATTAGTCTAGTATCCATCCCCCCCTCCTCCTTATGTCCAATCTCTTCCCCCTGGCTATATCCGTTCTTATCTCGTCACCCTCCTTCTCAATATTGTAATCTGGCGTGGAGATTAACTGGACATCTCCCAACCGTCTCCCCCAAATTCCTAGTTTAAAGCTCTTTTGATGAGATGAGCCAGCCTCCCTCCCAGAAGTCTATTTCCTTCCCTACTTAGGTGAAGTCCATCCCGTGAGAACAGTTGTCTGTCCCCGAAAGCCTCCCAGTGGCCATACATCCCAAAGCCCTCCTTATAGCACCACTCCCTTAGCCAACTATTTATCATCACAATCCTGTCAGCCCTTTGCTGCCCTTCTCTAGGAACAGGCAGAATCCCACTGAAGATGATCTGAGCCTCGATTTCCTTAAGCGTCCTCCCCAGCCTGGCATAATCTCCCTTGATTCTCTCTAGTGAGAACCTAGCAGTGTCATTCGTTCCTACGTGAAGGATGATCAAGGGGTTCTTACCTGCTCCTTTTAGGATCCTTTTCAACCGCAGGTCCACATCCCGTATCTTAGCGCCCGGTAGACAGCACACCCTTCTGTTCTCTGGGTCTGCCCTGGTCACAGGCCTGTCTAACCTCCTCAGTAAGGAGTCCCCAATCACATAAACCTGCCTTTGCCTGGTGACAGTGCAATCTACTAATCTATCCCCTGTTCCCTCTAGTTGCAACCCCCGTCTGTTCCTATTTTCCCTTATAATCCGTCTTATGCCATCCTGTGTCCTCCCGGGGCCCAGATTTGGTGCTGTCGCCATCAACTCCTCCTCTCTTTCTATGGGACTAGCTGCTCTTCTCTTCTTCCTCACCCTCCCACCTTCAGTTACCACCTGCTGCACCCCTTCCTCGTTATCCAAACACCCAAACCTGTTCCTGAGCTGTATTTCTCCTTCACTGGCCCTCCTTTTCCTTGGCCTGCTTCTCATGGTCACATGCTTCCACTGCCCTTGTTCTCCCCCCGGCATTCCCCCCTCACAGGCCTTAGCCCCTGCTTCCACCTGTACCCCTGAGCATTCCCCTTCAGCCACTCCTTGCCTTTGCTCCATTAGCTGCTCGAAACCCCTTCTAAACTCTACCAGGGTATCTACCTGCATCTCCAAACCTCGGATCTTTTCTTCCAGCAGCTCTATTAGGCGGCACTTCATGCAGACATACCTCTGGTCAGGCACCCCGGCTAGGACCATGTACATACCGCAGCTGCCACATGCAATCATCTGTATTGTGTCCCCTGCTGCTTGGCTCATGGCAGCTGTAGTCTCTGCCCACCGCACCCTGGGAAACACAGCACACGGGACACCGCGCCCTCCTGTCTCCCCTTCCACCTCCCCCTGTAAACTCCCACTCAAACTCCCCTGTTAGCAGCCCTGTTTGCCGGCAGCTGTGCCGCTGCCTGGCTGGGTGGCCGCTTTTATAGGCCCCCTAATCAGCCAAGCTCCGCCCCCTAATCAGGGCTCGGCTGCCCTCCCAGCACACTGCCCCTACAGGCCTCTACACATACAAGCACTACAAAGACAGACGCAAGTACAGATACCTTCTCCTCCAATGAGACTCCCACTCAAACTCCCCTGTTAGCAGCCCTGTTTGCCGGCTCCTGTGCCGCTGCTCGCAGAATGTGAAAGCAGACACTGATTCTCTTATGGGTTTTTTGGTTTATTCCTCTCCCCAGAATATGTACAAACTGGCAGTAGCAACACAAGCTCCCCACCCATTCCATTGCTCTTGTCTCAGAGTCCAGAGCGAGGCCCCCTGGCTGTGCTGTTCAAGGCATCAGCCCCCTTGCAGAGAAAGTTAAGGTAGTTCAAACAAGTCAGTATATTTCCATAGCCCACCAAAAGCAGAGTCCTGGAGCTTCAGGAAACCAAAGAAAAAAGTACCAGCCCTTTCTGGCTCTCAAGCCATTTCCTGGCCAGCAATCTCTGTTTCCAGGGGGCCAGAAAACTTGCAGTTCTGTTCCTTCAGAATACCACCCCATACCAAGCAGGGACGCAGAGATCCTCCTTTTCAAGGTCCTGCCCATCTTCAGGCTTGACAAGCCTCACAGGTGTGCCAGGTTGAGGCTGATTATGCCCAGAAGAGCTTTTTAACCCTTTCCTGACTGGGGAGGAGATATTCCCCACCACGCCACTTACTGGTGCAAAAGTTGTCTCTGCTCATGTAATATTTCACCTCTCAGCTGGGATAGCTAATAAAGGTACCAGTTAAAGAGGGCTGCAAGAAACTGAGAATCCACCTATCACCTCACCTATTACTGAGAACCCCACTCATTTCACCCCAACCTCCAGACAGCAATCATATAGTATTAAAGTTTAATCACTACTGACTTGAGTCAGATTTGTACTAGAGTCCTTACGATCTAAAGCTCTACAGCACAGCACTAATCCACCAACCACCCAACCAGTTTTGTTAAAATTTTAGTTCAGTCTCATTTAATTATCTACTATAAAGTTTGGTTTTGATTTATTAGAACAGTTATTGTGTGTTAATGAAATACCAGTAGATTCATAATATTTACTGAGCATTACATTTCTTCAATACATCTATAGTGGCCTCACTAAATATGTTCTTAATTATTTTCATTCTTAGGGCCAGATTCTCTGGACAGTCCTTGCTGTGCTCAGTAAAAGACCAGAGTTGGGGGAGGACATAGCTTTAATGTACCATCATGTCCCCCCAATCCCAAGGTCAACTAGAGACCTAAAGGCTACTCTGATTTAAATCCAGCTGCCTGTCACCCCAGTGGACCACTCTAACAGCTGGGGAGCAGCCAGACACATGCTGGCCCCACCCTCTTTTGTATGGCCATTATTTAATTTTAGCATCAGACTACTATTTGTTCATACATAGATTCATAGATTTTAAGTCCAGAGGAGGACCTGTATTGGTCTGTGGCCATCTCTCCCAGTCAGTCTTGGAGGGATACCATGCCCCCTCACTACGTTGTACCTATAAGTGCAATGCTCAACAGGGGAATTAACAATCTAAGGGCTCTGGCCCTCTGGGCAGAGCAGTAAGCATTCTAAGGGCTCAGGAGTAGGCCTGATGGGCTCAGGTGAGTAGGCCATCAGTCACCAAAGGGGGAAAATCAAAGGGATAGGGGGACCCGGGCCTACTCCACTGGGTCCCAGCCCAGGGCCCTGATAGTGGCAGAGGGTTCCACTACTGGATCAGTGGGGATCCCACCACAACACACTGACCCACACTCTGGCAGCACAACCAGACTAATGTCTGGTGTCCCTGAGCTACTTCCTACTACCCCTTCTGAGTGTATCTCTGTCTCCTGGGGGGTCCTCCATCTCCTCGGGATACCCAGCCAGCTGCAGTTACAGTAGCTCCTCTGGGTACTGGTAATTTGGCATTCCTGGCACCTCCTCTGGGTCCTTAGTGCTATTAGGGTGACCAGACAGCAAATGTGAAAAATCAGGACGGGGGTGGGGGGTAATAGGAGCCTATATAAGAAAAAGCCCCAAATATCTGGACTGTCCCTATAAAATCGGGACATCTGGACACCCTAAGTGCTATAGAGCTCAGTCTCTGAGTTAGAGATCGGCAGCGGTCGAGGGACGTCTGCTCCCTTCCCTGGCTCCACACAACTGAGTTCTAGGGCCTGCCTTTAAACTTACTGTTCCATCCCTCTGCTTCTGGTATGGGGAGGTGGCTTGCTTGCTCCATCAACCAGATGGTGAAGAGTGGTTCATCCCCATCAGTCTTGAAGCATGGCCATGCCACCTCTCTACGCGCACACACCCTCAAGTCTAGATCCCAGTCCTCAGGTCTGGCTAGGTGTCCCTTCCCCAGCCATGACAGAAAGTCCGTTTTCTCATTCTCCTTACCTGCTCAATGCTGTACGGTGAACATGTAGGCTTGGAAGGTGAGGTACCATCACATTAGTCTCGCATTGGTTTCTTTCATCATCTGGAGCCACTTCAGGAGACATGGTACATCATTATCATGAAGAGGGTGCTCAGGAGGTAGTAACAGAGGGCTTCTACCACCCACTTAACTACCAGGACCTCCTTCTCAGTGATGTAATAATTGTGCTCCAGAGGAAATAATTTCTGGCTTATGTAGACAACAGGGTGCTCCTCCCCATTGACCTCCTGGGAGAGGACAGCACCGAGTCCTACTGCTGAGGCATCAGTCTGTATGATCAAACTGCAGGTGAAATCAGGGTTGTACAGCAAGAACATCATGGAGGATTGCGGCACCTCCCTGATGGTGAGCAGCAGGGGTGGGATTAATTGGTCCTGCTGGTGCAGGTCCGTGGGTGAAAACTTGAGGAGCATGTCCTTCAGTGTTCTGTTGAAACACTCAACCAGCCCGTCGGTTTGGGGATGGTTGACCGAAGTCTGCGGCTTCTTGGTCCCCAGGAGACCACAGACCTGGTTGAGTAATCATGATGTAAAATTTGTTCCCTCATCAGTGAGGATCTCTCGGGGCACCCCACCCGGGTGAATACCTTCAAAAGTTCCACCGTGATGGTTTGAGCAGTGGTGTTCCTTAATGGGATGGCCTCATGGAAGTGGGGCATAATCCATAGTCACCAGGATATAGTGGAACCTGGTGATGCTCTTGGCGAGGGGCCCCCATGAGGTCCCTTGAGACCTTAAAGGTCTCAATGGACCTCACTGCACTTCCTGCAGTGCCACAAGCTGACACTCCAGACATGAGGCACAGTAGTCCTTGACATCTCGATGCACCCCTGGCCAGAAGAACTGGGCCAAAACCCAAGCCAGTGTCTTTTCCTGCCCCAGATGGCCGGTCACAGGGACGTCATGAACTAATTTCAGAATGGCCCGCTGGTGACACTGGGGCATGACCAGTTGGATCGGGGCTTTTGGGTTTGGTGGTCTCGGTCAACCCAATAGAGCCAGTCCCTGGTCAGTTCAAACCATGGCCACTGCATTGCTCGCTGAAGTTCCATTGCTTCCCCCATTGACATATGCCAGCTGTTAGTAAGCCCGGCTGAGGGTCGAGTCCTCCCTCTGGTCTCTACTGAAATTGGCCAGTATGTATAGAGGTGCTTCCTCCGTTGGCAAAGTGTGCAAAGCGTCTTCCTCTGGGGTACCTGGGCCTAGAGGTTGGGCTGGTGGGTCACCTGGATTGGCCCTCCTGAGTCCTTCATCCTCAAAGGGGTCTCCCTCGAGGGCTGTCTGTGCCTGTTGGACTCAGAGGCTTGTGGCCTGCAGGATTCTGGTGAACCCTGGCCGGTCTCGCCCAAAACTTATGGGGTAGGGCAAATTCAAGGATAGCCCCTCTGTCATTAATCTGGTCATTCCATCCACAGTTATTGGGACTCAGATGTTGGAGTAGGACTTCACGTTACCGTGGATACATAGGAGCCAGATCTTGCCTGTCCCAAGGTCTGCTGCAAGGGCGAGCCCCCAGCATACCAAGGTCTGCCCGCAACCCAAGTCTACCAGGGCAGGGACCTGCTTCCCACTTAGGCCCACCAGGACTGTTACCTTTGCAGTGGGATGTTGGTGGGTGCGGGACTTGTCCACACAAACCTGGGCAAGGTGCAATCCATTGCTGGGCACTCTCGCTGAAAGTGTCCAAAGCAGCTGCAGGTGAAACAGGGCCCAAACTCTGAGGGGCCAGGCTGGGTTTTTGGGTTCCATGGGTGATCCGGTGGGCTCAGATTTGCAGCCCTCCCTCCTCTTCCACATCCTTTTGGGGCTCCCCAAGACGGTGGGGCAGTCTGTGGAAGATGGCTGCTGCTGCGGCCCTCATTCCAATTTGGGCAAGGTCGAGCATTAGCCTTAGGGCTGGAGTTCTTGTCCAGGCCTAGGGTGTTCCTGGCCAGCTTCATGGCCCAGGCCCCTGGCATGACCAGGGCTTCAGCGGCCATAAAATCTTCCATCAATCCCACTGCCACACTCAGGTTGGTGGGCTGATACCAGAGAATCCAGGCCCTGCCTCGGGGCAGAAGTATGTAGATAAACTGCTCGACAACGAGCTTCTCAAACATGTGAGTTGCAGAGTGCCGTTCAGGCTGAAGCCAACCCCAGCAGGTATCCTTAAGTTCCTGAGCCACAACCCAGGGTCAGGCCCATGATCTCTTCCCCCGGAATCATCACTGAAGGGTCTCAGGGGTAATGTCCATGACGTAGAATATGGCCAGCTTTACTCACCCATAATCTTGTGCCTCATCATTTGGCAGCCCACAATAGTCTGCTTGGGCTGGCCCCATCAGATATGGGGCCAAAAGAGTGGCCCACTGGGCAGGGGACCACCTGGCCGCTGAGGCGATCCATTTGAAAGTCACCAAGAAGGCTTCCCAGTCGTCCTCGGGCCCCATCTTCGTGAGTCGCATGGGCATCACGGGGACAGCCAGGGTCATCACTCCTCCAGAAATGGATCCAGCGGGATTGGGCAGCAGGGCTGCAAGCTGCTGGAAGCACTGTCACTGTTGTTCTTGCTGTTGAGCCCCAGACTCCCAGATCAGCTGCTGCTGCTGGGCTTCTAATTGCTGCACCAGCTGTTGCTGCTGCTGGCTTTCTGACCACCACTTCATCAGCTTGTCTACCTCCATCTGGCAGTTTGAGCCAGTGGCAGGTTGATAGCACAGCAAAACTCCTTTTCTAAGGGGTGGGGGCACTGCCCGCATTCTCCACCACATGTAATGGTCCATGGCCATCCCTCCCCGTCAGTCTCGGCGGGAGGCCATGCCCCCTCACTATGTGTACATACAAGTGCAATGCTCAACAGGGGAATTTGCAGTCTAAGGGCACTGGCCCTCTATGCAGGGCAGAGCAGTAAGCAGCCTAAGGGCTCAGGGAGTAGGCCTGCTGGTCTCAGGTGAGTAGGTCACCAGTCCCCAAAAGGTAGGGTGATAGGCGGACATGGGGACTCCAGCCCACCCTACTCCATCAGGTCCCAGCCCAGGGCCCTGACAATGGTGGAGAGTTCCACCACTGGGTCAGTGGGGATCCCACCGAAATCCACTGACTCTGGCAACCAAACCAGACTATTTTCTAGTGTCCCTGGGCTACTTCCTACTACCCCTTCTGAGTGTACCTCCTTCTCCTGGGGTTCTTCATCTCCCTGGGGTACATGGCCAGCGGAAGTCCCAGTAGTTCCTCCAGGTACTGGTAAGTTGGCAGTCCAAGCACCGCCTCTGGGTCCTTGACCTGTAATCTCAGGGCTTGTCTACATTATCCGCTGGATCGACGGGCAGCGATCGATCCAGCGGGGGTCGATTTATCGCGTCTAGTCTAGGCGCGATAAATCGACCACCGAGCGCTCTCCTGTCGACTCCAGTACTCCACCAGGGTGAGAGGCGCAGGCAGAGTCGACGGGAGAGCATCAGCCGTTGACATACCGCAGTGAAGACAGCACGTTAAGTAGATCTAAGTACGTCGATTTTAGCTACATTATTCATGTAGCTGAAGTTGTGTAACTTAGATCGACCCCCCCAGTGTAGACCAGGACTCAGTCTCTGGCACAGAGCTCAGCAACAGGCAAGAGATGTCTTCTTCTTTCCCTGACTCTCACACAGCTGAGCTGTAGTGCCCACCTTTTAAAATTCCTATCCCGCCCCTCTTCTGGTGTAGGGGTCTTGGCTTGCCTGGCTCTACCCACCAGGGGGTGGAAAGTGGTTCCTCTCCATCAATCTCAGAGGGAGGCCATGCCCCTTCATTACAGGACCATTATGATCATCTAGCTGACCTCCTGAATAACACAGGCAAAAGAAACTCACCAATAATTTCTGCATCAAGCCATAACTTCTATTTGAGCTACAGAATATATTTTAGAAAGTTTTCACTAAAGACGTCAAACAACAAAGAATCTACCAGTTCTCTAGGTAAGTTGTTCCAATGATTAATTACCCTCACTGTGAAACATTTGCTCCTTATTTCTACTTCAAATTTGTCTGCCTTCAGTTTCCAACCACTGAATCTTGTTATGCCTTTTTCTGCTAGAATAAAGAGCCATCTACTATTAGAAATCTCTACCCTATATAGGTACTTGTAGACTGTGATCAAGTCATATTTTAGCCTGCTCTTGGATAAACTAAATAGATCAAAATTCTTTAGTCTCGAACTATAAGGTCTGTTTTCCAGATCTTGAATTCTTGAAGTCTAAGAAGTCTTAAGTCTCATTGATTTCAATGGGAGTTAGGCACCTAAATACCTCTGAGGAGCTGAGTCTGAGTTGGGATGACAAATGACTGCTTTCAATGGAACTTGTGCATTTAAGTCACTGAGGTGCTTTGAAAGTACATACCACGAAATGAAAGAAAGCTACATTCTATTAGCATGGACACAGGTTTAGGTGTCGGGAGCTTGTGAGTCCTAGTCCTGGGTCTGCCAATAACTTGCTTTGTGAATTTGAGTGAATATCACTTATCTTTCTCATGCCCCATTTATATAATAGGGACAATAATACTAGCCTATCTAGGCAGTATTGGATGGGTTCCTTGCACCCAGTTCCTCGGTGCCCTACACTTCGTGTAAGTCCTTTGCACCAGTGCACAGTGAGTGTGAAATTATAGTGTTTTGGGCTGGCAACACTTTGCACTGATGTAAAGGACTACTGACGGTTCAGGGCAAAGAGAAATCAGGTCCATTTCTGTTGGTCAAAAACTCTGTATATGAAAGAATGTACTCAGTATTATTATTCTTTTCAGAGTAGCAGCCGTGTTAGTCTGTATCCGCAAAAATAACAGGAGTACTTGTGGCACCTTAGAGACTATTCTTGTATTCTTTCAAATTCCATCACAATCAGGAACCTCCTTTTCAAATTCCCTAGTACAATACTCTCCAGATGCCTCTGGTGAGGCATCCTGGCTTAAAATGAAACAGTTGCATTCATTTGACAGGAACAGGATAGGTTTGTCAAAGTTCAATCACTATCTCTGGATGGTACAACTCTGGGATATTAATATATAGTTTCTGACCTAGGGCCACGCAGCATGGATTACTTTGGAGGCATCTTATCTTACTGCAACAATTATAGTAGTTAATAGGTTAAGGGATATACTATATGTAAGTCTTCTGGAAATGCTTTCACAAGTTTTTCATTCCTTATTTGAGATGCAGGGCACAACTATTTAAGGATTAGCTCTCCCCTCTCTTAACACATGCCTCTTTGATGATACCACACCGTGCTATCTTCCCATGTGGAATGGGAATGGAGATGAGATATGCTAGGGGAGTTATTAGAAGTAGGCCCTTTTTTTACCTTTAAGGCAATTACAAGCCAAGACAAGAGTATCTAATGTGCAGCATTTTCAGCATTTGTAACTTAGGCATTTTTATCTTGGCAACCCATGAAAACATCCAGATATGTCCCAGTTTTAAAAAAGTGTCAGGTATTATAAACCGCAAGTGAGATTTAGCTCAAGTTTATTTTTTACACTTTCAAAACGGAAAATGTTTTCTGAGAAATTAATGGATGTTTTGACTCAGGAGCTGTGAATTACCATCCTTGTCTTTTGGAGGGAAAGAAATAAAGGCAGAATTTTGTGGTGACCAAATATAGTCTGATACAGTCCATTTATTTACATATTTTAATTTAACGCCCACATGGCTATGATATCTGAACAAGGAAAACAAACAAAGTCATCATCCTGTTAGCAATAACCATTTTCAAAGAATAAAGGTAGATCTGCCAGGGCATTAGGTTTAATGAAAGAATCTGTAAACAAATATCCCTTACTCCGTGCCCTAGAGCCCGAAAGATCACCAGGGCCAGTAAGTTCCACAGAGGATACCCTTCCACTAGCTTCAGATAATGTAACTCCAATATCCATCACCCAGCATGTCTTAACCACTGCAGTAGGACACATAAAAGAAGGCAGTCTCAGAGGTCTTATTCAATCCAAGCAGAGCTGGTTGAAAATTTACTATCACAGTGGAAGGGGGTGGGGTGGGGTTACAGTGGAAAAAGGCTTTTTAGCTGAATGGAAATTTTTGTGGGGGGAAAATCTGTCAAAAATTAGGAGGGGTTCATCAAAACAGTGTAAACTAAAAACTTTCAGTTTTAAATAAAAATAATCCAGTTTCAGTGGCTGTTTCAATTTCAACAGAATTTTTCATGGGAAAAATATCATTTCCCAACAAATTCTCCATCTCAGGCTTTAAAGGTCATAATTAATACCTTGAATTTCACCCTGAAGCAAATCAGAAGCCAGTGCAGAACACAGATTAATGCTATAATGTACATCTAGTGGCCGCCACAAATAGGAAGGGAACTGCTGTCCTCTGCATTAGCAGACATTTCCAAATCCCTTTAAAGAAGAACATGTTGTAGTAATCTTGTCTGGAAGTGACAAAGACATGAATAACTGTGACAAGCTCCTCATCAAATGGGAGACGCTCCAGTCCTCTGTCGAAACAGATTTTAAAAGGTACTAGGAGCCACCACCACTGTCTGGAAATTGACATACAGTGACAGATTGAGCATGGCCCTTTGACTGAAGACCATTTCAGCAGAGGGTGGGCAAATGCCCCCAAACAGTTGGTACAAGCAGAGTCACTACCCATCTCTCCTGATCCTCCTCCTTACCAACCAGCATCAGTTCCAGCTTTTCTGGGTTAAGTGTCACTAGTAGTTCATTCTCATCCACAGCCATACTCAGCCAGGGACTGGGAAACTGCAGAAATTGAGTTTGACAAGTGGCAAGGTAGAGCAAAGTAGCCTCTACATAATGGTGCTAGTGCAGCCCATAGTATTTCTCGGTCTCCTCTAGTGGCCTGCAATATGTATTGAAGAAGAGTGTGACACAATGGAACCCTGTAGGGCTCCACAAGTGCGAGGCCAGAGGGCGGGATTTTAGATTCTCTTCATGAAGAAGTGGGCCCAGCTTAAGGCCATCCCACTCACTCCTGCCTGGCTAGTTTGGTGTGCAGTGCAATAAGATCTGATGCCACTCCAATCTACGTCTCGTACTGTATCTGTTGGATAGTGCAGTCACTCCGTCTTTCCAATGTCTGGGCAACAGCAATGTTTAGACGAGGGCTAGCTAATGGAAGCTCAGTGCTTATTAAGACAAAGAAAATGTTGGTGGGCTGAGGAATGCAGCTGGAGATGATTATTCTCATCTATTGAAGGAGTAATATCTGCCTTTTGTTACTAGGGCTATGCCGAAACTAGGAACCTTACAGTGGCACAGCTGTACTGCTACAGCTGTGCCACTGTGTTGCTGCTCTCTCCTGCCGGTATAATTAAACCACCCCCCACAAGCAGCGTTTGCTATGTCGGCAGGGGAGCCTCTCCTGCCAACATAGCACTGACCACACCAGCACTTTTGTCGGTGAACCTTATGTCGGTCAGGGTGGGTTTTTTTCACACCCCTGACCAACAAAAGTTTTGCCGACAAAAGTGCTAAAGTAGACAAAGCCTAAGATTTTCAACCCTAGGAATCCTATTAGGTCCTTAGATGCTTAATGCGCTCTTCATGGAGCTACCAATGAAGATTATTTTTAACTTCAACTATTGCACAAAATGCAGCTGCCCGTTTATTTAATGGTGATTGATAAAGCACATTTCCCTGGTGCTCCATATATACAACTGGCTCACTAATAATTTCCAGCTTCAGTTCAACATTGGTAGAGAAACTCTTTGCAGTTTGAATCTTGTATATCACAGACACTTCCTTTCTCCTCCTGCTCTTATCTGGCTGTTGAAAGAGTGAGCTGCATGATCTAGAAGTCACTAAATTGGTTTCCAGTGGAAGGCCCTCAACTCTGGAACTTAATTCCCATTGGTGTAAAAGGGCCTGAGTAGATTAGTACC
This sequence comes from Emys orbicularis, assembly GCF_028017835.1. Lineage (NCBI taxonomy): Eukaryota > Metazoa > Chordata > Testudines > Emydidae > Emys > Emys orbicularis. The sequence continues at coordinate 304,348,785 of NC_088683.1, forward strand.
ATATCAGTAGATTACATGGGCAGGTTTCAGGGCTTGTTTAGTTTTTATAGAGTTTCAGGCCAGATGGAAGTATTAAAAACATCTAATCTGACTTCTTGCATAACACAGCCCATAGAATTTCACCCAGTAATTCTTGCAGTGGAGGGAATTAGTCCTCTCTAGTACACAACAGACTCTAACAAACACAGAGAACTAATAAGTAAGGTCCCATGGGAAGAAAATCTAAGGGGACAAGGAGTTTAGAGAGCTGGCAGTTTCTCAAAGAGACAATATTTAAGACACAATAACAAACTATCCCAATGTGAAGGAGTTACTGTGTATCAGTGGGTCACAGCTGAGAATACCAGACTCAATACAAACTGCTGATAAATGGGCCAGACACACCTCAAACTGGTGGTTATATATCAAGCCAGTATCAAAAGTAAACTTGTGTCTCACCACACTGGTTAACAAGAAGGCAGAAATGCAATATCCTTAGGTACCCCCGCCCTTGTTTCACCACCCAGACACTAGACTTAATGATGAACAGTTATTTAAAACCAGTTTCATCAAACAAAGAGTTCTTCTAATCCCAAGAGATCAGCCCATAGCCAGGTCAATATATAACTCAAATCTTGCCCAATAATCATGCTGTTGTCAATCCTTTAGTATCTAATATCTAAAGGTTTATTTATAAGAGAAAAGAAAGAGGAGAGAGTTAAAATGGTCAAGGAAAACAAATACATACACGCATTGTTCTTGGATCAGGTTTGTAGCAGTGATGGAATAAACTGCTGGCTTCTAGTTGCTGCTAACTTCCAAAAGATTGGAAGGTCCTCAGTCCATTGGTTGAAATGATCCTTTTAGTGTACGGCCATAGTACAAAGATCAGAGCAGGAAAGAGACAAAATGGAGATGTTTCCAAGGTCTTTTATACTTTCTCCCATGTGGAGGGAAAGCTCTCTGTCTTAGGCTTGGTCTATACTAGCACTTTTGTCGGTCAGGGGTGTGAAAAAACACACCCCTGACTGACATAAGTTTCACTGACAAAAGTGCTAGTGTGGACAGTGCAATGTCAGCAAGAGAGGCTTTCCTGCCGACATAGAAATCGCCACTCATTGGGGATGGTTTAATTATGCCGACGGGAGAGCTCTCTCCTGCCGGCAAAGAGCAGCTACACAGGAGACCTTACAGTGGCACAGCTGTAGCAGTACAGCTGTGCCACTGTAAGGTCCATAGTGTAGACATAGCCTTAGTTTGTGGAAAATTACAGGCACAAGATGGAGTCCAGGGTCACAGGAGCAAGTCATAGCCCTTGCATGCTTTGGTGAGTCATAGCAGGACTCATTACCCTTATTCTGTCTAAAACATCCTCAGGAAGGCCCATCAGGTGGGAATAAGCTTCTTGTATGGCCCATTGTGTTAATGGGCCATCAACTTGAATGGTCCATTCACAATGTGGTGGCTAGACTGGATGTAAACTAAGTGGTAGGTGTTACCACAGGAGCAAACACATTAGAAATACAGATACATAGTCAATATTCATCATTTTAGATACAAAAATGATACATGCATATAAACAGGATAATCATACTTAGCAAATCATAACTTTTCCATTGACACCTTACATGAAATACTTTGTACAAGATTTGTTACAACTGTGACACTTTGAGTATATGTCTACACTGCAATGTAAGCCTAGGGTTAGTGGGACTTGAGCATCTGCATTGCATTTAACCCTAGGTTAAGAATTTTCTGATCTGTGCTCAAATCTAGGGCTCTTGCATCCACACTGCAGTGCATAGACCTGAGTCAAAGTAACCATATCCCAGTCCCTAGCGTCCTCACCCCCCAAATGTCCCCTCTCTAGCCCTAGGAATGTGGTGCACTGTAGGAAAACTCTACTGCCCGCCCTGCACGTTTCAGGAAGTTTGAATTGCCAACACAGCCTGCCAACCAGGGGAGTGCTCAGGAATTTAAATTTGACCGCTTTTGGAGGGTAGAGGTTTCCCCAGGAGACGGTGGAAGAAGGAAGGGTGCACAGTGTTTAGTTGCCCTGCCCAGCTGCTCATAAGTCCTGAATGCCTGGGCCGCCCCGACATGGAGTTGTCCAAGCTACTGCTGGGCTGAGGGTACATTGCTTGTGCATTGTGCCATGGTGTGGAAGAGGCAGCAGAGGCCGGTGTGCTTGCAACCATTATAGACAGGAGTTGATGGAACAGTTCTCAGTTGAGTTCTGTCCTCCTTCCTTAACTGCCGTTCCTATTCCAGGAACAGCTTTGCAAGTGCCAGCTCCCTCACTGAAACACTATCCTCCACCGGGGCAGCGAGCCTCACCCTCTCCGTCTGGATGCAATTGTACCAGTCTTTCATCCTTCTTCTTCTGGTACTGGACCTGCTGGTCTGCCCTCTCAAGAACATCGACCATAACTTTGTCACGGAAATGCTTCTTTTTGGAAAAGTCCATGAGGGTATGCTGGGCCAGGGATGGAGTTCTTGAAGAGCAGCAGGCAGTATAGGTTGAGGGTCCTGAAACAGGACAAGAAACAGGGGGTTATTGTTTAAAGTAGCTTTGTGAAGGAGCACAGAATTAATAACTGTGGAATTTCAAGGACATAAAATGTAACAGTTCTAAAGTGAACCTACACATACTGCAAAGGGGATGCTTCAGTCCTCACGCTGTCTCTTGACAAAGCCTTGTTAACCGTAGTTACAGAAGTGCGGAGGCAATGGTAAGTTTTAAATTTAAAACTTTACTCCACATCATAAAAATTTCATAACTAATTGCCATATGGATGGGGTAGGGGGCGGAGCGGGTGTGTATAGCACCCTGGCAGCAAAATGGTTTATCTGTCATTTCACACCTTTCATATTTTGGAAGACATAACACTTCTTGTGGTGCGCTATTGGCAGGGGGAGATGTTATTCCAAGCTGCTGGAGGGAAACCTGCAATGTATTCAGCAGACTGAATGGCACATTCGTGAGTAGAGTGGGTAAGTCAGCTATGCAGGGGGCCGGGAAATACACTCTTCCCTGCAGTGTGACTGACTATCTGGAGTTCCTGCTTCAGGAAAAGTTTGTAGCTGTCAACAGTCAGGATTGGATCTGAGTCCATGAGGGAATTAACATGATGCTGTGTTAGCTCACATGTGGCTTTCCCTATTATTGCTGTATGCAAAACTCTCTGAAATCTGCAACTTTATTCCACCCCTGCATGTGTATATAGCCAGATAGCTTAAGGCTGCTCAAATGAGCTACATTTCCTATAGCAAAAGGAACTGACATGTCCATTAAAATGCATTGAGCCTGCCGCAGACACTGAGGCACAAGTAACTAACTTCATGTCAGCTAGTTAGTGGTACTGTATATGTTATTTTTAAAGCAAATATAGTGCTCATGAAAGGTGCCAGGCTGATAGCTCCAGAGAAGGAGATCATCCTCTGGTTTATTCACAGAAGGACAACATGGGCAGCAGCGAGCAATCTTCCTTTAACTCCTCATCCGGCATCCTTCAAGCCTAACCTGGAGGGATCACTTTCACGGGTGAAAGGGTGTAGGTACACCTACACTGCAAAACCAACCCCACTGCAATGAGTCTCAGAGCCCAGGACAACTGACTTGGGCTCACAGGGCTTGTCCTACACAGGGGCAGATTAGGGTTTTGTGGGGCCCCTGGGCCAGAGCAAGTGTGGGCAGAAGCGCTAGGCAGGTGGAGCGGGGGGGGGGGCAGGGCCCATTTTTCTGGGGCCTCCCAACTGGCTGGGGACCTGGGCACGGGCCCCGTTGGCCCACTCGCTAATCCGCCACTGGTGCTACAGGGCTAGAAATAGCAGTGTAGATGTTCTGGCTCAGGCTGGAGCCCAGGCTCCAAGATCCTCCCCCCACGCCGGATTTCAGAGTACAAGTTCCAACCAGATGCCGAAGGTCTACACTACTATTTTTAGCCCCGTAGCGGGAGCTCTGAGACTCGCTGCTCCAGGTCTTGTTTTGCAGTGTAGATGTATGCTCAGTCTCCAAATTCAGTCAGTCCCTAGCTCCTCTGGGCTTGTCTACACTAGGAAACCACATTGTGTGGTAATACATAACTAACACATGTTAAGAAATATGTTAAAAGCAACAGAGGGTCCTGTGGCACCTTTAAGACTAACAGAAGAATTGGGAGCATAAGCTTTCGTGGGTAAGAACCTCACTTCTTCAGATGACTTGCATCTGAAGAAGTGAGGTTCTTACCCACGAAAGCTTATGCTCCCAATTCTTCTGTTAGTCTTAAAGGTGCCACAGGACCCTCTGTTGCTTTTTACAGATTCAGACTAACACGGCTACCCCTCTGATACAAGAAATATGTTGTTAAACATGATTTGCATTTAAGATAAACAAAGACTGTCATGTTTAAAATCACGTCCCCTGGGTGTGGTTCAACTATGACCAGTCGGCATGATTTTAATCATGACAGTCCTTGTCTAAACTAAGCGTTCAACATTATGTTAGATAATGCAGAGCAAAATTTTCAGGAGCACATAAATGTCTTAGGAGCCTGAGTCCGACTGAAAGTGCTTCTGAAAATATTACCCGTGGTGTCATTTCCCAGTATGGACAAGACTCACATTGCCAGTTTCTTTCTGTGGTCTAGAGATGTGCACACTAGGAAAGGGACTGAAACCACCCACTTATTTCACACAGGGCTCCAAACAGCCAGTAGATGGTAGCAACTGTCGGTCACTACCAACCTGAGCTGTATTCACACTAACAACCTAGATGCAAAAAGCTACACATCTCATTGTCAGTGTGCTGAGTCCCTCATAAAAGTAGAAATGCTATCACTACTCTGCAATAGCTAATTGCAATCAATAGCTGAAAAATTAATCAGAAACAACATTGGCCTATATACAGAGATATGTTTAATACCTGTGCTGTCCATTCAAGGAAATGTTCAGCTGAAAACGTGACATTCTGGTAAAAATGGATCTCATAGGGTGAGGTGTGTAACAATTGCCCCCTAAAGAATGACAAAATGAGCAGAGAGACTATATTATCTGTCCATCTGACTCTGTCGCTGGTATTAGGGAAGTTTATATGATAGAACAACACAAGGACTGTTACATGTGTGTAAAAGCTTTTTGGAATCAGTACCTAAAGTCCTGTGCTTAAGAAATGCTGTTAAATGAGGTAAAAGTTATAAACAAGGCAGCCATTATAATATGAGAAATGTATGAAAGAAGAAAACGCCATACTGTGAGAAATAATAATGCAAATTACTCTTATTTGGGGAACAGTTTCCAGCCCACCATAACCACTACTGACAGAAAATTATTAGCATGAAATTACAGGATGTGCCTTATAAAAGGAATTTGTAAATGTAACCACATCATTTCTGCATAAATTAAAATATTTTAATAGAAAGCGCTTTCTACAGAGTTGAAAAAATGCTAATTGAGGAAAACGTGCTCTGAACAGGAGCATTTACCACAGGGCAAAATACTTGCCTGCAATGGCAATTTGCATGAGGAAAGGCAAGGTGCTGAGACTTCCAGTGTGTTTCTACTCCGAAAGTGGCTTTAAAAAAAATAGCATGTGGGGGTCGACATTTATTGTGTCTTTTTGATTTCCATGCAAAATGTGCTGAGTTTACAAGATGTTTTTTCCCACAGTAACTCCCAGTCTTGAAAACTTAGATTGGGATCTTTACGGCAAGCTGTGCTCCTTCTGGCTCTTTTATCATCACCAGTAATAAATATTCTGCAGCCCGTAAGTTGCGTTCAGTTACATCTGTGCATCTTTATTGTCCTCAGCAACACCTGTGCAAGACTATTACTTTCTCTGGGATACACATACGTAAATGAGGGCATAATCTGAAGACAATATGATTGCACAGGTGGCCCTGAAAATGGACTTTAGTCAATGATTCTGTTGATGATGCAAGTGGAGGAAGAGAATTCCAGTCAATCTTCCAAAGCTAAGTTGGTTCTGCAGAGCTGACTGCTTTTTTCAGAAAAACAGCATATATGACCTTGAACATACACATGGAACAGACCTACTGAGTAAGAAGCTACCATTTTTAAATAATAAAAATTTTAGAGTAGAAAACACAGCTGAATCTAGAGTAGGTTAAATCATTCATTATTTTTATTTAACATTTATCATTTGTATAGCTCTGACAATGCTTTATGAGATACCCAAATAAGCCCTTGCCCTGAAGAGATTAAAGTCTATAATATGCCATATAGCAGCAGAATGCACTGGAGAATTAAAAGGTGAGATGTGAAAGAATCAAAGGGTCTCCTTAAATACCCTCAACTGGGAATTTTCCCAACGACCATTTAATCAGCTTTGAAAATGTTGTAATCACTTATGACAAGATAATATCAGGCAGATCTCAGGTCACATATTTTAGAAATTGGCTCTGGTTTTTGCATGTGTAATTTAAAACAATGACAGTTGCCTCCCTAACTACTGTTTGTACTCACAAACCAGTTATTTAAATGTTAACAATATTGTACCTACAATTAACTGTGGGCATAAAAATGTACCTGCAGTTTTCTACAGAAGCAAAATTGTGCCCACAAAAAAATGTCCATTTGAAACCCGACTGAAAATCAGTGTTTCTATTACCCTCTTTTCTCTAAAGCAATTTTAAACCCTATCTATGCTACCAGTTTGAAAATTGGGTAGACATAGTTCTGAGAAACAGAGCCACTCAAGGAACCACATGGATTTCATGGGAAAAGTTGCCAGCTCTCTGATAACAGCAAAATTGTTCTCTCGGTGCAATATCACTAATTCAGTACTTCCAGAACCAGTAACCTCACCTCTTTAATTATGCAAATAAAGAGATGTACTGCTGGTCTGGAATTAAGCTTCTGAGCATGTCCAATGGGAACTAGATAATTTCCAAGACCCTGAGTAGATTCCCACTGAGCTAAGAGTTCATACAGTTAATAAAAGCTCTGAGCCTTCTATCTAAACAAAGCTGGTAATTTGAGTTTTTAATAAGCATTACAATTAACTTTTGATAGCTGCTCAGAGGTCTACGAAAAATGAGCTGGTTGTCTGAGTACAGTTCTTAGTGGTTAGGTATCGCATCACAAAATTCCTATCACAATTGACACACTTCTTGGGAATCTCAGCAGAGAAGCTAACAACTGAATTGATTGAGAGACTGAACAGTTCCATAAAATTGGTTCCCTCCAGGCCATAATAGCAACAAAATAAGATAAAATGGTATGAAAGCAGAGGACAGGGTGATGTTGAAGATCTTGTACTGATGCTACCCAGGCTGTATTTGTCTTGAAGATAAAGAGAATTCTTCTGTCCCCTTAGCTATCAAATTGATACTTTTCACCAGATCTAAATACTTAAAGCAAGTTTTTGCAATATCAGCTACAACAACCCTTCTCGCAATGTCTGCAGTCTCTCAATACAGAAAATAACCTCCCTTAACATTTTGATTTATTTTTTCTAATGAGGTAAAATTGTGGCATTGCTGAAAAGAATGAAAATTTTTAAACCACCCCACAGCAACATTCTAGCTGATCCCTCCCTTTCATTGTAAGATTATATTGTTACTGAAATATTTTCTGTATTAAGTATCATATTCCCAGCAGGATATATTCTGTTTTGTCAAGGACAGAGAATGTAACATAGGATCTATATCATATTGCCTCTATATCAGGGGTTCTCAAACTTCATTGCACTGCGACCCTCTTGTGACAAATTGCTACATGACCCCCAGGAAGGGGGACCGAAGCCTGAGCCTGCCTGAGCCCTACTGCTCCCGGTGGGGAGACTAAAGCCAAAGCCTGACCCCTACTTCCCGGGGGGGCAAAGCCAAAGCCTGAGGGCTTCAGCCCCAGGTAGGGGGCCTGTAACCTGAGCCCCAGTGCCCAGGGTTGAAGCCTTCAGGCTTCAACCCCAGACGGTGGGGGTTGGGCTTCAGTCCCTGGCCCCAGCTAGTCTATGCCAGCCCTGGCGACCCCATTAAAACAGGGTCATGACCCACAGTTGAGAACTGCTGCTCTATATAAATCCATGGTATGCCCACATCTTGAATACTGCATGCAGATCTGATCGCCACATCGCAAAAAAGATATTTTGGAATTGGAAGGGGTACAGAAAGGGGCAAGAAAAATTATTAGGGGTATGGCACACCTTCCATATGAGATGAGATTTCCATGCAGTCCAGACTGCGACTTTCCAGCTTGGAAAAGAAATGACTAAGGAGGGATATGATAGAGGTCTAGAAAATCATGACTGGTGTGGAGAAAGTAAATTATGAGGAGTAAATAACACTTCCTTACACAAGAACTAGGGGTCACCAAATGAAATTAATAGGCAGCAGGTTTAAAACAAACAAAAGGAAGCATTTCTTCACACACTGCACAGTCAACCTGTGGAACTCCTTGCCAGAGGGTGTTGTGGAGGCCAAGACTATAACAGAGTTAAAAAAAGAACTAGATAAATTCATGAAGGATAGATTCATCAGTGGCTGTTAGCCAGGATGGGCAGGGATGGTGTCCCTAGCCTCTGTTTGCCAGAACCTGGGAATGGGCAACAGAGGATGGCTCACTTGATGATTACCTCTTCTGTTCATTCCCTCTGAAGCACCTGGCATTGGCCACTGTCGGGAGACACATACTGGGCTAGATGGACCTTTGGTCTGACCCAGTATGGCTGTTCTTATCTGTCTGCAGTTAAACATCTAAGCTGTCTTTTAAGGATACTTTATGCAAACAACAAAAATAAGTTGGAAAATATACATGCATTGGATCAACTATATTTAAAGCAGGGTTTTTTTCATTTCTTCTTTCCGTTATTATATTATCCTGTATGTTGTGCCAGACATAATCATGGACTTCTAGTCTCCAAAATCAACAGCTACTGAATTATTTTTTTCTATCTTTCAGCTGAGAAAATATCTTTTAGTTTATCTTAAATCTAATCATTATTTTCCTTTCCATTCAGCAGATTTACTCTTTTACACAAAGATTCACAATACAAAAGAATGTGTAGATAGTTGCAGAGCTTTTTTTTTTTTTTTGAAGACTTGCAGTGCGTAGTTCGAGGTTTAATTCCATTAAAGATATAACTGACTAATTTGTGTTCTCTATCTGGCAGGTCCAACTCATTCCCACTATTTCACGAGCTTGATCGTCAAGGTATCAAACTGAACATGATCATAAAGGGGGGAAATGGCTTCCTATATGAGTTTCATTAATTCCTTTAAGATTCTTCTCCACATACAAATGCACAGATGTACCCAGGGACAGATTTTTAACTGATGCAAATGATGATAAAGTCATTGGTTTCAACTGACCTATGATGATTTACACCAGCTGTGTTCTTGGCCCACAGATTCAAATAATGCAGATTCAATACTCTGACATTCCAGTGATGCAGGGACCTCTAGTAGAACATCATAACGCTGACATGCCTGCTCTGAATTATAATGTAATAACAGTCACAGGCTGAGCTCTGTTATAAAGTAATAACAGGCTTGTATGCCAGCTCCTCAGCTGGCTGCAGTCAATGCTGATTTACACAAGATGAGAATCTGGCTTTTATGTTTGCATCCTAATCCTAGATGTTGGTTAGCAATGCACTCAGCACCAGTGGTTGTTGTCGATGTGTATTAGCATATACAGGAAACCTGCTCAGCGGCTTTCTTAACAAGACAGGGTCCTGTTATTTTGAGTTTCTGCTGAGCCAGTCTGGCAATGATGAGGAGCTCCAGTCCTCTTCCAAATTTCAGACTCTGGGGGGAAATCTCCTCTGAGTGGCTGCTTTCCCCACTCCCTCCCAGCTCCTTCTTTCAGGCACAGAGAGGAGATGGTATGTAGGGGAGAGGGAGCAGTTGACACCATACTCACATGAGGGGAGCTGCAGAGAGGAAGCAGAATGAGCCCAGCAGCCCAGGGCAGCTTTGCTCCCTCCTGTCCCCACCCCTCCAGTGAACAAAGGGTCAGTCTGCTCGCTATTCCTCCCCTCTCCATCCCATCAACAGTAGCTCTGGGAAGGGGAAGAAGGAGATGAAGAACCTCTAGAGCTGCCCATCCCCTCAAGACCTGGAGAGACGGAGAACAGGACTCAACTGCAGCTGCCCTTCTTCTCCCTTCCCCCTCAGCTGAGAGGGGGATGAAGAACCATGGAAGCTTCAGAAGAAGCAGAGAAGAGGCAGGGGGGACAGGCAGACATGGGGGCTGAGGAGGAAAGGAAGAGGTTGGGACAGAATTGGGGGGGGGGGCTGGTGGGAGAGGTAGATGTGGGGGCCAGGCATGGGTGCATAATTAATTGGTGTGAGGATGGGATGGGACACAGAACTAAGGGATTAGAATGTTGGGTTTGGGGAAAAGGCTAGAAGCTCCTCCAGGCCGTCAGGCAGCCAGTGGAAGCTCCTAACGGGGAACCAGAATCACCTTACACCATGAATTTGGGAATATTGGCGCACTAATTGTCTCACACAGGTCATGGGGATGGGCAGGGGGAGGTCAAAATTCCAAAGCTAGGCCAAAAAATACAGTAAAATCTTTTTTAAAACAAAAAAAACTTGATTTGGGGGTTTGTCTCATGATTTTAAAGGGGTTGACTCATGATTTTTGATCTCTTGGGGTTAGCAATACTGGTATAGGGTTAACAGGCTCAGGCTTACACATCTTGATATATTTATCGTATGCCAAGAAGCAACCCCTAGCTGGCTCCCATCGTGTGGCCAGAGTTAGCCCACAGATTGCAGCTCTATGGCTCCCTTTTGCCCCAAAACCTACAGCTTGGAGGGGGCACCTCAAGCAGATCAAAACCTGCTAAAAAGATCAAGTACAATCAATCCCTAAAACACATTTCCCAATGATGCCTAAACTGTCTGTAGCCAGCCAGTCATTTATTAGCTATAATTCCTTCACTCCCAAATGGATTCTGAACATTTTTTATTCTTTGTTATTGTTATTCAACACAATGTCTAAAATCACAGAGCCTGGATTCCTTCAGCTGATTCAAGTTTCTCAACAGCATCTTTTTCAAAAGGCCTCTGTGATGGGGGCATAGACCCTCATCCTAACCACAGCCACTAAGGGGTTAACAGGTAGACAAGCTATCTCAGCTGTGGCTAATTGCTGGGCCATTGATAGCTGGGTAAGAAGGCTGCTGATCAGATAGAGTGGGTGGCTTCCAGAGAGAATTACCAAGAGGTGGTACTTCAAGGAGCAGACTGGTAGGAAGCCACACAAGGAGTTGGATTTCCACAGGGGAATATGAGGGTTTTGTCCTAGCAAAGGTGCCCGTGGACAGACAGACATAGGGAGCATTCTAACGAAGCAGCAAGGAATTGTAAGGAGCAGTTTCTAACTGCTTAAACCACCGGGTCTCTAGCCTGGAACCCACAAGGAAGTGCAGCTGTGGATTCCCCTACCAGCCCCAGAGAAGGTGATAGGAAATTCTCCCTCAGGAAGAGGAGGCAAGAAGTAAAGAGCGTGGACTGAGGCATATGGCTCTATATAGTCACTGGATTCTTGGCTGTGGGACTCTTTATTACCCCATAGGGGTGAGATTATAAATAACCTGGCTGCAGTTGTGAGAAGAGGCCAACCATGGGAGGGCCAAACAGCTGTCTGGTGAGGGAAAATGAGAAGGAGTTCTGCAATGCTGCACCCAGATGTGAGAGGATGTGCTTTCTGGTAAGTGACCTGTGAGCCTCCAAAATATGTGGGGGCAATATTTGCATATACACATCTATTTTAACCATGTGCAAAACATATATTTGTACAGACAAGTACGAGAACTATGCAGCTGAGAACTAGAGCTACAATCATAACTAAAACACCACATCCTGACACCCCAAGCTTTGGGGAAGTGGTTTTTCTGGATCCAAATTTCACTGCACTTCCTTGGGAGGATAAACCAAAACCATGGAATCAAGTATCCTCAAATACTGGAAATGTTTGGATCTGAACTTTGTAACTCCGGCCTATCTGTAATAATTCTTTGATTTGCATGTGCAAAAGTGGATCTTATACATGCAAATGGATAGGATAAATTTTGAGTGTATAAGGTCTGGAAACTCTTTGAAATACTGACCCTTCATTGTATTACTTTGCTTGGTCACCTTTTTTCCTCTGTAGCTGAGAAGAAGTAAAAACAATATGTCAGTCAAGGCTATTAGAACTCCTTCCCCTCTCTACCTTTATGTCCTCCCTAAAGGTTTAGGTGAAAGCATATGCAACGTTGTTGTTTTTTTGTTTTGTTTTTTACTAAGTTCCCTGAATGCTTGAAACCATATTTTGTCATACCCATTCTTGGAAATTAGCCTGCTAATTGATTTTTAGAATTGTTTAAAAACATTGAACTCACGGTAAAGAGTGTTTGAGAGGAGACTGGGAGAGATAGGAGTAGTGTACTCAGTTCTTCCCAGAATCCACATTCTACCCACATTCTAGAATGCTGGATGTTTCTGCTAAAATGATTAGCAGTGAAACATTAACAAAGTTGATGCTTTAAGTGTCACCATTAGGCTTCAGAATTAACATAACATGGAGATAAACCGTGTAGTTCATATCCCCACTGAGAGATTTTGTTTCTGAGCCAGACCCCCAGCCCTGATAAAGTTCCTTGTGTGCCTCTACAGCAGTGCAAAGGGAACTTAAAACTGCCCTCATTTCACTTCACTTTACACCACCTACTCAGCTTCCCCTCTCTATGTAACAAGTTTGCCTCTCATCCCCTGATCTCTTTGCTTGTACGTCACCTTCCCTTTTCCTGCCTTGTGTCAGTTGTCATCTTTTTAAAACTGTAATTTGTGAAGGATAGGAACAATGTCTTCCTCTGTGCCTGCAAAGTGTCTATCACACTTTGGGTGCTACCAGAATCTAAATAATAAATAGGAGTTTGTTTAGAATGATTAATTATTTTCAGTCCAGACAATCAGTTCATATTTAAGCAGTTTCTCTAAGGTATTTGTTTCATTTACTATTCATCTCACCTATGAATGGCTTCCATCAATGTGTATAGACCCCATACTCTATGTACTAACTTATTCTTCAGTAAATCACAATATCAAGTTAATTTAACTGTAAGAAAGAAGTGTCTTTAGGGCATGAAATGAGACTGCTTTTTAGATAGATTCTCAATTTCTGTTTTATGAGGTTGATAGTATTATTTAAACATTCCGGTACCCATGGGCTGTTCAATTTATTCTTGTACCTTTGATATTGTAACCACATTTGCAGTCATGACACCAAGGACTTAAATGTCTATAGGGCCTTCTTCTGGGGGAAATTTATCAAGAAGAAAGGTCTTTTGTGGAAGATTCTTAGACTTTTCTAACTACAAAAGCATTGTAACATGTTTATCTTAAGGCGGTATTGCACTGACAATTTTTCCACTTTGATGAAATAATCTTGCTATCCTGCCATACTAAACACCTAATCTTCCACTTGCTCCTATGTATCTACACTTAGCTCACCAGCACCAGTAAAGAAGCAGCAGAAACAACCGTTAATATTTATCATGGTAGAGAGAATTTCCTCTCACAGTGATGAAGACAAATGAAAATCTTCTCCTGGTCTGGGTCATTGGTTTTTCTGACTGTGGCTTTTTAAGCATCTATATTGCCATGTTAGAAGCCTTGATTACATCTCCATCCATATACCCCTTGCATTTAATATAGAATCTAACTTTTAAGCCTAGAAGGTAGGATTGACTCATAGCACCCGTCCAACAATAGACATTTGCTGAAGCAGAACTCTCACTAACAGGCTAGTCCTTTGCCCAGGGACGTCAAGGGAAGGACTCCTGGTGATGTCAGTGAGTGCTGGAATGGGGCCAAAAACCAAAACATCCGAATGCCATAGGCCTTGCATTCAGTTCATTCTGCAAATCTGCCTCAATTCCTCGTTATTAGTCTATCTCCGTTCTATCAAACAGACCCCAAAATGGCTGCTTCTTCCCTCAGTGGGTAGAAAAAGCTGGTCCAGATAACTTGCATCCAAGAGTTTTAGAAGAGCTGGCTGAGGAGCTCACTAGACTATTAATGCTGATTTTTTTTTTCCAATAAGTCTTGAAGCACAGGGGAATTTTCATAAGACTGGAAGAAAGTTAATGTATCAATTTTTACAAAGGATAAATGGGATGACCTGGGTAATTATAGGCCTGTCAGCCTAACATCGATCAATATAATGGAGTGAATCATATGGGACTCAATTAATAGAGAATTAAAGGAGGGTAATATAATTAATGCAAATCAGCATGAGTTTATGAGAAATAGATCCTGTCAAACTAACTTTCTTTTCATGAGATTACAAGTTTGGTTGATAAAGGTAATAGTGTTGACCTAATATTCTTAGACTTCTCTAAGACATTTGACTTGGTGCCACACAACATTTTGATTAAAAAAAACTAGAACGATATAAAATTAACATAGCACACATTAAATGGATTAAAAACTGGCTAATCGAAAGGTCTCAAAATGTAATTGTAAACGGAATAGTCATGAAGTGGGTGTGTTTCCAGTGGGGTTCCATATGGATCAATTCTTGGCCCTGCTCTATTTAACGTTTTTATCAAGGTGGCCAAAAGATCTAATGTGATCCTGGATTCATAAACAGAGGCATCTTGAGTAAGAGCAAAGAGGTTATTTTATCTCTGTATTGGTCATTGGTGTGACCACTGCTGGAATGCTGTGTCCAGTTCTAGTGGCCAGAATTCAAGAAGGATGTTGATAAATTGGAGAGGGTTCAGAGAAGAGCCACAAGAATGAGTAAAGGATTTGAAAACCTCCCTTATAGTGACAGACTCAAAAACCTCAATCTATTTGATTAACAAAGAGAAGGTTAGGGGGTGACTTGATTATAATCTATAAATACCTACATAGGAACAGCAGGAACAGCTTATTTCCCTTTTTATATTTGACCTTTTCAAGTCTTCTGGAATCTCTCCCATCTTCCATGACTTTTCAAAGATAATTGCTAATGGCTCAGATTTCTCCTCAGTCCGCTCCTTGAGTTTTCTGGGATGCATTTCATCAGGCCCTGGCGACTTGAAGACATCTAATTTGTCTAAGAAATGTTTAACTTGTTCTTTCCCTATTTTAGGCTCTTCTGATCCTATCTCACTTTCACTGGCATTCACTATGTTAGGCATCCAGCCGTGCATATGCCAACTATGTCATAGTTGTGTTTTTATTTACTAGCATTTCAAGTTCTTCCTGGTTATTCCCCATACTTCCTGCATCAGTATACAGACATCTAAGATACTGATTTGATTTCCCCACCCGCCCAATTCTGTCTTGTCTCTCCTTTATCCCTGCTATAACAGCCCATACTCCCCCCCCAATTCTGACCCTTCTTCCAGGTCTCCATGTTCTTGACTTACCTGTGGGCTTTGGTCACCTGCCCCCTTCGAACCTAGTTTAAAGCCCTCCTCACTAAGTTAGCCAGTCTGTGTCCAGATATGCTCTTCCCCTTCCTTGATAGGTGGACCCCATCTCTGCTTAGCAGTCCTTCTTCCTGGAACAGCATTCCGTGGTCAAGGAAGCCAAAGCCCTCCTGGCGACACCATCTTCATAGCAAGGCATTCACCTCCAGGATGCATCTATCTCTGCCAGGCCCCTACCCTTGACTGGAAGGATCGAAGAGAACACCGCCTGTGCTCCCAACTCCTTTACCCTTACTCCCAGAGCCCTGGAGTCACTTCTGAGCTGCTGAGGGTCATACCTCACAGTATCATTAGTGTCCACATGGATGAGTAGCATAGGGTAGTAGTTAGAAGGCCAGATGATCTTCGACAATCCCTCTGTAATGTCTCAGATATGGGTCCTGAGCAGGCAGCATACCTCCCGGGAGGCCATGTCAGGGCAACAGATGGGTGCCTCCATCCCCCTCAGAAGAGAGTTACCACCACCACTACCCTACATAGTCATAGACTTTAAGGTCAGAAGGAACCATTATGATCATCTAATCTGACCTCCTGCACAACGCAGGCCACAGAATCTCACCCACCCACTCCTGCAACAAACCCCTAACCTATGTCTGAGCCATTGAAGTCTTTAAACCATAATTTTAGGACTTCAAGGTGCAGAGAATCCTCCAGCAAGTGACCCATGCGCCACGCTGCAGAGGAAGGCGAAAAAACCCCAGGGCCTCTGCCAATGTGCCCTGGAGGAAAATTCCTTCCCGACCCCAAATATGGCGATCAGCTAAACCTTGAGCACGTGGGCTAGACTCACCAGCCAGACACCCAGGAAAGAATTCTCTGTAGTAACTCAGATCCCACCCCATCTAACATCCCATCACAGGCAATTGGGCATATTTACTGCTAACAGTCAAAGGTCAATTAATTGCCAAAATTAGGCTATCCCATCATACCATCCGCTCCATAAACTTATCAAGCTTAATCTTGAAGCCAGATATGTCTTGTGCCCCCACTACTCCCCTTGGAAGGCTATTCCAGAACTTCACTCCTCTGATGGTTAGAAACCTTCGTCTAATTTCAAGTCTAAACTTCCTGATGGCCAGTTTATATCCATTTGTTCTTGTGTCCACATTGGTACTGAGCTTAAATAATTCCTCTCCCTCCCTGGTATTTATCCCTCTGATATATTTATAGAGAGCAATCATCGCTCCCCTCAGCCTTCTTTTGGTTAGGCTAAACAAGCCGAGCTCTTTGAGTATCCTTTCATAAGACAGGTTTTCCATTCCTCGGATCATCCTAGTAGCCCTTCTCTGTACCTGTTCCAATTTGAATTCAATACATTTCCTTCTGGGAGTGGTGGCTGCAGTCCTCCCAGCCTTGGGGTTACATGGCTTCTTGTAGCAGGGTGGTCACCCCGCGCCTGTTAAGAAGGGGTTAAAAGCAGCCAGGGGAGGCTGATTGGGTAAAAAGGTGTGGCCACACCCAATTAGGGTCCAGCTGACCCTGATAAAAGGGCAGGCTGAGGGAATGAGAGAACACTCTTGCTCCAGCTGAGGAGCAGAGAGGACCAGGCTGCCTGGGAGAACAAGCAGGGTACCTGAGGCAGAGCAGGGCTGGGGAAAGGCAGGCAGAGCTGAGGAGCTCTGGCCTGGTGAGTTCCCAGGCTGAGGCCTTGCTAAAGTCCAATATAATATATGGAGATATACCTATCTCATAGAACTGGAAGGGACCCCAAAAGGTCATTGAGTCCAGCCCCCTGCCTTCACTAGCAGGACCAAGTACTGATTTTTCCCCCAGATCCCTAAGTGGCCCCCTCAAGGATTTAATTCACAACCCTGGGTTTAGCAGGCCAATGCTCAAACCACTGAGCTATCCCTCCCCCCTAAACGAATACTCCTAAGGAATTTCTCATGGGCATGGATACTCCTCAGCATAGCCACCTCCTCTTGTAGCTCTCCCACCTGCTTCCTGAGAGATTCCACCAGTAGGCACCTTTCACATTGGATGGTTCCCCCCAGCCTGGCTTTCTGAGAGTGGGAATTGCAGGCCACAGTCTCTGCAAATCCTCACCAGGATCTGGGTAGAGGCATCCATAGTTAGGTTGTCTGTCTGGATACAGGCACAGGTGGACGAGACAGGAGCAGCATTGACACTGGCGATAAGGCCCTTCCTAACCATAGCGATTATATTACATCTCCCTCCCATCAACTCCCTTTCAAACTCCCTTGTTCACTACCTCCCCTTGGTCGCTTAGCCTCTGGCTTTTAAGGCCTTCTCTCCTAGGTCAGCCCTACCCCCTCATTAATCACACAGTGGGAGGGTGATCAAGGATGATCCAGGGAACAAAGTCTCAAACAGTCCCCAGACACACAATCCCAACTGACCCTGTAACTGAGAGCACGTCTTCACTACCTGCCGGATCGGCGGGTAGCAATCGGTCTATCGGGGATCGACTTATCGCGTCTAGTGAAGACGCGATAAAATGGATCCCTGATGGCTCTGCCGTCGACTCCGGAAATCCACTGCGGCAAGAGGTGGTAGTGCAGTCGACGGCGGCGCGGCAGCGGTCGACTTGCCGCCGTCCTCACAGCCAGGTAAGTCGACCTAAAATACGCCACTTCAGCTACGCTATTCACGTAGCTGAAGTGGCGTATCTTAGGTCGACCCCCCGCTGTAGTGTAGACCTAGCCTTAAATAACCCCAAGGTTGGTATTCGCACCTTGTTCATTCAGCAGGGGATCTCCTTCTCCCCCTCTCAAATTCCCCTGTTTGCAGTCCTGTGTGCTGAACATCTCACCCCATCTCTTCTAATTGTGCAATAATCTTTTTGAGGTTCAGCGGTTCAGAGAAGGGCAGCAAGAAAGATCAAGATTTTGGGGATGAGGAAACCATTTCCTGTCTGACTCTAAACATAATGACTGGACTAGAGAAGGTAAATGGGAAACTCCTATTCTCTCTCTCAACACAAGGACAAGGGGATATTCAATTAAATTAAAAGGTGGAAAATTCACAACTAATAAAAGGAAACACTTTTTCATACAACACATAATTGAACTGCGGAACTCCTTGTCACAGAAAGTTATTGAGGCCAAGAATTTAGCAAGATTCAAAAAGGAATTACATTTGTATGGATATCTGGATACCCAGAACATCCAGAGTTGTCATTATAAAATGTTGGAAGGGCTATTAAACTCATGGTTCATAAATTATGCCAATTTCCATTAGAGAGCAGGATAGACTTAATGTGGGGGGCAGCTTATCCCCCATCTGCCTGCTACAGGGTTTTTACACCTTCCTCTAAAGTACGTGCTGGTGCCACTGTCGGAGACAGATTCAGAACTAGAGGGACCTCAGATCAGATCCAATATAGCAATTCCTTAGCATGCAATTTCTTGCAAACAATGTAGACAAGACAGGCAAAGAGTGGGATAAATTAAATAATATCTCCAGTTTACAGGTGGACCACTGAGGCCCAGAGAGATTAAAGGTCCATTTGGGATGCCCCACTCTGGTGGAATAGTACCTTACTCCAGAAGTAGCTCCTATTTACACCACTATAGCTGGCTTCAGAGGCAAGCCCTAATTCAGTTACATAGACAGATGACCTGATTCTCCCCTCAGTTACATAGGTATACATCAGGATTACAAGTGAGAAGAGAACCAGATCTAGACACTTGAATAAAAAAAGAGCATGGGCTTGATTCTCCACTGCCTTCTACCTTGGGCTGTAATTTTACACTTGTGCAAAGAGGCTGTAGAATGTATATAAGGGGGTGGAGTACTCTGATTTGGTAGCATTTTGCATCCATTTGCACTCACTTGGCATAAGATGCAAGACATTGGAGAACCATCCCCTCATGGCCAAATTCTGCTCTCCGGGCCTGATCCAGTTCCCATTGGAGTCAATGGGACTCTTTCAACTGACTTCAGCGAGAGCTGGATCAGGCCCTCAGCTGCATTTGTTTAAATCCAGAATAATTTCTGTGAAGTCAGTGATGCTGCTACAGGTTCATACAGATATAAATTAAAGTGGAGTTGGGCTAAATATATTGATTTCCCTTCAAACATTTTTGATAATAATTCGTCTACCACGCCAGTGGTCCCTGCAATAACATTAATTTCACATCATGTTGCTTGCATGTGTTAGGTCCACTCCTCAGGTCTAGCTGTGTTTTGCTTAACTCAGAACCCAAGGCACAGAGCCAAAGGTGGCTTAACCACTTCTGCACTTCCCTGGTTGCTGAGATTGTCAGTTCAGCCCCCAGCATAACGTAGAATAGCTAGTAGCAGTACCCAGTACTCCGAATGGAGGTTGCTAGAACATAGCAATGAGCCAGCCATGTCCTTTCCCTGGGGCAAACCACTTAACCAGTTAACTTGTCTCTGCGCCTCTCAGGGAATCATCAGCTACCAACCAGGGCAGCTTTGTCAGCACAAAGGGGCCATATTGAGGGGTTCCTGGTAGTATTTCCTTTTCCTGTTTATCTTGGTAATGTCATTTACAGCATTTCTGACTGTTACACATACACTAGCATGCAACAGTAATTAGAGGTTGTCTAAATGAAATCTGACAACCTCAGAAATAAAGGCTTCCGCATTTCTCTTACAACTTGCAAAATGGTCTAACTTTGAAAATCTCACAAAATGTTGTTTTTCTTTGCATCATACATAGAATTATTTCTGAGCATATAAAGATGCAGCCATAACAGAAAATTGCTCAGGAAGTTATGAGAATCTAAAAACAGAGGGTTAGAGCAGAAACCATTCCACAGACTTAATTAAAGCTTTTGCTAACAGCAAAAGCTATAATGCAACATGACAGTTATTTGAATTATTTTTCTTTAAAATGAATATTGCTGTTCATTATCTAATTGACATTAAGGTTGGTGCTATGTGTCTAGCCTGCAAAACAAAAATAAAAGTTCATAAAACGCATGCTAGAAATAGAAAATAAGCTTAGAGGGAATGCTGTGGCTAGAAGGCCTTTCTCACAATGTGGGTAGAAACACACTACCATACCCTTGTCCTAAATTTTTCTACTGTGCTCTAGAAAAGGCCTTATGGCTAATATGTCACATCTAATATTATTTAATATTTCTGTTTTGTGCTTTATTGAACCTTTACTCTTTTTTTTTTTTTTTTTTAATTGTAGCAGAGTTGCTAAAAGTGCTGGAGATAAGGTTGTGTCCGCATTCCATTGTTAACCCCTATTTTTTCAGTGCTTTTCACCTCCGGTTCTGTCTTAAAACTGGTGGATATAGTCAGCTTCAAACAGAATTCCTTTTTGGACACTAAAAAGAAATGGGTTTGACCATTTTTAATATAGAAAATCAGATTGTGCCCTGGATCCAAATGCATGGGCAGGGTAAGGTAGGAGCCTTCTGCCCCACTGGGTCCTATGTACTGGCTCAATGTGCAACTGCAGTTCCTTCTATATCCCCACGTGACACTAGTCACCCAAGACATTACTGCTAGTAGTAGAGAGAACCCATGCGTTCATTTGTTAGTGCAGACCTAACACAGTGCTATCATTTTGAAAGGAGGTTGCTTGGACACACTGGGGGCATCTGCATTCTCCCTCTTCATGGTCTTTTGGGGCCAGCAGTCAGTGGTCCCAGCTTTAGGGCTCCTGCTAAGGGTTAGCTTGGTGTGCCTAATGTTGATGTGCATTAATCTTTCTTTCGTTGTAGCTTTTTTTTAAATAAGCGGGATTTATTTCAAAAATCTTTTAAAAATTTCAGTGCTAGTCGCTCTGTGAAAAATTAACACTCCTCATTCATTTTCCCCCTTCTTGTCATTTCACTTTTCCCCATTCTCCCGCCACACCGTATCATGAGATCTGGCTCTTCTTTTATTGCTCGCAATGAAGGGCCAACCCTGAGAGGTGCTGAGTGCTCTTAATGCACATTGACCTCCGAACCTTTCTGGAGCAGTCCCTGTAAACTCCTCAGGCAGGGACCTGGGTCCACTACATCAGTAGATGTATACAGTTGTAAAACCACTGAAATCAGAATGTAAATCCAAAGGTGACTTAGTGGAAAATTATTACAGTACATACATGGTCATTCCTGAAGTTTTGACACAGACCAAACTCCTATTGAAGTCAAGAGAGGTTTTGCCTCCATAGGAATACAAAATCAAGCCTCATGGGGGATTTGCTTTCAATAATAGGGAGGCAAAAATAGTAATTCTCCCTTGAAGTATTGAATATCTAAATTGGTTAAATGTAAAACCTCCCTGAGAACTATCTGCACAAAGAAAATTAAATAGGAAAGACTGTTTAATGGTAAATAAAATCTTGTCTACACAGCATGCTCTTTGCTAGAGCAATGTGGATGTTGAACTGGAATATTGATTGATAGGTAATTACCAAAACACATCTAATTTATCTGATGATTAAACATCTAAGCATCTCTTTCAAGTGGATTAAAAGTAATTCAAATACAAGTATTTATTTGCATGTGAAATTGTATTGCTTAAGTAATTCTGTATTAATTACTTGCAAATGAGGTATTTTTGTCTCAAATGTCTTAAACCTCAACAAATACTCTTAATGAATTAACTGATGAATGTATTTTTAAAAGCCAATCAGATACTAATTTGTGGTCCTTTAATAGTTTGTTACTGCTGATATTGTTATTTCATACTGCTGGCATAAGCAGAAAGAAAATGTTTGCTTTCTCCCTCTGTGTCTGTCTGTCTCTCTCTCTCTCTCTCCTTTTGTAGCAGTACAAGAATGTTAACTTTTGCAAACCTATACTGGTGAATAAGATTTTCTCTGGTTCCAATAGGAAATGGTAGAAAAATCTGTGATACCATTGGTGGTAGCTGAGTCAGTGGTGGCATTATTGGGACTCCAAGTGCAGGCAAGTAACAATGAAAAGAAATGCTTCCATTTGCTTGTGTTTGGTAGCCGAACTGGGTTAAAATACTGATCTTCCTTGGCTGAAGTTTGGACCAGAAAAACCTATACAATATCATGGAGCATAAAAAAGTATTCAGATTTTTTTTTTCTCCTGCCACTCTAGCCATGTAACTTGGCTCTCCCCCTTGACTCCCTTCACTGGCTCTCCTCCTTGCCTTCTGCATCCATTTCAAACTCCTCATCCTCAATTTCAAGGCTCTTCAAAACTCTCCCTGCACCAACACCTTTGCTCCCCCCCTACAGCCCCTTCATCTCTCTCATTATGCTCTTCTCTATCGTCCTGCCTAGCTGCTCATCATCTTCTCCTTGCACTCTCAGGGCCAGATCCTCAGGTGGTGTAAATTGTAAATGGAGCTTCATTAACTAGCTGGGGTGCCCTCAGTTTTTGTGCAATTTTTCATGCCTACATTTAGAACAATGTCACGCTAACCACATGCAAGCTTTCGTGATGCCATCGAAGAATGATCTTAACAACCAGGTCTCTACCCCCTTCTTATTCTTGAACTCATGTGGTAAGCTGTATTTAGAGAGTCAGTCGGTTGCTTGTTTTATTTGCTTGTGTGTTCCTGTGCAATATTGCAACTTTTTGAGGAAAAATCAAAATCTGAAATATTTTTGCAAAAAATAAACTATTTTGTTTCCGAAATGCTGCCCTGGTACCTCCATGGGAATTGTAGTTTAAATGTTTCATGCTTCCCTTTCCTTTTGTGGGCTGGGCTCCCTGATCAAACTATATCTCTCATGGTGCACCACTGCCTCATAATTGTTTTCCCATCTTGTTAGCAGCTTTAATATGTTACCCAGTTTTGAACTTTTTTTTTTTTTGGTAGACTCTTTACCCTTTTGCAAAATGTAATGAGCAAATTCATTGCCCGGTAAAATCCTCTCATTTCGTATTTTATTATTATTTGCGGGAGGCTAGAGGTGAGTATAGAAACCCAGCAAAGAGCATGTCATTGTTCTTTCTTAGAGATGAGTGAAAACTGCATGAATAATTGATTTGACAAATGTTGCCCCCTTTTTTTCCCCTCTGTTTGCAAGCGTTGTGAGCAGATTGTGGTTTTTCTCTTGTATTCATTATTCTGAGTTATTCACTGCATAACTTTGGGGAATAATGCTTCATCTCTATCCTGGTCACAAGCTGTTTGCTTCACGTATTCAGAATTCAAGTTGTTTTGTCTGCAGACTGGCTGGGCCTATCTTAGGCTCCTTTGCCAGAAATTTCTGACTCTACCGTAAACACAACTCCACTGATAGGAGCAATAGTAGGAACACCAGTGCTCCAGGCAGCCAGCACCATGTTGTCCAACCCTCCTCAGATAGGTCTAGACAGCCCGGTGGTTAAAATGTCAGGAGCGACCAGCACCTTTATATACACAAGAGTTTCCACAGTTGCTACCATAAAGGAGCTGCAGCGACCTTCTATAGGGTCACACTGCATGTTTCTGCTCACTGATTGAGTGAATATAACTATTTTAATCAGGCTTTCAGTGGAAATGCCTGTGATTACTAATTCAAAATTCATTGACTAAGGTGGGTGCAATACGAGGGAAAGGTAGAAACAAGGACAAAATACAGAAGGTGGGGAAGAGGGAAGGTGAAAGGGACAGAGGAGAAGAAAGGAGATGCTAATGCAGAGGAGAGGTGTTAGTATGAGAGAAAAGGAAGAGTAAAGGCAAACCATGATTGGTCCAAGTTTCTAATGGATGTGCATGAAGGATATGCTAGATAGCTGATGGCTGACAGGTTATGATTGGGCCTTGAGATAGGGACTGGGAAAGCAGAAAATAAAACACAGTTAAGTAAGCAGAGTTATCCTACGCTTTCATTATTATGTAGCTCCTAGAGGTCTCCCTCAGGATCCTCATTGTGTTTCTTTTTTTCCCCAAAATACAAAGATAGTTGTTCAGCACAAAGGATTGTGGGGAAGGGATGAGGCAAAACTCATCACTGGGCTTATTAGAATTGTATGTAGATACATTTGTAACAGGCTGGAACAGTAACAAGGAGCAATGATTGTCATTGGCATGGAGGGGGCTTATCCTAACGGGCCTGTCTGACTTGGCTGACATTTCTGTCTCAGACTGCCAGCTCTGGGGCACTGCTGTCACTTGTCATGCCCAACCCATACTGCTTTGCCTGATGCCAGTGCCTTAGATGCTATTTATAGCTGTGAAGGCATGAAAGCATGCATTCGGCTGACTGGAAACCTGGCCTCCGCCAGGATTCCATTTTGCCTCCCCAGCCACTGAACCCAGGTGGGCTACAGAAGTCCTCAGAGTGCTGGAGACCATGTAAGAACCCAGAAAAGAATGCAAACGAGAGGCAGCGTGGTCCAGTGCCTAGAGCATTGGACTGGGAGTCAATATGAAGAATGTGGTTCTATTCCAAGCTCTGCCTGTGATCTGGGGCAAGTCACTTAACCTCTCTGTGCCTCGTTTCCTTTCCCAACCTTTACCTGTCTTATCTATTTAGAAGGTAAGCTCTTCAGGACCAGGACTGTTTCTCAGTATGCATTTGTACAGTTCCTAGTACAATGGGACAATCCCAGTTCAGGGTCTGTGTTGCAGAGAAGTACATCAGGATTTGACCCCCTGAAAACCAGGCTAGATTAGGAGAATAGGGTGAGGAGTGGAGAAAAGGGAAGAGCAATCAGTTCCCCTTGTTTAATATAAATGACAGTTTTCCTTGTTCGGTGTTTACAAACTGAGCTCTGCCTGGTAGGGGAAGATTCCTTCAAGCTTTGGCTAGTCTCTTGGGCAAATTGTCAAGCTAAAAACTGAGGCTTTTAGATGGCCGATTTTTAACTGCATTATTGATTATAATGCAGATAGAAGCTCTTATGAGGTTGATCTTCACATGATTTAACTGATGTCTAGAGGTGTTTTAATTGAAATGTTAGACTTTTTTAAATAGAACTGCCCTTTTTTTTTAGCAAGACAATTTCGGTTTTATGCTTTTAATCACCATCTGTTGTTCAATAAATGTCAAATTGCTCTTAATGGTCTCTCCTGGCATAGGGTTTTTTAATTTGCTTTTGCACTCTATGTTCATTATTGGCAATTGAGCACTTGTCGTAGAAGATTTTCATTTCTTATAGTGTCTTGGTTTCTTTAGGGGGAGATATTGGTTGGAAGTGTAACAAAAAAATCCACACATACACATGCCTGCGCACTTTTCATTCTTTAAGGCAGTAGTGGGAATTGGAAAGCTTATAAATGTTCTCTCAGCAGTACTGGTGACTGCAGTCCCCATATACAGCATAAAAGATAGTGAGATAATAGACCTCCAGAAAGCCTTTGAGAGTCATTGGGATTTTCAGACTATATTAGAATCTGAAATATGAAAAGAAATTAACTGTAAAAATCCACTGGATACAATAGCAAGGTTCCCGGTGCAGTGGGGAAAGTTCTGTGTCAGGTGCTAAAAGGAGTAAACTACCTGCTGATTCTGAAAGTGCTTGGGATATGACAGCAGAGATTAAACAAATCCAAAGACACCAAATGAATCCAGAACTGAATGGTTCTACAGACTAGAGAAGGGAAGTTTTAAAGGTAACTAGAGTGGACTGAAGATACAGGGGCTAGAAATGTGAATCAGCATTGTAAGCCAGCATAAAAGGCATCTTAACTAGTTAGGCTGGTGCAACTTAGACCCTCAAGTGGTGTAACTGGATGGAAAATGTGAACAGAGAAGCCCCACAAACTTGTGGTAATGTAAAATAAGCTAAACTGTTTTCATAGTCATGAATTAGTGGTCAAAAGGATGGTAAGTGAGGTATAAATGGGGAGATAAGGGCACCTAAGTCAATGCTGTGATGTAGGGTAATCTCACCACCTGCCATAAGATAAAGTCACTTCTCAGCCATCCAAAAAGACATCCAGCACAACAGAAAAAACACTTGGTGAAACAGTGCTGGCTGATTCCAAACACTGCTCCAATTAGTTCATGCCCAACTGTGGCCACTGCTGAGGTTTGTCCCATAGCACTCAGTATCCAAGGCATGCCCATGGACAGCTCTGGAATGTGTGCCAACTGCAGGGCCAAGAAAATAGCTAGTCTCTACAAGGAGGAGGCTGAATGCAGAGGCTAACTCTATAAGAAGGCGTATGGAGCCTGAGACTGAAGTTGGTTTTTAATGATTATCATTATTTGTATTGTGGTAGCATTTATAAACCATAGCCCCATTGTGCGAGGCACCATATACATAACATAAAGAGTCCCTGCCCTAAGGAGTTTGCAGTCCAACTATAAGATGAGAGACAACAGGTAGATACAACAGGTCGATTTGGGAAGCAAAAGGTAATAATGAGAAGGCTCTGATCAGCATGATAGGCAGGGATCACAGCACACCAGCTGCTTAACGGTTGTCAAGTCTCTTGTAGACATCACATGAGAGGAGAGTTTTAAGGAGAGATTTGAAGGTAGACAATGGGACAGCTTGGCAGATGTTTGAGAGGTGCTTTCCATGCATGAGGCGGGGCATGGGAGAAGGTGGGAAAGCACATGTTGCGGAAAAATGTGACAAATGGACAATGAAGGCTAGCATGACTGGCAGAGCAGAGGAGGGAGTTAACCTCTTCTAATTTGTTAGAGGAGAGTAGGGATAGTCCTTAAAAGAGTGAAGACAAATAGCTTGTTTGTGTTGTGATGGAGAAGGGAGAGCCAGTGAAGGGATGCAAAGAGGGAGGTGATGTTGTTGTCAAAGAAACAAGCCAAGATAAAAATCTTTGCAGCAGCGTTTTGAATGGATATAAGGGCAGCTAGATGGCATTTGTCAAGGCCAGAAAGGAGCAGGTTGCAGTGCTCAAGATATGCAATGATGAGGGCCTGGATGAGAGTTTTAGTTGTGTGGACTGAGAGGAGAGGCCCTATTGCAGGGATCGGCAACCTTTGGCACGCGGCCCACCAGGGTAAGCACCCTGGAGGGCCGGGCCGGTTTGTTTACCTGCCGCATCCACAGGTTTGGCCGATCGCAGCTCCCACTGGCCGCGGTTCGCTATTCCAGGCCAATGGGGGTGGCGGGAAGCGGCGTGGGCCGAGGGATGTGCTGGCCACCGCTTCCTGCCACCCCCATTGTCCTGGAGCGGCGAACCTCGGCCAGTGGGAGCTGCGATCGGCTGAACCTGGGGATGCGGCAGGTAAACAAACCGGCCCGGCGGGCCGCATGCCAAAGGTTGCCGGTCCCTGCCCTATTGTGTCATTCATAGTTAATGAGAGAGAAGGCAGGGGCTAGGGGGAAATATTAAGAGCTCTGTTTTGTCTACATCGAGCTTACGCTGATGGCTTAAATAGTCAGTCTCAAATAGTCACATTATTCACTGAATATTTTATCTGATGCATTTAGCCATTTTTTCTACTGACAAATAATTCACAAACCAGGCCTGATTTCGGCAAATGTATCCACTTGAAGCATAGGAATAGATCTACACAGCACTTCACCATTAAAACAATACCTCCACTAGTTCAGACACATCAGTAGGTCTAATGTATCTTCCACTAGAAGGCAGTCTCACGCACTGTGTGTGTGTGTGTGTGTGTGTGTCACACACACCAGTACGTACCATGCAGTCTTTATAATGTGGCAGCTCCCTGAAAGTCTCTCAGCTCACTAGATCAATTGCCATGGAGATGTTGTGACAATCCCCTTGAGGCACATGAGTGGTCTACACAACAGCATTTTTGAGCCCTAGAGGTCCCTTTTCAAGCCTACATTGAATTAAGTAAGTCACACCATTACTGAGGCACTCTCAGGACTGGTGATGCAAAACTTTAGTAGCTATTTGCCAGCCTTAATTGCTTTTCAAATGTATTCAGAGCAGCCCTATGGAAGTCCCGAGACATGCTTTCCCAACACTTGTGCAGTAGAACTGAAGCCTCCATTGTTAGGAGTCTGTTTTCAATTTTCTTAGCAATCTCTTTTGTTGCGGGGGCTGCTTTTTAGTGAGGGCTAGAACTCCTATAGTGTCAAAAGGAACACAGACTCCAAGCAAAACTCGACTGACTATTGAAAATAATTAAGTACTGTATTTTTGTAGCTAACATGATGCCATTTCTGCCCCCTGCCTTTTTCAACCGCATAGTGGGCGCAAAGGGCTCACAAGTATGGTAGTGTTTGTGTCTAAAGCCTTGAGGTTGGCTCTAGGGCTTCCTTTCTCCATTTATTTAATTCTTTCCCCCACTTCACCCCTCCACATTGTCTGTCTGTCTTTTTTCCATGGCTTCTTCCCTGTACCATTCATTTGCTATAGGAAGCAGCACAAAACACGGGTCAGATCCAATCGTCATGACCCCACTGACTTCAAGGGAGCTATTATAGCTTACTGCAGCTGGGGGTTGACCCCTATATGTTTGTGTGTTTTAAGCAGAGATGGCTCAAGACACCAAATTCAGATGTGAATCCAAGTTTTCAGCACCAGAAGGTGAGGGGTGTTCATCTCTGGGGTTTTGTTTTGGCCTGTTATAAAGGCAGCTGCAAAATTACAGGTCCAGGTTCAATGCCATGCACGTTCCTCTCTCAGAGTTGAGGAGTGTCCAGATTTTGGTTCTGTATCCTCTTTACTTTTAAAGGGAATTTACTGCTTATGAAAAGTGCCAGAGTGCAAGACCTGGAAACTTAAGTTCTTTGCTTAGCCACAGAAATTATACAGCCTGGGCAGGAACAAAAGGGACACCCCATCCCATGATGTAACTCAACCCTGACCTGGAGGAATCACCCCTAGGGGTCACATTCAAAGTGACGGCATTTATGAAAGTTCTATATCCCAGTCTCTAGATCAGGGGTCAGCAACCTCTGGCACGCGGCTCGCCAGGGTAAGCACCCTGGCGGTCCGGGCAGGTTTGTTTACCTGCCACTGGCCGCGGTTCACCGTTCCAGGCCAATGGGGACGGCAGGAAGCAGCGTCCAGCACAACCCTCGGCCCGCACCGCTTCCTGCAGCCCCCACTGGCCTGGGACGGCGAACTGCAGCCAGTGGGAGCCACGATCAGCCGAACCTGCCGACACGGCAGGTAAACAAACTGGCCCGGCCCGCCCCTGGCGAGCCGCATGCCAGAGGTTGCCGACCTCTGCTCTAGATCTATTCAGTCCGCACAAGAGTACACAACGATTCCTTCTTATTCTCTTCTCCACATCTTGTTCTCCTTCAGAGAATCACCACTAATTTTACAAGCCACAATAACAAATAAGTATACACAATGCCCTTATTTAATACTAGGGATGCTACAATCCAATTACTTATCTCTTTCATCCCTCTTCCTTAACGCTGCACATTTTTATTTTTGAAAACAAACTTATTTTCCAGTCTATCGTATTGACTCTGAGCTCCAAAGAATGTGGTTTGTAGTGAATGGTGAAACTGCAATGAATGAATAATGATACAATAATGATGATTTATTGGCACTTCTATTGTACCTGCCTTCCATCTGCAGATCTCAACACACTTTGCAATTATCAGTGAATTTAGAACGTAAGAACAGCCATACTGGGTCATACCAATGGTCCATCTAGCCCAGTATCCTGTTTTCTGTCAGTGGCCAATGCCAAGTTCTTCAGAAGGAATGAACAACACAGACAGTCAGGTGATCCATCCCCTGTGGTCCAGTCCCAGATTCTGGCAAACAGAGGCTAGGGACACTCAGAGCATGTTGTTTCATCCCTGCCCATCCTGGCTAATAGCCATTGATGGACCTATCCTTCATGAATTTATCTAGTTCTTTTTTGAACCCTGTTATAGCCTTGGCCTCCACAACATCCTCTGGCAATGAGTTCCACAGGTTGACTGTGCATTGTGTGAAGAAATACTTCCTCTTGTTTGTTTTAAACTTGCTGCCTATTAATTTCATTGGGTAACCCCTGGTTCTTGTGTTATGTGAAGGAATAAATAACATTTCTTATTCACTTTCTCCACACCAGTCAAGATTTTATAGACCTCCATCATGTCCCGCCTTAGCTGTAACTTTTCCAAGCTGAAAAGTCCCAATCTTTTTAATCTCTCCTTATACGGAAGCTGTTCCATACCCCTAATCATTTTTATTGCCTTTCTCTGTACCTTTTCCAATTCCAATATAACTTTTTGAGATGGGATGACCCGATCTGCACACAATATTCAAGATGTGGGTGTATCCACATCTAGACTTGCATCACCCCTGCACTATTGTCCCCACTCTACAGATGGGGAAACAGAGGCACAAAGGATGACTTGCACAAAGTCATACAGAAAATTGAATAAAATCTTGGTGCCTTCATCCCAAGTCCTGTGCTTTAACCACAATTCACTTTCCTTGCAGAAGTTCTATGACAAAGTTGGAGAAAATATTCTACATGTCAATAGCAACTTTTTACTTAAATTCAACTTGCCTCCTACATCTTGACAAAGTCCCATGGTTGTACAATAGTTTGCCTGTACCCTGTAGACCTGGTGATAACCTCCAGATCAAGAATCCCTAAATGCGTGCCAGACTATGATGCGGGGGGAAAATGTCATGGAAGAATCAATTACAGATATGAACATGCATTCTTATTTACATATTCATATTGATATCTTTCCATTTCTAGCACTGATCAATGGGGTAGCACCAATGTATGTTAAGACAGCTTTTAGCAATCCAAGTTATTTCTTGTTTTCATTACATTCTTTATTAAAAACTAGAGGTGAACAAAGAGTGGGAAAAATGTTCCACCACTATGTATTTGCAATTGAAAATTCTATTCACCAATATTCACAGCCCTTCTTGTGTTTGCTTTCAGGGGATACTTGGGTGATCAGTCTTCTGTAGCATGCATACTTGTGGAAAGCGGGTTTTAAACTTGAAGGATGAAATATCCACTGAAAGTGAATTTACAATAATATATCTAATTATAATATTTGTAACTCGTAATGAACCAACACAGTGCAAAGTGTGAAGTTTAAATATAAAATATTCACAGCAAACTAATCATAGGTGAAAAACGTATGAAGGAATACAAATGAATAAATGCAATAATTTCACAAATAGGAAAAAAGGATGAAAATCTACAAATTATTCACAGCAAATTATTTGCTCAGCTAAAATAAAAATAGTATTTTAATGGACTTCATGTCCTATTTTACATTCTCCATCGCCCACCCCCAGTGAAGTCAATGGAAATGGTTCAGGCCCTAGGTGAACTTAGTGTTAGAAAAAGATGCTGATGGGCTGATCCTCTGACTGAGCTCTATTGGCCAACGTTGTGTTGGGGCAACTCAGGCAAGCATAACCTCACCAGGGGCAGAGGGAGAGCACATCGGCTGTACTAGTGAAATGCACGCTTTTTACATGGGAAGGACCAACTCCACTTTGCCCTGCCCTTTCTTGACTCTAGGGAGTCCAGTGGCACTAGACTTGAGTAACATTTACCCTCGGGCTGATGAAGGACTATGATTATGCCTAGCCCATGCACAGGGATACAAAGAGAGACTCTTGTGCCCCACAAACCTGTGCAGGGACTGGAAACAATTATGCCCTTTGCTTTCAGGTTCAGTTTAATTTAATGCTTGGAAGAGATGCTAGTTTGACAGCAGGGAAAACTGAACAAGGACATGAAGGTTATAATCAATAGCAGTGCAAGGTTCCTCCATAATCCCCCAGCAATGCATTTTTAATGCATGTTCCTGACCTGCAAGGAACACCTTTAGGGTTGAGCTTGTAGTTTGTTGGGGAGCAGGAGGATCTACCAGTTCACCTTGATCTGGGCCTGGTAGCGAATCCCTGGGAATCCAACATCAGATCTGACTGAGATTAGTTTTTGCTGGCAATGGGAAAGGGTAATGTTAATTTTTCATTTTGAAAATGGAAGAATATATTCATGTTGTTGGATCTGGAGACTTCCACCCACCATTGCATCCCCCTCGTCTGGGATGAACAATCCCTGATATGACTGTGGAGGTCGTTGAGGGGTGCACCATATTTGGGAAGGAATAATACAATTATAATGTAAATTACCCTGAAAAGCTGCCTCCGTTGTGCAGGCTACGCTTTGTGAGATCCCTCCGCTCAGGAAAAATGTATTGTAATGCAGATTTCCTCAATTTCCTTCGGAATCCCTTAGATAATGCAGGACAACACTTTTCAATGGTTTTCACTATATGCACTGCGTGTCTAAGTAAATGGGAACATGGTACACTTCAGAAATCATTGTGAAGAATTACTGTTTATCTGGATAAGGAGAATAGTCTTGAGAGCTGATCGTGCCTACTGATCTCAATGCACTTAAAACTCTGTCCCCTTTCTCACATTCCTAGAGCAGCAAAACTTGACATCTGTGCAAAAACTGTCTTGCTGAATAAGAAATATGGCTGTGTATGCAACTAAGAGGACAGTTTGTATCCCTCTTTCAGAGACATTTATGCCTATTGTATTTTTTAAGTTACCACAGGAAATCTCCACTGTTTTTTTTTTATCTTCACTTTATGGGGCGTGTCAAAGATCGAAGCTGACTTGTGTGTTCAAGAATGTAGATCCATATGTAAGAATAGCTAATTTTTGTCAGAATCATTGCAATTGTGCATAAAAGCTAGGAAGCAAAGTAGATGACCGGGTAGTTAGAACCCAACCCTGTGAGGTTGTAAGGTGCTGAGCACCCACAACTCCCATTCAGTGAAGTTAATGAGAGATGATGACTCAGCATCTTGCAGGCTCTGGCTTTGAGGTACATCAGCAGCTGTTGGTATGTGCAAGCTTCTGATATGCACACACATTTACTATAATTGTTCACGAGAAGATGGGGGCATGGATGCACTTGCACATGGTCCTCTGCAGTGCTTAATTTGTAATGGAAAAAGGTGCTGGGGCTCAAGCAATTTTTTTACATTCATAACTGATGCAGCAAGCCCAGAAGTGCCGGGGCTATGAACTGCCAAGCATAGGGGTGCTGGAGCTCAGCCCTAGCAAACCCTGGCACAAATTAAGCACTGGTCCTCTGGCCTAGGGTTTAAATATTTGGCTCTGAGTCTCGTTTGGTAGCTGATGGGGGCTGGGGGGTATTTTCATTTAACACCAGAACTGCGCCACAGCATTGATCTTGACTGTATCCTGGCAACTGGCTTTTGTAAAAGAGGCAGCAGCAGTGAATTTTCCTAAATGGTCTGTCTTTCCTCCATTACCTACATGTACGCACACACACCTAATTGTTATCTCACTGAGAGATATTTGTCTGCTTCGTGTCGATAAATTCTAAATCATTTGGTCATTTAAGTAATGAAATCTATTGTCCACTGTAGTATAAAGCAGCCTATGAACCACACTGTAAACATTAGACACAAAGCACACTGCCATTATGAAGCATTCAGCTCTATTTCCTACAGATTCCCCACTGCACAAAGCAGAGTAATATATTTTTAAGAATGAAAGGGTACATTTTCAAAGTGCTTAGCTCAGCACTTTATTCTCCTGACTCCTATTAAAGTTAATGGGAGTTGTGCTGCTGAAAACCCATGGAATGCACATGGATTGATAGCACAATATAGCTGCAAATGAATGATGGATTGTGAAAGAGTCAGGTACAAAATGGCAATTTTTGCTCGATTTAGCCATAGTCTGCTTTCCAGTTCTCATCACATTAACCTCTTTGTTGCTGATTTCATCTGCAATTTCTGCGCTGAGACTGTGCTCTTTGAAGTGTCAGAATTTCACTGACAACACTGGAACCTTGGTGTCATACCTGATCAACCAAATCTGTGTTTGTCCCACATACCAGGTATGTTTCACAGCACTACCTGTGTTGATGCTTTTGCTCTGATCCTATCACCGACTGTTAGCATTCACTCACTAAAATACATACAAGATTAAATCCTTGGAATGCTTTAGAGATTTAGCCCTCAAAGTCTATTCAATGCACTGTGTAGTTAAAAAATATATATATATATATATATATTTTTGCTGTGTAGAATAAGAGTATGTGACTTTAGAAATGCAAAATTTCAGAACAAAAATACTCAAGATTTTTATAGCTGTAAACATGCATAATTTAATTAAGAAAAATGTGCTAAAATGTGGCATCTATAGATAGGCATGGAAGAATTTAGTTTTTATCAGTAAAAGTTGATAAACATCAATTTCACCACACACACACAAACCTCCTTCTTCCCTTTTTTAAAGATGGGCACTACATTAGCCTTTTTCCAGTCATCTGGGACCTCCCTCGATCGCCATGAGTTTTCAAAGATAGTGGCCAATGGCTCTGCAATCACATCTGCCAACTCTTTTAGCACCCTCGGATGCAGCACATCCGGCCCCATGGACTTGTGCTCGTCCAGTTTTTCTAAATAGTCCTGAACCACTTCTTTCTCCACAGAGGGCTGGTCACCTTCTCCCCATACTGTGCTGCCCAGTGCAGCAGTCTGGGAGCTGACCTTGTTCGTGAAGACAGAGGCAAAAAAATCATTGAGTACATTAGCTTTTTCCACATCCTCCGTTACTAGGTTGCCTCCCTCATTTAGTAAGGGGCCCACACTTTCCTTGACATTCTTCTTGTTGCTAACATACCTGTAGAAACCCTTCTTGTTACTCTTAACATCTCTTGCTAGCTGCACCTCCAAGTGTGATTTGGCCTTCCTGATTTCATTCCTGCATGCCTGAGCAATATTTTTATACTCGTCCCTGGTCATTTGTCCAATCTTCCACTTCTTGTAAGCTTCTTTTTTGCGTTTAAGGTCAGCAAGGATTTCACTGTTAAGCCAAGCTGGTCACCTGCCATATTTACTGTTCTTTCTACACATCGGGATGGTTTTTTCCTGCAACCTCAATAAGGATTCTTTAAAATACAGCCAGCATTCCTGGACTCCATTCCCCCTCATGTTATTCTCCCAGGGGATCCTGCCCATCAGTTCCCTGAGAGAGTCAAAGTCTGCTTTTCTGAAGTCCAGGGTCCGTATTCTGCTGCTCTCCTTTCTTCCTTGTGTCAGGATCCTGAACTCGACCATCTCATGGTCACTGCCTCCCAGGTTCCCATCCACTTTTGCTTCCCCTACTAATTCTTCCTGGTTTGTGAGCAGCAGGTCTAGAAGAGCTGGGGAACTACAGGCCAGTCAGCCTCACCTCAGTCCCTGGAAAAATCATGGAGCAGGTCCTCAAGGAATCAATTCTGAAGCACTTAGAGGAGAGGAAAGTAGTGATCAGGAACAGTCAGCATGGATTCACCAAGGGCAAGTCATGCCTGACTAACCTAATTGCCTTCTATGAGGAGATAACTGGGTCTGTGGATGAAGGGAAAGCAGTGGATGTGTTATTCCTTGACTTTAGCAAAGCTTTTGACACGGTCTCCCACAGTATTCTTGCCACCAAGTTAAAGAAGTATGGGCTGGATGAATGGACTATAAGGTGGATAGAAAGCTGGCTAGATCGTTGGGCTCAACGGGTAGTGATCAACGGCTCCATGTCTAGTTGGCAGCCGGTTTCAAGTGGAGTGCCCCAGGGGTCAGTCCTGGGGCCGGTTTTGTTCAATATCTTCATTAATGATCTGGAGGGTGGCGTCGACTGCACTCTCAGCAAGCTTGCAGATGACACTAAACTGGGAGGAGTGGTAGATACGCTGGAGGGTAGGGATAGGATACAGAGGGACCTAGACAAATTAGAGGATTGGGCCAAAAGAAACCTGATGAGGTTCAACAAGGACAAGTGCAGAGTCCTGCACTTAGGACGGAAGAATCCCATGCACTGTTACAGACTAGGGACCGAATGGCTAGGCAGCAGTTCTGCAGAAAAGGACCTAGGGGTTACAGTGGACGAGAAGCTGGATATGAGTCAACAGTGTGCCCTTGTTGCCAAGAAGGCTAACGGCATTTTGGGCTGTATAAGTAGGGGCATTGCCAGCAAATCGAGGGATGTGATCATTCCCCTCTATTCGACATTGGTGAGGCCTCATCTGGAGTACTGTGTCCAGTTTTGGGCCCCACACTACAAGAAGGATGTAGAAAAATTGGAAAGAGTCCAGCGGAGGGCAACAAAAATGATTAGGGGACTGGAGCACCTGACTTATGAGGAGAGGCTGAGGGAACTGGGATTGTTTAGTCTGCAGAAGAGAAGAATGAGGGGGGGATTTGATAGCTGCTTTCAACTACCTGAAAGGGGGTTCCAAAGAGGATGGATCTAGACTGTTCTCAGTGGTACCTGATGACAGAACAAGGAGTAATGGTCTCAAGTTGCAGTTGGGGAGGTTTAGGTTGGATATTAGGAAAAACTTTTTCATTAGGAGGGTGGTGAAGCACTGGAATGGGTTACCTAGGGTGGTGGTGAAATCTCCTTCCTTAGAGGTTTTTAAGGTCAGGCTTGACAAAGCCCTGGCTGGAATGATTTAGTTGGGAATTGGTCCTGCTTTGAGCAGGGGGTTGGACTAGATGACCTCCTGAGGTCCCTTCCAACCCTGATATTCTATGATTCTATGACTCAATGAAAAAGTATTTCCACCCACAATAATCAAAATGTACAGATAAGTAAGAAAAATGCTGCTTGCGAACTTATTGGAGTTTGATGTAAGGATATTTATTTTGTATATGTTGACATGTGGTGATGACAATTTGTTTTAATAGTTAGCTTTATAACTTTTTGATTCTCAACATCTACTGTCATTAAATAATCTGACCTCACCCCCCACCATTGTCTGACACCCCTATAATTTAAATTTTCAGTGTCATGGGAAATTAATAAAAAAAATCTTTAAAAATGCTTTAAAATTAACATTGATATCCATCAAAATTATATTTTAAAAAATTGAATTCTCACAAGCCTATTTTCTCTTAACAATCTGCAAGTTGGGCAATTCTAAGTTAAATCTCCGTAAACATCCTAAACTCTGCCCTATCCTCCTTATCTACCCACCAATGATCCCTTGAAATCTAACCACCATACTTCTGTGCCATT
The DNA here is from genome assembly GCF_028017835.1 of Emys orbicularis. NCBI lineage: Eukaryota > Metazoa > Chordata > Testudines > Emydidae > Emys > Emys orbicularis. The sequence continues at coordinate 304,385,959 of NC_088683.1, forward strand.
GTACCTCTTCAACAGTAATGGGGGCCACAAACCTTCTCCTCCATACTGTAAATATTGTTGCCCCTTTTCAACCTGAGCGGCTAGTCATTTTGGTACCCTGTGGGGAGCAGAAATTGGTGGTAGTTAAGTATTTCTTGATACAATTTGATTTACAAAGAATGTACAAAGTCCAGTGTCCAGTGAATGCAGAAGGAATCAGATAATAGGAAATGACTTCTTTGGATCACAATGCCAAGAGCACTCTTTTCAGCCTGCACTCCAACCCAAAAGCTCTTCCCTGGTTTCTTCCAGGTTCAGACACATACATATAGCTACTCCTTCAGGTTGCCTTTCTCTATCTAAATGTTCCTGTCTGCCCTCAGTTTCTGTGAGATCTCTTTTCCCATGCACACCTACCAAAAAACAATACTCAGCCAAAAGCTCCTGGGTAGGTTCACATACCTCCTTTGTCTTAAGTGGTGCTTATGCTTACATTTATGTTAATTGAAGGTGAGTTCACACCCATCAATCTCTTGACTCACCTCATAACAGCATTTCACCCAGCTCATAACAATACCAATCTTCACTTGCCTCCCTTCAATCACATATGATCCACTGATACAAACTCCCTTCCACTTCACCTGCCCACATGCTGACTGTGAGAAACATGGAAAACTCATCTCTTATCCTCCAGATGAATGTCTCAGAGATGCAAAGAAAATATTCATGAACTGCTTCTGAATCATAACATAGTTCCAATGCTGATTGGGGACTGTACATACTTAAAAACCAAATTATGCTACTGATATCTCCATATGGAAATGTAATGATTTAACACTGAATAAAATTAAAAATCAACACAAAGTGGCACTCTGTATTCCTAGGTATGTACACTGTGGCGATTATCATTGAATCTGAATGAACATTCGTTCAAAGAGATTAGAACTAAAAGAAATGTTTGAAGTAATTCCTGGGATTGATTCCTGGGTCTTCCAGTGACTGGCTGTCTCCTGTCTGCCCTTGGGCATGTCTCCAAATCCCTCTGTGTCACTTCATCCCCTCCTATTAAAAAGGGAGAAGGAAGAGAACTCATATGGAGCATGGAAGAGAAAGACAGTAGTGGATTCACTGTTTTCCATCTCCTCTGGGTATATCTACATGGGGATAAAAACTCAGGCTGGCCTGAGTCAACTGATTCGAACTTGTGGTGCTGAAAAATTGTTGTATAGAGATTTTGGGCTTGGGCTGGAGCTTGAGCTCTGGGACCCTGCGACAGTTGAATATTCTACCTGCTCTGTAGAATATTGCCATAGGGGAGAATCAGAAACTGTTAAATCAGAGTGCAATTGTATCACTCAAGCCTTTTTATTGAGTTCCAAGAAGTCTGAGCCTTTAACCCCCTTCCAGGGGGGTTGTCACAGTGAGAAGAATAAGCAAACAATGCTTCCATTCAAAATGTATAAAATTGCTTTACTATTGAATGTATTAAATGTCCCACATTTAATGCATAAAAAGGATTTACACCTCTACTTTTCTGCTGTAAACAATATTTCCATATGTATACAACAAATAGAACAGTTTAAGGCTCTGGGTTCTGTTCAGAATGTGGATGGTAACAATCTGTGCGGTTTGAATATGCATTTTTGACATTCATAGGGAGACTTGAGTCTTAAATCTCAGTCTTTAACACTGCTGTAGACTGATATGCTCTTGCACAATGATTGGCCCTAATTTTCCATGGTTCTTATTTTGATTAATCAGCCCTGATTCCAAATCAGAAGCAAGGCACTACTCTGATTAACTGGAAATTGGAATTCTCCTGAAGACATACCTATGGACTTAAAATGAGCTGAGAACCAAAGTACCAAAACTATGACTTAAGATTCCAAAATGCCCCTTATTGCAAGGGACTGCATACATTTTATTCCCAGAGTCACTTACATTCCACACAAATCTAGTGTCCTCTTACTTTTATTAGGTTATAAAAAGTTATTTGAATCCCTCATCTTTTTAATATTTTTTTCTGCATGAAAATTTTTTTGGTACCACTCAGTTTGGTGCTTTTAAAAAAAATTAATAGATTAGATCAGGGGTCGGCAACCTCTGGCACGCAGCTCGCCAGGGTAAGCACTCTGGCAGGCTGGGCCAGTTTGTTTACCTGCTGCGTCCGCAGATTCAGCCGATCACGGCTCCCACTGGCCACGGTTTGCCGCTCCAGGCCAATGGGGGCGTCGGGAAGCCACAGCCAGCACATCCCTCGGCCTGCGCCACTTCCCGCAGCCCCGATTGGCCTGGGGCGGCGCACCGCGGCCAGTGGGAGCCACGATCAGCCAAACCTGCCGACGCGGCAGGTAAACAAACTGGCCCGGCCCGCCAGGGTGCTTACCCTGGCGAGCCGCATGCCAGAGGTTGCCGACCCCTGGATTAGATAGATAATTATATGGGCTAACAGTAAGCTTCCACTTCCCTTTTCCCACCTATTTTGAAATTCAGTACAGTAAAACAACTCAGTTCTGAGACTTGTGCTTGCAAAGAGCACATGAATAGTTCATTTTCTCCTTTAAATCTGGACCTCTATCACATTTCCCTCTCAAACTCCTTCACTGTTTGCTTCATGAAAATCATGAATAAGATTTGAGGCCTAAAGTCAATGGAAGTTTTGCCAATCAGTTCTGTGGGAGCAGGATTGATTCCCTAAGAACCAAATGGTGGGCCCAGTTTTCTAGTGATTTCTGACTGCTTTGCACCACTCTAGCTGCACAAAGAAGCTGTAACCCAACTCAAATCCTAGCACAGGAGATGGGGCAGGAGGAAAGGCATGACGTCAGGATATTGCCTCATCCAGCTGATTCCCAGCTTCTGGAATGACTCCTGGGGGCCATTAGCAGCCAGCATAAGATAAGAGACTTAAAGCTGCCCTGACTTTCGCCAAGGCCAGTACCCTCCAGCCGCATTACTGGGGTGATGGCTGCAAGTCACCTTTGACTCCTCCACATGCCGAACCTGAGCCAAGCATAACTCAGCTAGTTCAGAGAAACCAGGCCAATGGCTGTAGCTGTTCCCAGTAGAGTTCCTAAGAATGGTTGCCCATTCAGCTTTGCTCATTCCATTTATAGACTCATAGACTTTAAGGTCAGAAGGGACCATTATGATCATCTAGTCTGACCTCCCACATGATGCAGGCCACAAAAGCTGACCCACCCACTCCTGGAATAATTCTCTCCCTTGACTCAGCGGTTGAAGTCCCCAAATCATGATTTAAAGACTTCAAGTCGCAGAGAATCCTCCAGCAAGCGACCCCCGCCCCATGCTGCGGAGGAAGGCGAAAAACCTCCAGGGCCTCTGCCAATCTACCCTGGAGGAAAATTCCTTCCCGACCCCAAATATGGCGATCAGCTGAACCCCGAGCATGCGAGCAAGATTCTCCAGCCAGACCCTCCGGAAAAAAGTTCTCTGTAGTAACTTTTAATATCCCATCATTGACCATTGTTACTAATTACCAGCGATGGCACGTTATTGACCTATTGACTAAAATCACGTTATCCCATCAAACCATCCCCTCCATAAACTTATCAAGCTTAATCTTAAAGCCAGAGAGGTCTTTCGCCCCCACTGTTTCCCTCGGAAGGCTGTTCCAGAACTTCACCCCTCTGATGGTTAGAAACCTTCGTCTAATTTCAAGCCTAAACTTCCCGACGGCCACTTTATATCCATTTGTTCTCGTGTCCACATTAGTACTGAGCTGAAATAATTCCTCTCCCTCCCTGGTATTTATCCCTCTGATATATTTAAAGAGAGCAATCATATCCCCCCTCAGCCTTCTTTTGGTTAAGGTAAACAAACCGAGCTCCTCGAGTCTCCTTTCATACGACAGGTTTTCCATTCCTCGGATCATCCTAGTGGCCCTTCTCTGTACCCGTTCCAGTTTGTATTCATCCTTTTTAAACATGGGAGACCAGAACTGCACACAGTACTCCAAATGAGGTCTCACCAGTGCCTTGTATAACGGAACCAGCACCTCCTTATCCCTACTAGAAATACCTCGCCTAATGCATCCCAGGACCGCATTAGCTTTTTTCACGGCCACGTCACATTGCCGACTCATAGTCATCCTGCGATCAACCAGGACTCCAAGGTCCTTCTCCTCTTCCGTTACTTCCAACCGATGCGTCCCCAGCTTATAACTAAAATTCTTGTTAGTCATCCCTAAATGCATCACCTTACACTTCTCACTATTAAATTTCATCCTATTACTATTACTCCAGTTTACAAGGTCATCCAAGTCTCCCTGCAGGATATCCCGATCCTTCTCCGAATTGGCAATACCTCCCAACTTTGTGTCATCCGCAAACTTTATCAGCCCACTTCTACATTCGGTTCCGAGGTCAGTAATAAATAGATTAAATAAAATCGGACCCAAAACCGAACCTTGAGGAACTCCACTGGTAACCTCCCTCCAACCTGACAGTTCACCTTTCAGTACGACCCGCTGAAGTCTCCCCTTTAACCAGTTCTTTATCCACCTCTGGATTTTCATATCGATCCCCATCTTTTCCAATTTAACCAATAATTCCTTATGCGGTACCGTATCAAACGCTTTACTGAAATCGAGGTATATTAGATCCACCGCATTTCCTTTATCTAAAAAATCTGTTACTTTCTCAAAGAAGGAAATCAGGTTGGTTTGGCATGATCTACCTTTTGTAAAACCGTGTTGTAATTTGTCCCAATTCCCATTGACCTCAAGGTCCTTAACTACTTTCTTCTTCAAAATTTTTTCCAAGACCTTGCATATTACAGATGTTAAACTAACAGGCCTGTAGTTACCCGGGTCACTTTTTTTCCCCTTCTTGAAAATAGGAACCACATTAGCTATTCTCCAATCCAACGGTACCACCCCCGAATTTACAGATTCATTAAAAATTATCGCTAACGGGCTTGCAATTTCTCGCGCCAGGTCCTTTAATATTCTCGGATGAAGATCATCCGGTCCGCCCGATTTAGTCCCGTTAAGCTGTTCGAGTTTGGCTTCTACCTCGGATACGGTAATGTCAACCCCCCCTCCTTTATTCCCATCCGTCATGCTGCCACTATTCCTGAGTCCTTCATTAGCCTCATTAAAGACCGATGCAAAATATTCGTTTAGATATTGTGCCATGCCTAGATTATCCTTAATCTCCACTCCATCTACAGTCTTAAGCGGTCCCACTTCTTCTCTCTTTGTTTTCTTCCTATTTATATGGCTATAAAACCTCTTACTATTGGTTTTAATTCCCCTCGCAAGGTCCAACTCTACACGGCTTTTGGCCTTTCTCACTCCATCTCTACATGCTCTGACCTCAATAAGGTAGGTTTCTTTGCTGATCCCTCCCATCTTCCACTCCTTGTACGCTTTCTGTTTGTTGTGCATGAAAAACAGCTTGCTTACTGTCTGCACTCCAGAAGGGAGGAGAGGGACTTCTTTCTACACACACACACTCTCTTTTCTACAAATCATAATGTGATTTAAAAAAAAAAAAAGTCTGATATGTCAAAACCTGGATAGGCTAGGAACAAGGGTGATAGTCTCTTGGAAAGAGGAGATTCCCAGCTCCTCAATGAGATTAAATATTAATTCCCAGCCCTGATGGTTTACAAGCTATTGGATATTACTCCTCTCATTGGTGCAAGACTGCATATTTCCCATCCTGAACCTTGCCTCAATGTCATTTGGAGGGGGAATTCCACATTTTAGAGAGTGTGGAGGAAGAGAGAACTTTATTTTTCTCATTGATTTTTATTTTATTTTTTTAAATAGCTCTTTGAAGTTGTTCAGCAGTTTTGAACATCATTAGACTTAGGCCTGTTTATATTTTTTTTAACCAGGATAACTATTTCAAATAGGTGTGACTTTTTTTTTTTTTACTACAATAGTTATACCATTAGAAGCCCTAATGTGGATGCAGTTGCAGTGGTATAAAGATGACTTATACCATGATATCAAAAAGACAAGGTGGGTGAAGTAATCCCTTTTACTGAACCAACTTCTGTGGGTGAAAGAGAGATGCTTTTGAGCTACAGGGAGCTCTTCTTCAAGTCTGGGAAAGGTACTCTTTCACCATCAGAAGTTGGTCCAATAAAATATATTGCCCCACCCACCTTGTCTCTTTAATATCCTGGGACCTACATGGCTACACCTATGCTGCATGCTGATACCAGTATACTTGTTGTTCTTCCTTTACGAGAATAGCTGTAACAGTCTAAAGGACCCTTATACGAGAGCAGATGGATGGGATCAGGAAGATTAACAACAGCCTCAGGAGAAACTTTGCTGTTTTCTAGACGGGATGATGGACAACACCATGAGGGTGTTGCCATACTTTTGAAAAAGGGAGTGGAGCATTCCCTGGAATGGAAATCCATCAGCAGCAGACTTATGAGAGCCAGACTGAAAAGGAAACATAATAATATCACTCCAATTCAGTGCTATGCTCCAACAAAATGACAGTGATGAAGAAGTAAAGGACAAATTCTACCTTACACTACAGGCGGAGTTAGAGAGAGTACCACGCCATGACCTAACTATCAACATGGGAGACCTGAATGCCAAGGTCGGTAAGGACAACACAAACAACAACAGAGCAATGGAAAGACATGGGTGTGGCACCATGAATGAAAAACAGAGAAAGGCTTGTTGATTTCTGTAATATGAATGACCTAGTCATCGGCAGAACCCTATTTGAACATCGTGAAATTCACAAGCTCACATGGTGTTCTCCAAATGGCAGAGATAAGAACCAGATTGACCATATCTTGATCAATGGCAAATGGCGATGCTCACTGACAGATGTGAAAGTGAGAAGGGGTGCAGATGTTGGCAGCGACCACCACCTTGTGACAGCCTCCATCAAGCTAAAACTGAGAAATGTGGGTCCACCAAACAAGGGACATAGACTTTATAATATTGACAAGCCAAAGTCCCTTGAAATACAGAAAGTCTTCGTTCTGCAGTTAAAGGTGCTAAGCACTTGCAGACCTTGATGAAGAGGAGGGGAATGCAGATGAGGAGATCAACAAAAAGTGGGACAAAGTAACAAGTGTTATAGCCTCTTGGTGAGAGGAGGTTCCCAGCTCCTCAGTGAGATTAAATATTAATTCCCAGTTTTATAAACAGAGCAGTGAAGCCTGTCTAGGCTACAGGCAGAAGAGAAGGAAGGAGTAGATTACACCCAGCACATGGAACTCCATAGAAACCAGATGAGCCCTGAAGAAAAAAGTTTTAGACACAAAATCCCAGAAGCAAAAGAACAAATACCACGAGCAGTACAGCAAGGCACACCAGGAGTTCAAACGCCTTGTGAGAGCGGACAAACGGCATTATATTGATGATCTGGCAATACAAGCAGAGGATGCAGCTGCTCGTGGTGAACAAGGAACCGTCTATAAAATGACACGGCTTATCAGTGGTAAATGGCAGACACCAACAAACTCTCATCAGGAACAAACAAGGGCACCTACTAACAACCGAAAAAGAACAAGAAATGTAATGGACAGAGCATTTCAAAGAATTGCTGAACAGGGAACTACCTAAAGAGGAAGCAAACATCCAGGAGGCAGAAGAAGATCTTGATATCAACACAGACACCCCAACTAAGGAAGAGATCATTCAAGCCATCAAATCCTTACGAAACGGGAAAGCTCCTGGCAAGGATAACTTGAATGCAGAATTGTTCACGGTAAATCCCAAATTAGCAGCATCTATCCTGGCCCCGCTATTTACATCAGTCTGGGAAAGTGAAAAAGTGCCAGATGAGTGGACCAATGGGGTTATAGTGAAGATACCAAAGAAAGGAACTCTCAGTGACTGTAATAACTGGCATAGTATCACACTTTTATCTGTGCCAAGCAAAGTATTGTGTAAGTTCATAGTCCAACATATATCAGAGGCAGATGATAGCGTTCTCAGAAAAGAGCAAGCTGTTTTTTGGAAAGGGCATGGATGCACAGACCAGATCTTCACTCTACGAAACCTAATAGAACAGTGCTTAGAATGGCAAGGGCAACGCTACATAAATTTCATAGACTTTGAAAAGGCTTTTGATAGCATTCACAGGACCAGCCTATGGTGCATTCTGTGGGCATATGGAATTCCTTTCCATATAATCAGCATCATCAAAAGCTTCTATTTCAACTTTACATGCAGTGTTGATCACAGTGAGCTCAGTTTTGAAGTCAAAACAGGAGTACATCGGGGTGTGTCATGTCTGCAATCCTCTTCAACGTTGCCATTGACTGGGTAATGCGGCATACAATAGAAGACATGCCAAGAGGCATTAAATGGACACTCTTCTCATCCCTTGAAGACCTGGACTTCGCAGATGATGTCACTCTCCTTTCACATACCCAACACCATATACAAGAAAAAACAACTTGATTCAACACATTCAGCCAGCAAATTGGACTGAAAATCAATCGCAATAAGACAGATATGACCCTTAATATTGCCTCACCATCTCCAGTACAGATTGGTGAGAACATAATCCTCTATGTAGAAACATTCACATACTTGGGCAGCACCATCAGCCAAGATGGTGGAACAAGCCAGGACATCTGGAACAAAATCAATAAAGCCAGGAACACCTTCTGGCGTTTAAATACAGTCTGGAAATCTTCAAAATACAACACCATAACCAAATTCAAGATTTATCAGAGCTGTGTACTTTCAACAGTACTTTATAGTGCGGAATGCTGGGGAATGAGAAAGTATGACATGTCCAAACTGTCTTCATTCCATACAATCTGCCTCAGAAAAATCCTCTGTATCTTTTGGCCCAGAACAATTTCAAACCAAGATCTATTGACACAGTGCAGCGACAAGGATCTGAGAACCATCATTGCCAGGAGGCATTGGAGATGGATCGGTCATGTGCTTTGGATGGAAACTGATTCCATCACCAGAGTAGCAATAAGATGGACACCTGAAGGCAAGCGAAAACGAGGCCGCCTGAAAACAACATGGCGAACAGCTGTGGAAGCTGAGCTGAAAAACCTGGGGCACAGCTGGAGAACCATTGAACGACTTGCCAGAAACAGACAGGAGTGGAGGAGCTTCGTCACTGCCCTAAACGCCAGAGGCGTAATAGGAAGATGATGATGATGATACTAGTATAACTGATCCCTTACTAGCAGTTGTACCACTTACCCATGTAGTTAAAGTGATAGAGCTTCCTTGTGTGAACAAATCCTTACTTCTTGGAAAGATAGAGCAGATCAGCTACAGCGGGGGACCTGTAACACACATTCACCATGAGTTACATGTACATACACAAATGTGGCTTGTATGGTTCTTTAGGATCTTTCTGGAGATAAAGCTCAATATCAGTGGCCGTGTAAGAATGTAAGTCATTACTAGTACAATGACAAGGCTAACTCAATCGGAACTGAAAATTGAAGGTGGAGATAAAGCCAAAAGAGTGTATAATTGAGGAAACTATTTTAACTTGCTAGTGTAACTTTAGTGAGCTTGTGGCCAAGAAGGAGTTTGCTTTTCAGGCAGCTCCAGCCAAGAAAAGGCGAGTGCAGTAATGCAGCAGGGAAACTCCCTTCCAACCCAGGAGTATCTGTTCCATATCCCCTGGAGTAAATACACACACACACACACCAGAATAGTACAAGGAATATAGGAAAGGGAAATACTTCATCACAGGGGGATGAATGGAGAAAAATAACAGGGGGGAAGATAGGAGGAGCAGTAAAACAGGCTTACATACAACACAAGGCCCCAGTGGTACCACAGTCTGAAAGGGGTAGACACTGAGCAATGCATCTACACTCAGAGTTCAGGAGTCCTGGGCAAAGTTCCAGTCTGGCAGTGAGTCTTTGGTGCTCCTGGTCATCTTCAGCACCAGTAAACTTTCCCCAGCAAACACTTCCAGTGCCCTCTTCTGCCACTCTCTACAAAGCCACACAGAGCAACAACCTCCCCACTTAACTTGCTACAGCCTCCCTCTTTATTCTAACTGCAAGGTTACAAGCCCCAGTACTCCTAGCCCCATAGAGCTCTGGGTCAGGCTCTTGTTTGTCCTTCTTGGGTGATTCCTCCCTGGCACAGTGCTCCTCCTGGCTCCAGTCCCGGGGTGGCCCCAGTCAGCTGCTTTGTCCCTCCCAAGCTCTGGGCTCGTTCTCCGCTGCTTCATTACATGAGGGCCTGCTCGGTGTAGCCCTTTTGTCTGGATCTATGGACATACCTGCCCTGTCACTCTTCCGCTCCCCAGACCCCTGAAACAACATGCACTACTTCTGCCTCAGAACAAAGTTTTAAAGGGGCCATGCTCCCTGAACTCCAAGGGCTCTACACTGGCAAATAACTAACTAAAGAGTGTTAAGTAATTAACACTAGAACTATTTGTTAGAGTTTGAAAACAGACTAAGAACAAATAGGAACAGAATTCCTCAAGAATTTTCAGCAGAGACTACAATTCATGATTTTTCAATCTATTCTCAAGAGACCTGCTAAATGTTATTTTTATGACTGAGTCCCACCAATAGTGCAGTGTGCAAAAGACTTCCTGTTGGTTTTGTGCTCTGTGATTGCCTCTGACTAGTGTTGTTAGTCTTTAACTTTCAGGAGCACTAATATTCAATCACAAAAAAAAACGTAATATCTACAGGAGAAAGAGATTCCCCATCTCTTACACCTTATAAATTTAGGGATGAATTCATGAAATTTAAATGTCATTATGTGCACACTATGTGCAACAGAATGTTTACACAGTTGTCTGGAAACATATTGTTTGCCTACTTTTCAAAGCCAATTTATATTCAATCCACATAGCCGCACGCATGAAATTTCAGACAAAAACACAGATGCACAAAAAAATCCCAGGCATGCTATTATTTATTGTTTGTATCCCAGAAGTACCTAGAGGCCACAATTGGTGCTCGATGCTGTTCTAACGCAGAGCAAAAAGGCAGTTCCTCCCTAGAAGAACATACAACAACATTTAAGATAAGACGCAACAAGTAATTGTAACAATTGAAAAGAATGAGGGATAAACAGTGAGGGTAAAAGAAACAAGATCATGAGTTTGCAGAGGCCAGCTATGTGCACGGATAGATGGTTTTGAGTTGGTTCATGTCTTTAATATAATTAAATATGATAAATATTAGAGGTTCCTACTGAAGAGATCTGCTTAGCTGTAATCAGTTGACAACTTACCATAGGCATCTGGAAGAAGTCAGTCTTAAGGAGCTATTTGGAGGAGCACAGTGTAGTGGATTTATGGATTAGTTTAGAGGGAGTGCCCATGCATAAGAGTCAGAATGGAAGAAAATGGGAAAGTGTATGTGTGACAGGTGAACTAATGGATGATGGGGGCTGACAGCATTGGCAGAGCAGAAGAGGCAGGGTTGGATACAAGAGTAGACAAGTGGGGAAGGGTCAGTTTGTGAAAGGCCATAAAGGAGGAACAAAAAGCTTGCATATGACATATTCTATGGGACTCAAGAAGGGGACTGACATTGTCACTGTGACAGGTCAAAAAGGTGACTTTGCAACATCGTTTTGACTAGACAGGAGAGTGAGGTGGGTGCCAGGAAGGTCAGAGAGGAGGCAGATAAGCACCAGAGAGAGTTTTAGTTGTGTGGACTGAGGGAAAAGGCCCAATACTGGAAATGCTAGGGAGGAAGAGTGGCAAGGCTTGGATACAGCTTGGATGTATGGCTCTACAGAGGGTGAAGAGTCAAAGATGACTCTCATGATGAGTCTGAGTGACAGGAAGGATGGTAGTACTATCAATGGTGACTGAGAATGCAATGGAGATCTTGAGAGGAATGAAAGGAGCTCAATTTTAACCAAGTTACAATTAAATTGATAGCAAAATATCCACAAGGAGATGACACAGAGACAGGCCAAGATGCAAGACTGTGGAGAGGAATCAGGTCAGGAATGGATCGCCAAACAACTGAATTTGTGTCCAGGTTTTGGTTCATTGTAGTCTCACTCCCACTGAAGAAAAAGGAAGTTTTGTCATTTGCTTCAATGGAAGGCGCATGCTTTCCTGTTGCATTGCCATTTAATCTGGCAAGCCTGTGCTGGGACTGGGGACACCGTGCTCCTCTTTGTAAATTGGAGAGTACCATATCAGAAACTCATTTACAGTATGAGGCCATTTGGGCCCTACCCCAAACTAGGCACCTCTATGACTGTGAAGAGGCACTCTCTCTTTGGACAGTACAGAAAGGTATGGAACTGTCCAGCTGATGTGACACTCAAAAATTGCAAGTGGGAAATGCACAAAATCAGCTCGACTTGCCCTTTGCTTTAGTCTTTCTGATATTAGATACAGAATGAGCTGACATTGCACAGCCTATTTGGTAAATAGGAACCTCCTACAAAAGAAAGTCGAGTGGTTTGGCCATGCCTGCTACTAGCAAGTTTGTTGCCAATCACAAGATTTCTCACAGTGACAATAATAAGATGCTGTAACAGCTTAGAACTAAGTAGTGGTCCAGGTTTAAACAGTCATTGGTGCAGGACTAGAACTTTGGTCTGTAACTAGATACTGTAATCCCTCTACTACAGAGTCATTCTGACTACTTTTTGGCCCACTGACTATTTAAGTATTCCATACAAAGTGAAGCAGCTTCAACAGGTGAGATTGAGAAAGCCCCTTCTCCCACCCTCCGTGTAGTCCAGTGCTTAGCATACTCACTTGGGCAGTGAAAGATCTGGGTTCAAGTGCTTGCTCTGACACAAGAAGAGTGGGGATTTAAACCCTGATCTCCCACATCCAAGCTGAATGCTCTAAATACTGTGTATAAAAAGGCATCACAACCTCCAAGTTGTCTTTTCTTTTCCCCATTCAGACAAGGCTGACCTGGTTTAAACACCTAATTCCAGGAAAGGGTTCACAGCTGTGAATCCCAAGTGGCATTAAATGGACTTGAGCCCAACCCTCTACTCAGCATTTGCTACTGGCTAGCTTAAGCAGCGTCCCACTCAGCTTCTGGGAATCCCATTCTTAGGTGCCTAAATCTCCGCATACATTTATGGCAGTGGTTCCCAAATGGGGGTTCGTGAACCCCTGGGAGTTCACAAAATGTTACAGGGGGTTCTCAGGAGAAAAAAATTCCCTAATGGCAGACAGAGCTGTCCATAGGGACCCTGGGCAGCACGGGTCAGCAGCCCGGCGCCTTGGGGACTTCCAAGAGCTAAGCAGATCAAAGCAAGCATGTCTATCACACTGAGGAGATTTAAATTTCAAGACTCCTTATACGAAATAGAAAGGGAGGTGGGGTTTTTTTTGCTGTTTTTATAATTAAATAGGCTGCTAGTGTTGTTTTTAAATTATTATGAAGAACAAGTTTAAGCTTTGTTTGTTTGCCTGGACTGCTCAAGACCTCAATGCTTGTGTAGGAGGAACTCTTTGAGCTGGCTTCTTAAATATTTTCATGCTGTTTCACATCTGATACTCCTTGATGAAACATAGGAGCCAGAGGTGCCAGTACGGGTCGTCCTCGTGTTGCGCCCCCCTCCCACCGGTCCCTCCCCTTTTTTTCTGGCAGACCCTGTAGGGCACCCCACTTTTCTGGCAGTGCCGCCCCCAGGCCCCAGGATGTGGGGGGGGGGGGGCTTTGCCCCCGCACCCATTTTTTCTACTGGTACCTCTGATAGGAGCCTTGTCTTATAACAGGCTTAATCAAAAGTGATACAAGCTACAAAAGTGAGATCTTGGAAGGGTGTTCCTGTTTTCATAATGTAATAAAAATATTGTAATGATAAATAATAATTAATAGTGTGTAATAAGCATGTCATAAAAACAAATTTTAAATTTCCAAGATCACTGCTTTTATAATTTATGCTGAGGTAAGGGAGAAAATCCCTGGAAATATTCATTTTTAGGAGGTGGTTCACGAGACTTGACATTTTAGTGAAAGGGATTCGTGGGTTGCTAAAGTTTGGGAACCACTGATTTATGGGGAGCCTGTGTACCTGAGTCAGAGCAGAAGATTCCAGTAAGTGGCAGGGGACCTAGGTTCAGTGTTGCAACACCTAACTTTAAGTCCTCTTTGTGGATCTAGCCCCAAATTTCTCCTTAAAATGTGATGCCATATAGAGATGCCTGTGATTAGGGCAACCCTTGGGAATTATTGGTTCGCCAAAAAATGTGAAGCAAGAAATATTCTGCTGTCTATTAGCTTTTTTATTTTTAAACATCCTTCGGTAGGGCTATTGTGAATTCCTTATAGGCCCATGCTCATGGAGCAGATTACTGTGCCAGTGCTGGCTGGCTTTCAAATTTATTTCACAGATTTTCAGGAAACAGATGCAGATACCTGGTAAACGGCAGCACCTGACTTAAAGATGGGTCATCAGCCTCAGACCTCTCAAGTAACATCTCAACTTGGTGGAGAATGTTAATCTAACTGATGAACATATTTCAATGGGTGGAAATAAAGTCCCTCATCTAGTTACTGACAGATTGATTCACACCTTTGTGTTGTTCTAGGAGCTATGGAGTATGATGATCTCTGTTTCCAATAAATTTATTAGAGCATAAGCTTTCGTGGGCTACAACCCACTTCTTCGGATGCATATAGAGTGAAACATATATTGAGGAGATATATATACACACATACAGCTCTCTGTATGTGTGTGTATATATATATATCTCCTCAATATATGTTTCACTCTATATGCATCCGAAGAAGTGGGTTGTAGCCCACGAAAGCTTATGCTCTAATAAATTTGTTAGTCTCTAAGGTGCCACAAGTACTCCTGTTATTTTTGTGGATACGGACTAACACGGCTGCTACTCTGAAATCTGTTTCCAATATTGTTTGGTCAAGCTGGCTTTTTGCTGCATCCCAAAAGTTTCCCAGCTGTCGCATAATGACTTAAATAACTGTAGGGTTTGGATTTTTAGAACACTTTTTATTAAACAAAAATTAATCATTCACATCTACTGATCCAGATTATAAGAAAACAAAGATAGGGTTAATAAAATAAAACCAGCAACCATTCACTGCATTTTCATAATTCTACATGTCAGTATTTCTGACATGATTACAGTACAGATATTGATAAAAAATATTATGTGGCATTTTAAAAATAAAGAGCATATGACTGATTTTGTCCTAACTTCAGTATTCTGTAACTGACAGATCATGTGCCAGATTCACCCCACAATGTAAAATAATTGAAGCCAATGGAGTTATACTGGAAATGAATTTTGGCTCCTTGTTTTCGGAGTGTTTTTGAAAGATGCTAATGGAGGTCACAGTAAATTGCAGAATGCCAAATGGCTAAATGGAAGCATGTAGGGTGGCATAGTTTCTGCTCTACTGCAGCATATGGCATACACCAAGGGACTGCCAGAGACTATTAAAGTCAATGGAACTCTTTCCATTGTTTTCAGTGGGCTATGGCTCATGCTCCCAGGACACAGTGCTAAGAAAATGCAACCGTCCAAAAATGGGTAAGGTTTTTTTCCCAGGAGTGCAACTTTAGGAAAGTAGTCTATTGGAGCCCTGCCATCTAAAATACATTGATGGGTTGAAAGGAAGGCGCCATGGCAACCGTTTCCATAGCTTCATCTTAACCGATGGTCTGCTCTTTAAAGATCAAGTCTTAATTCTCCTCTAATTTTAATCTTTTAGTAATTATTTGAGGCCAGTGATTAATATATTTATGGCCTTCCATATTTTGAGCAATGATGACAAAACAGCAGTTCAGTTTCCATGTTTTATCCAAATACATACATTCCTCCAAATGCACATCAGTGTGTGAGCCTATTGCTATGCATGTTCTGTCCATCAATAAGTCATCTATTTATCTTTACAGCAGAGGCATTTCTAGTACACCTGTCACCATTGTATCTAAACACCAGTTAAAAAGCTAAGAATCCAATCTTGCAACTAGTTATTACCAGGCATAGAGGTTATTAGTGTAAGTAATCCCTTCAATGGGACAGCTCATGGTAATAAACCCTATGCCCAGTAGCTACTCTTGGTAGGATTAGGACATTAACATTGTCCACAGGGATACAAAATTGGACTTTCTATGATCTCTAGCGGTTATGTAAATTCATATCAGTGTAACGCAGGTTGAAAAATCAGATTGTATCTAACAAGGTAGCCATCATTGTAAACATACAGGATTTGGTCTGAGGGGTTATAGTTGATACTCTGAACTGTTTCTAACATTTTGTCCATAATTATACTAATTCTACCTTCCTGTTCAGTGTTGGTGTCATACATGTAAAATATTTCCTCTTTCCTAGTGTTGACAGGTCTTGTGGCATATAGAACACCACATACGATGAAAGCGTTGGAAACAGATGGCTTGTACTGCCTTGTTTTCCAAGTATGGAGCACATCAAGTGTGGTCTCATTGAGTTTGCTAATCACAATGTTACCCGTGCTTTCCTCAGTTGAATAAATTACCCATAATCCACTTTCATCCACAGCAAAGTCCATATCTTGCCACCCAACACCAGCATAAGAGAAACGGTTACCATAAGCAGCGTTGGGCAGAGTTTTCCTCAAAGCCAATGTGTTTGTGTTTAAATCGAGCTTGCCCATATCTCTTGTATTATATATATTATAATACATGAAATTATTGTAAACTGCAGTGCCACTGCCTTCCCCGTATACAATTCTATTGTCTTTAGCGTTTTTGAATAGCAGCAAATCATCATAGGAATTATGAAGTCTGTAATATTCCAAGATTCTTCCATCTGTGTTCAAAGGTGCAACCCAGTATAGGTCCTTCTGTGGCGTCCGAAGAGAGTAATCCCTACCCCAGGCACCATATTTGAAGGGAAATCCTCTCCAGTTCAGCTGTACAACATAGGGCTGGCTGATATTCACAATTCCACCATGACCACAACTACCTGTAAGCAAAAAGAAAATGCAGGCTTTTCAAATGGCATGATTAGGGGAGAGTGTGTGCTTTATAAGAATCAGATTAGTTGCAAGGACAGAAATGCATACATATCTTTGTCAACGACTTGCTTTGCACCATGTAAACAGCACACGGATTTCATTACTGTAGCTGTTCCAGTCTGACTGAGATACAGCGGTCAAAGGCCCATACCACTAGAACGGGGGTCATACTGAAAAAACAGCCAACAATCCAGCACCAAATTATAGGGACCTCTGTTTTCAGACAGTACTCACTTGCAGTAAATATGTGATCAGCTTCTGTTTCAGATAAATGATCAGTTTATGATCAGATGGGTTGGGAAATCACATAGAAAATACAATTTCAGAAGCATTTTAGGGCATTTGCTCCAGCAGTGGAGCTTAGTTCTGAGAATATAGGAAACAGGGAACATCTTGTCTCATTGTACAACAGTGAGTTTTAGAAGTTGGAGGGAGAATTAGCAGCACTAGTTCTAGAGGCTCATTTCAGATTAGCATGCTGCTGTCAAAATCACCACTTTAAAACAATACTTCACAGTACCTTCCATCTGAAGCTCTCAAAGCAATTCAGACATTAATGAGCATAGCCTTACAACAGCTCTGTGAGCTGGAGTTAAATATCCCCAGTTTACATGTGAGGTAACTATAAAGTGACCTTACATAGTTTAAACAGGACAGTCCTGGTGTTTCTTATAATGTCCCAGGAGCTTCAGGATGACTAAAATATTCTGTTTTTTTTTTTTTTTTTTTCCATCAGCCAAAATGTTTGGTTTTTTTATAGTTACACAATGCTTGTTCAAGATATATTGCTATGCTGAGTAGAATTTACACTGTTTACCAAGAACAAACAGCACAGTGGAATGAACAATGTCTGGAAAGAAGAGAACGTGAATGAACGCTATCAAAGCTATTCCTATGCTCAAAGCGACTGCTGGTGACACTTGTTCAATGTTTCACAATGAACGCAGAACACTACATCATTGGAACATAAGAACGGCCATATTGGGTCAGAACAAAGGTCCATCTAGCCCAGTATCCTGTGTTCTGACAGTGGCCAATGCCAGGTGCCCTAAAGGGAATGGACAGAACAGGCAATCATCAAGTGATCCATTCCCTATTGCCCATTCCCAGCTTCTGGCAAACAGAGGCTAAGGACACCATCCCTGCCCTGCTAATAGCCATTGATGGACCTATCCTTCATGAATGTATCTCGTTCTTTTTTGAACCCTGTTATAGTCTTGGCCTTCACAACATCCTCTGGCAAGGAGTTCCACAGGTTGACTGTGCGTTGTGTGAAAAAATACTTCCTTTTGTTTGTTTTAAACCTGCCTATTCATGTCATTTGGTGACCCCTAGTTCTTGCATTATGAGTAAATAATACTTCCTTCTTTACTTTCTCCACACCAGTCATGATTTTATAGACCTCTTATCATATCCCCCCTTAGTTGTCTTTTTTTCAAGCTGAAAAGTCCCAGTCTCTTATTAATCTCTCCTCATATGGCAGACGCTCCACACCCCTAATAATTTTTGTTGCCCTTTTCTGAACCTTTTCCAATTCCAATCTATTTTTTTTTTGAGATGGGGCGACCACATCTGTACGCAGTATTCAAGATGTGGACGTACCATGGATTTATATAGAGGCAATAGGATATTTTCTGTCTTATTATCTATCCCTTTCTTAATGATTCCCAACATTCTGTTTGCCTTTTTGACTGCCGCTGCACATTGAGTGGATGTTTTCAGAGAACTATCCACAATGACTCCAAGATCTCTTTCTTGAGTGGTAACAGCTAATTTAGACCCCATCATTTTATATGTGTAGTTGGAATTATGTTTTCTATTGTGCATTACTTTGCATTTATCAACATTGAATTTCATCTGCCATTTTGTTGCCCAGTCACCCAGTTTTGAGAGATCTTCTGTAGCTCTTTGCAGTCTGCCTGGGACTTAACTATCATGAGTAGTTTTGTATCATCTGCAAATTTTTCCATCTCACTGTTAACCCCTTTTTCCAGATCATTTATGAATACGTTGAATAGGACTAGTCCCAGTACCGACCCCTGGGGGACACTACTATTTACCTCTCTCCATTCTGAAAACTGACTATTTATTCCTACCCTTTGTTTTCTATCTTTTAACCAGTTACCAATCCATGAGAGGACCTTCCCTCTTATCCCATGACTGCTTACTTTGCTTCAGAGGCTTCGATGAGGGACCTTGTCGAAGGCTTCCTGAAAATCTAAATATACTATATCCACTGGATCCCCCTTGTCCACATGCTTGTTGACCCCCCTCAAAGAATTCTAGTAGATTGGTGAGGCATGATTTCCCATTACAAAAAACATGTTGACTCTTCGCCAACAAATTATGTTAATCTATGTGTCTGACAATTTTGGTCTTTACTATAGTTTCAACCAGTTTGCCCGGTACTGAAGTCAGGTTTACCAGCCTGTAATTGCCGGTGTCACCTCTGGAGCCCTTTTTAAAAATTGGCATCACATTAGCTATCCTCCAGTCATTCGGTACAGAAGCTGATTTAAAAATTGAAAAAATCCTCCACTCCAAAATACACATGTCCCTCTCTGAGTCAGAAGCTGGCCGTGGTGACACCAGCACACTTTAAAATAAAAGTGTCCTTTTGTCTGACTCTTTCCAGCCCTAAAAGATGTCACCATGTTCATGTGCCAGGTTTCTTTTTCCTTTAAAAATATGGTAATCTGAGACACAGATGCTAAGTGACCTGCACAAGGTCACACAGCAAGTGAGTGGCAATGCCAAGACTAGAACAAACATTTCTTAACTAAGGTGCTTTCACCACTAGACAATGCTCCCTCCTTCTTAGAGATGAAGGAAATTTTACCTGCCAAGACCTGAGTTTCATGTTTCTATTAATTGATCAATTCATGGCAACAGCTGATTACATAATAAACACCTAGAGCAGTGCAGAGGTTGCACATGCTCTAGTGGGGGAGGGGTGTATCTTTGACGCAAGTCACTTAAGAACATAAGAACGGCCGTACTGGGTCAAACCAAAGATCCATCTAGCCCAGTATCCTGTCCACCGACAGTGGCCAATGCCAGGTGCCCCAGAGGGAGTGAACCTAACAGGTAATGATCAAGTGATCTCTCTCCTGCCATCCATCTCCACCCTCTGACAAACAGAGTCTAGGGACACCATTCCTTACCCATCCTGGCTAATAGCCATTAATGGACTTAACCTCCATGAATTTATCCAGTTCTCTTTTAAACGCTGTTATAGTCCTAGCCTTCACAACCTCCTCAGGGAAGGAGTTCCACAAGTTGACTGTGCGTTGTGTGAAGAAGAACTTCCTTTTATTTGTTTTAAACCTGCTGCCTATTAATTTCATGTGGTGACCCCTAGTTCTTGTATTATGGGAATAAGTAAATAACTTTTCCTTGTCTACTTTCTCCACATCACTCATGATATTTTATCTTTTCAGTGAATATCATTTGATGGCTGTTTGCAAGCCTATATGAAAAGAGTTGCTGGCCTTAATCTATTCCTAACAGAGAAGTAGCCACAGCACAAATAACACCATCACCCCCTTATTAGCACTGAGAACTGAGATAACACAAAGACAGAACTATACTCTCATTCCTAAAGCTGGTCCCCCTTAAGGAGGGTTGAACAGCACCCATGGAGCAGAATAGGGAAACGCATACTGCCACTGACAGACCCAGACGAGCAGGTTCCTTTGGCCAGAAACATCTTCTGAATAGTCCACAAAATACAAAGCAATATGCATAGGGGGGAAAACCCCTTATGGCCGGTCTGAAGATGCTCTCTCTGGGAAATGATTGGAACACACCTGCCACTTGGAGAAAACTGGCGCTTACAAATGCAAAACATTTCTTCTTCAGAAATAGAGGGATCAAAGTCATCCCTGGCAGGGATGATTTATCGGCATCTAGATAGAGGGATGCATTGCCCTAGAGGCAGGACAGTGTCTTTCTGGCCTTTCAGTCTAACTATTGGTAACATCTGCAGAATCCAATATTAATGTGCATTTAACTGTAATTGTAACATTTGTGGCAGTCTATGAAATACGGTTTTGCAGTGAAACTCACCATGTCTCCCTTCCTTTTGTCTTTCCACCTTTCCTAAGCTCCACTGTCTCCTTTCTTCTGTTGTATAGCTTTTCCCACATCTCCCTAGCCCAGCCTGACCCCTGGTGCCAAAGCAGGTGGGGATCAGGAATTCACTCACTGCCCTCACTGTGGGGGGGTGGGAGGCAGATTTCATTTCTTCGTGGGGCTTCTATGGAGCCCTGCTGATGGAAGCTGCAGAGAGGCTGTGCTGAATTGCTGCCTCCCCTGGCCACCTGGGTCATGCCCCTTCTTGGTCAGCACCAGCCATCTGTGGGGCTTGGTTGGCCAGAGCAGAGGTTACAGCCATTCTGTGCCACTGTAACTTCCCCCCTGATCAATTTTCTGCTCTGAGGACACAGTGCTAGAAGATGGTGTAGCCCTGGGTTTTGCTTCCTTGTTGAAAAAACTACCAAATAATGCTCCAATTACAGCAAATCAGCATTCTAGGCTCAGATTCAGCAAAGCATTTAAACACGTGCTTAAGTGCTTTACTGACTGGGAATGGACCGCTGAGACCTGAGACCTCATTTCCAGATATAGCACACAATGCAGGCACTGTATGGCCAGGCAGGCTGTAGCTCTGCAAATGGCAATTAGCATGGCTAAAAACATGGCCTCAGTACTTGGCACACATACTGATGTTTGGAGGTGCTCATACCTCAGCTAATGCAGTGCAAGAAAGATAATGCAGATGATGATGCACAGTGGCTTGCAGCCTGCCAACTCCATAAATCAATTTGAGCCATTTGCCTTATATCTCTATTGTGTATCGCTACCTCCGGCATTATGGTTTGTTCTTAACTGTTGACATATTGAATCTATTACTGAACTTAACTCACAGCAATCTTATTTCAAAATGAAATGGTTATTAAGTGCTTCTATAAATCTGTGATTTGTTCCAAATAATATTGCTGGTACTGAGGTACTACTAAACTCATATATATGCAACCTCAAATAATTTTTCATGTCATTAAACTGAACCCAATCCAGCTTTATTTTAATAATTCATGCACTGTTTCATAAATAAAAAACAAACGTGTGTTCAGCAGAGAGACCGTTTCTTACAAAAGAAATAATAAATTATTATTTCTTCCCTTAAAGAGATCTCTCTGCTGAACACTTGTTTGTTTCTTATTTATGAAACCATGTATGAATTATTAAAATAAAGTTAGGAGCATGTTTAGTTTAATGACATGAGAAATTGTGTGAAGTTCCATACAGTGGATGTTTGATTTTGATTTTTGAAAACTTTCCCAGAAAGAGTTTAAAAAAAAACCTCTGTGGTAGTCAGGGTGGGTTATCTGTCTTCTGCACAGGTTCAGAGGAACTCATTGTTGTTTATTTAATCTTAACTTGCCTTCCTGTCTGGATCTTGTGGAAAAAGATACACAAAAGAAACAAAGTGTCATGTCATTTTGTAAATATTGGGCGGCACTTGAAATAAATGCATATGAATTATTCAGACTTTAGCATTTTAACTCCTTTTTTACTGTGTTAGACCTCTGATCATTGAAGTCCCAGGGCTAAAGCCGTGTCTTGTCTCTTTTTCAGAGGCGGGCTGCATGTTCACGTGGGGGAATAAGGTAGAGGGAGCTAAGAAAACACATACGCTTTATTCCCCCACACAGGCTACCCAGACTTTGGGTCAGGATGCACAGGGGAAAGTGGCGCTGCATGTCTGCTTGCTAACCCACTTCTGAGGGGCAGAGGAGCGAGCATGGAGAGGCGGGAAGCCATGGCTCCATAGCCCCAGTGTGCCAGTCACCACAGCTAAGCTGGCAGGCTGGGGGTTGTGACTGCAGTGAATTGATATCCTTGTGCCCATAGTTCCCTCTAAGCTGCGCGGCCAGGCGGCTGCCCAGCAGTCTATCAAGTGCCGCGCACTTTAGGTGCCCTCTTCCCCCCACTGCTGCACTGCTCCTGCCCTATGCCTTGGAGTCCCTGGCCAGCTGCTCCCGGGAGCCTCCTGCTTGCTGTGCAGATCAGGAGAAGAGGAGGGGGTGTGATGTCAGGGTGTCTCCCTCCCCTGCCCCACCATCCCTGTATCCCATATCTGAAGAGCAGGGGGAGGGACACGACAGAGTTCAGAACCGGGACGGAGCTTGCTGGTGGCTGCTGCTGTGTCTGAACAAGCAGGCTTCAGACTGGTGAGTGCCGATCTACTTAAAGGGGCAGCATACTTTAAGGGGCAGCGTGTGTGTGTGTGTGTCTGTCTGTCACACACACACACACACTGTGTCTCTCACACACACACACACACACACACACTGTGTCTCTCACACACACACACACACACACACACACTCACACACTCACCTCCCAACACATACTTGTGTTGTTGTTGTTGCTGTTACTTCTTAATACTTCCTGCAATGCACATATAGTCTCTGTAATTTTATTCTTTCAACATGCTGTTATTTGAGTTTTTTGACTCATCTGTGCATTTCATAATTTTTATTTCTCTTACGCTTAAATTTAATGCTTTGAGTAGTGAGTTCTAAAATGCCTAACCTGTCCTGGATGGAGTAATTATCCCTATGGTAACTTTTTAAAAATATATATTATATCTAAGTATTTTGTTTCTACTGGTAGCACACATCCACACATTACCTCGATCATTTGGTGCACATAACAAAATTCATTCCGCACATGGATGGAAGAAAGTAGAGGGAACATTGCCTGTGCCCCCTGAAGAACAAGGCAGAAAGGGAAAATGTGGCTCCTTGCACCACAATTTTTCCTGTGTTGCTCCTGGGGCAGCCCGGCAATGTGCCACCTCTTCCAAAGGGCTGGGACACCATCCAACCCAGAAATAGTAAGCTCCCTGGGGAAAGGAACATATTACATTTTGGTCCTACTCCTGTGATCTGGCCCATGCAGGCAGATCCTTATACCCACATTGATTCCCATTGATATCAGGGGCACAGGGATCCACCCACCCAGATCAGATTGCTGGAGTGGGCCTGTGTTTGTACAAACACCATGGAAATGTCCAGCTCTAAATAAACATATCCGTAACTAAGGCATTAACATTTCAAGTGATAACTGGTACCTTACCCCAAAAGACAACCAGACTATAGGCATTTATTTTCCTACATCCCAGCTTTACTTAGATGGGGGGGGCATGAAATCAGTGTGACCCTCATACCAAGATGCCTGAGCTTCCATGGAGGCTAATTCCATGTTCCCACCCTGGTGAGAGCTGTTTGCCAATAACTTGAAGTCTGGTATATTAGTCCATGAAGGCACAATGGGGGGAAAAAACAGCTTTGCCTTTCCATTTGCCTGTTAGTGTCTCATTTGGCTCATGACTCTCCACTGACTACCAGATAATTTTAGTCCAGTGTGACAAAAAGCCTGCTGCTGAGCCCTCACTGAACTCGTCTCTGTACTCCTGCCCTGATGCAATCAGTTGAAATCAACACAAAAGAGAGACAGTCATTCAGTTTGTCAAAGGGATGGGAAGAGGTTGGATAAGTTTCTGCTGATTTGGGGCAGTAAATAGTGACAGAGGTGCTGGAAACTGCTGCAGGCATGGTAAAAGTAATGAGTTTTTATTATCAACACATTTACTGAATCCCATCTCAGACTGGGCCATGCACTAGAAAACTGCAGTCAGAGAGCAGGCCAGATGGAGAGCAGTACTTACTTTCTGATAGGTTGCTTGAGAATAGGCCTGCTCTCGCTACACAGCGTGTCAGTGAGCAGCACCTTGGGATGCAGTGTTTGAGGGGCTGTATTCCAAAGAGCAAGAGCAAGTAACTTTAATTAAACCCTCCTTAGACAAGTTAGGGATTTTTCAGGCTCTCCCAAGTCCACTTTACCCAACCAAAATACGAAGTAGGGGGGGGGGGGAACAGATCTGAAAGCAGGACAAAGGATCAGTGTAATACAAATATTATAAATATAGTATGAGCCAAAAGCAGAGGAAGTGGTTTGACAGGAATCAAAGTTGTGGAGGAAATGTATGGAAATCTGTGTGTAACTGCTTAAAGGCGTGCTAGGGAGTTTTGATAGTCTAGTGTGTGCAACTATTCGCATCCTCCAAAGGGACCCATCCAGGAAATCCAACAAGCTCACTTATTCACCCCCTGTTCCCAAACAGCAACTTCTCCCTCCCACTTTCTCTCTGTTAAGGAAATGGACTATACTGTGTGCAATCAGTGTAGAAAGTTTTGAACAATATGACATGAAATGAAAGATTGCACCCATTGCAAAGAGAGTGCAATTCATCTGTTCCCCTTCCTTCCTTCCCTCCCCACCATGCACACAAAGTCAGGCTAAGCAGGCTTTGTGTGGTCAATTATACAGCAGGTTAGGGATCTGAATCTGTCTCTATCTAGGTATTTACACAGTAGTAGCTGAGCAGCTCCACTCCCTAACAGACAGGAAAATTCCCAGGCTTTCCACAGTTGCTATTCCAGTCTTGGGCTGGAGTAGGAACCATGGCACTGATATACTCCCCTTCAGCATGGTTTATTGTCATTGGATCTCCCCCTAATGGCACACCCAGAAATCACAATCCCACCCTGCTCCCAAACTCCCACCAAACCTTGTTTTGACCTGTTTGAAATTGGTGGCAAGTTACCTCTACCGTTCACAAGACATACAGAGTCCCTCCCTATGGCCTCTCCACAGCTTCACACCCCCCTCAAACAAGAGAACCACTGAGGTTTCATTGCAGTAGGGGCCTTCTGAAGCCTCTGTGCCAATGGGGCAATTGAACCCAGAAACCATCCAAAAAGTAATCGGCTAGGTCCTCAACTGGTATAAACTGTCATAGTCCAACCAAAGTCAATGGAGCTATGGCAACTTATGCCAGCTGAGGAACTGGCCTTCCATGTCATTCCCGGTGCTAAGAAAGCTGCTGTGCCCTCAGGGCCGGCTCCAGGGTTTTGGCTGCCCCAAGCGATCTGCGGCGGCAATTCGGCGGAAGGTCCTTCGCTCTGAGCGGGAGTGAGGGACCGTCCACCGAATTGCTGGACCTGCCGCCCCTCTCCGGAGTGGCCGCCCCAAGCACCTGCTTGCCAAGCTGGTGCCTGGAGCCGGCCCTGTGTGCCCTGCAGGCATGCCACATTCAAGTCAACCAGAAAGAGGTCCACAAACCCTGAAATGAGCCCCTCCTCCTCTTACATACACCTGCTGAACACAGCACTATGGTTAAAGGTTTTAGCACTTTTTAACTGTAAGAAAGACTTGTCAGGCTTGAGAAGAAAGAGGCAGCCTCTCTCTACACACCATCACCCTCAATAAATCAATGAAATGCCCTTCAAATGCTTTTTAAATCCTACACTTTCCACTGAACAATTGGTAAGCCTTTCCTAAGGATTAGCAAAGGACTTTAGAGTGTATTTCCCTCCCCCCACCCCCGCATCTCTGACCCAACAGAGAAAGTGCTGTTCATTTTTCCTATCAGAGACAAACTGCACTGGCTGCCCGCAGTGCTGGCAAGCCCTGAAGAGGCCACAGAGGGAAAACTTTTACTTCTACCAGTTCCTCTCTCCTGCTAATGGGAAGCTTGAAATAACTGACCTGAAGGTGGTAGGAAGCAAGTACCGGTAGGTAATACGTGAACTATCTGTACAGTGGAAAGTGCTCTGCTTTGTTCAAAGGTTTCTCCAAACTCTTTGTTATTAGTCTGGTTCACCTCTGATTTGCTAGCCAAATTGTTAGGTATAGGTGAAAAAGCAGTCTTCTTCCCCCATTGTATTATGAACATTGTAATACCTTCTGCTTTAGAATAATTTGGCAAAAAGAAGTCATAAAAATGCATACAAAGGGTGTAACACTGCTTGAAAAATCCTCTTGCCTACTCATTAGTGACTGGGAAGCTTTCCCTTAAAGAGAGCTATCAATTGCTACAGAATTTAAACTTTCTTTAAAAAAAAAAAAAAAAAAGAGTGAAATCCTGGCTCCATTGAAGACAATGGCAAAACTCCCACTGAGTTCAATGGGACTAGGATTTCACCCTAAGATTCTAGCCTTTATGGCTCAGAATAAATTTCTGCATATTAATGAAAAATGTAAACTACGCAATTTTGTCGTCTTGAGTGTGCATACAAACAGCTCCATGCATCAGCTGCTTCTCAAATTTCCCAAGCAGCAGCAGAGTGACGTTGACAAGACACAAATCACTTTAACAGAAGTTAATCATGATCAGACTTAGTCAGAAAAAACATCTCTCTCAAAACTGGGTGACAGGGCAACAAAATGGCAGATGAAATTCAATAAATAAATAAATAAATAAATGGAGATACCCTGTCTCCTAGAACTGGAAGGGACCTTGAAAGGTCATCGAGTCCAGCCCCCTGCCTTCACTAGCAGGACCAAGTACTGATTTTGCCCCAGATCCCTAAGTGGCCCCCTCAATGTTGATAAATACAAAGTAATGCACATTGGAAAACATAAATCCAACTATACGTATAAAATGATGGGATCTAAATTAGCTGTTACCACTCAAGAAAGAGAACTTAAAGTCATTGTGGATATTTCTCTGAAAATATCCACTCAATGTGCAGTGGCAGTCAAAAAAGCAAACAGAATGTTGGGAATCATTAAGAAAGGGATAGATAATAAGACAGAAAATATCCTATTGCCTCTATATAAATCCATGGTACGTCCACATCTTTCATACTGCATACAGATGTGGTCACCCCATCTCAAAAAAGATAGATTGGAATTGGAAAAGGTTCAGAAAAGGGCAACAAAAATTATTAGGGGTGTGGAGCGTCTGCCATATGAGGAGAGATTAATAAGAGACTGGGACTTTTCAGTTTTGAAAAAAGACGACTAAGTGGGGATATGATAGAGGTCTATAAAAGCTTGACTGGTGTGGAGAAAGTAAATAAGGAAGTGGTTTTTGCTCCTTTTCATAACACAAGAACTAAGGGTCACCAAATGAAATTAATAGGCAGCAGGTTTAAAACAAACAAAAGGAAGTATTTTTTCACACAACGCACAGTAAACCTGTGGAACTCCTTGCCAGAGGATGTTGTGAAGGCCACGACTATAACAGGGTTCAAAAAGGAACTAGATAAATTCATGGAGGATAGGTCCATCAATGGCTATTAGCCAGGATGGGCAGGGATGGAGAAATCACTTGATGATTACCTGTTCTGTTCATTCCCTTTGGAGCACCTGACATTGGCCACTGTTGGAAGACAGGATACTGGGGTATATGGACCTTTGGTCTGACCCAATATGGCCATTCTTATGTTCTTACATTATACCACAAAAAGAGAGTTTGGAAGAAGGGCAAAACGTTACTTTTCGACCTGTGCTTTATTGTCATTTCATTTAACTCAGTCTTCTTCCTACTTCTACCATCCTTTCTCATGTGATTTATACACGGAATGCTTACCTGGTGGGAAATAGGAGGGTGGAGTGGTTTGATTTCTATCCTTTTCACATTCCTTCAATCGATTCTGCAGTGTCACAATTTCTCGACGGATTGCAAGGATATTGTTTTTGTCCAATGATTCCAGATCATTTACCATGACAGTCAGATTCCTAATCTGGAGAAATAAAAATTTAGCATGACTTTAAATTACAGTCAACTTTATTTCACAAATATTTTAGGCTGAATTTAGCATTTCACAACAGGTGCTGCAGAACAAGTTTTAGGAAATGTTCCCAAGAATATGTTTTAGCATAAACATCAGGTCTCGTGCGGATGTGTGTAACCACAAGAAAATGTTTGTGATTTTAGCTCTCAATCATATACCGTAATGCTAAAGATCACCCCAAAATGTCCAATAAGGCTTACTTGGTTATTAACTGTTACCTATAAATGATTTCAGCCTTGCAGATATGTCTTGAAAATTTACCTGCCCAGATAAATAATCTACTCACACACTCATTTAATGTTGAAGAGGACAGTGAAGAAACTAATGATATTTTACTTACCATCAAAAACAATTATTCACTCCAGGTGAATGAGTGATAATTTTGAAAATTTGATTTATTGAATATTGGGAAGGTATGAGTCTTTTCCAGTTCTTGATTTTATATTAATCGGGTCACTACCCTAATATGTTAAATTTTTAATTATGTTTATTAGAGCACAGAAGCTTTCAGGCATAGGTGCCCATAAATTAATATTTATTATAATAATTTAGACAGCATATTTATTTAATATAGCAGCATCCAAGAACTTTAACTTTGTCACACAAACGATAAAAATTGCCATTTTTTGCTATATATGAAAAAACATGCTTAAGGCCAAGATTTGCTTTAATTTACACTGATTTAAATCCAGAGTAACTCCACTGACAATAGTAGAGACATTCCAAATTTCACTGGTGTAACAGAGAACTGAATGTTTCTGAATGGCAGAATAACCCTCATACTCTACCTCCACGTATAGTTGTTCAACAATCACATTGCTTCCAACAAGTGTGGATTTCAGCTGAGTGACCAGTCTCTGCATTTCATTGATTTCCAGTTTCAGTAACTGAAAGTCCAACTCAGTGTAAGAAACACTGGTTGACTCCATATGTTCCACCTTGATGGTTAGGTTTCGGATTTTCTGTTCATATATTTGAATTGCTTTGGTATATTGGCTAACCTAAAAAAAAACAAGCACATTTTCAAGTTCAGTTCAACAAATATAACAGGCATGTTTGACATCTTTATTACACGCATTTATATATAAATTTGTCAAATTCTGCCTTCATTTACCCCTGTGCATTACTGAGGGCAGAATTTCATTCATAATCTTCACTTTTTTATTCCTCACTGTAACAAGAGCAACCACACTGTGAGCAACCACTTATGGCCAGAGGTCATCCTGCAGCACCTGCGTGTTTCCCCCTCAAGGGCCCCTTATGAAGACTCCACACTCTTTTTCTGGTGTCAAAATACCCCTCGTTGGGACCTAGGTTTATTCACAAAACAAACTCAAAATAAAACTCAGAGTCCCAAATTAAAGTCCAACAAGCAAACGTTTCTCTTCCTGCTCCCAAGCCTCCCTGCTTGGAGAACTTTGGCTGTCTTTCCCCTGCTCTCTCAGGGTCTTCCCTGCCTTAGCAGGCTATTGCCAGCACTTCCTAGCTGGAAACTTAGGCTACATCTATACTGACCTGTGGTTCGGACTGCAGGGAGCACCAAAGAACTGCTCTGTAACTCCCCTGTGTGGATGCCGGGGGTGTGAACTAAAAGGTTCCTTCTTCCCATTAATGTAGTCCTGTTTGAAGAGGATTACATGAAGGCAAACTAGGAACCTTATGGGTTGCACCTGCAGCATCTACACGAGTGAGTTACAGTTCATCATCCTGGTGCGCATTGCTATTCACATCCCGTGGTCCAAACTCGGCCAATTCATTAGCCTTTTGTCATCACGTTTACATCATTTTAGTTTACACAAGTGTGTAAACAGACAATACTGTACATAGAAACAACCTATCTAAATACATACAACACAAGCTAAACTTCAAATACAAATCAATACATGTAACTTTAAATCTTATTAAAATATGTAGAATCTGTTTGGCCCACATAAGGTTTATGTGGCACTCCTGTGTAATAAGGTTGGGCACCACTGGTATAGATAAACCATAGTCACAAATCCCAGGACTCTGCTGGAGCCTCCTCACTCCCGCAGTCTTTGCTCTCCCTGAGTTTTCCCCTCACTTCAGCTTCCAGCTACTTTTTATAGGGGAATCACCTGATCCCGAGCCGGGCCGGAGCCGCTGGGGCCGGGGCCGCAGCCGCCGGGGCTGGGGGTGCTCGGCCGGCGCGCTCAGCCGGAACCGGGGCCG
This sequence comes from Emys orbicularis, assembly GCF_028017835.1. Taxonomy (NCBI): domain Eukaryota; kingdom Metazoa; phylum Chordata; order Testudines; family Emydidae; genus Emys; species Emys orbicularis. Next base: position 304,416,711 of record NC_088683.1, read on the forward strand.
GTGCCCCAGGGCCTGGACCAGGCCGGAGCCACCGGGGCCGGAGGGAGCTGCTCGGCCGGGGCCGGACTGGGCCGCGCCGCGCCTCCCTGGAGCCCTCCTCCTCGCGTCCCCCTCCGCCTCAGCTTACCTGCTGCTGCCCACCTGCCCCTGCTTGTTTTCAGACTTCCCGCGAACATCTGATTCGCAGGAAGCAGGGGAGGGGGAGGAGCAGGGGGACGGAGCGTTCAGGGGAGGGGAGAAGGGGGAAGTGAGCTGGGGGAGGGGTGGACAGCTGCGGGGCCCTTTTAGGTTGAATCGGCCTGAAGCCGGCCCTGGCTGGGCCCACACTCAGAAGGGGCCCTGGCCCGGCCTGCTCCATTTGCACTGAGCCCTGAGGCCCTGCCAGCTCGCTGGCTCCTCTCTGCTGCCTGGCCCCACCCACCTTCTCTCTGCCCCCTGACCAGACCCCAGTGCAGCTCTGGCTCTGGCCACTCTCGGCCAGTGTAAGGGGGAAGGGGCAGTGTGGGGGCCTTGGCTGGGCCCCTCTAGGCAAGAGGGTCCTGAGAGGCTGTCCAGGGCAGGGGCAGGCCCTCGCCTGGATGATCACACTGCTCCCAAGGAGCTAGAGCAATTCCCCATCCCAGGAACGGGACCAGCCCCGGCTGACACAGTCACCTCCCAGCAGCAGTGAGTTCGGCCGGGGGCGGGGTGTGAGGGGAGTGTGTGTCTGGGGAGCCAGTGGGGGGTGCTGGGCTGTGAGGGGGCGGGGGTGCTGGGCAGTGGGGGAGGTTTATGTGTGTTGGGGTGCTAGAGAGTGGGGGTTCTGTGTGGGTGCTGGACAGTTGTGGTCGGGCTGTGGGGGGGGTGCTGGGCAGTTGTGGTGGGGCTAGGGTGACCAGATGTCCCGTTTTTAAAGGGACAGTCACGTGTTTTGAGACTTTTTCTTATATAAGTGCCTATTATCCCCCACCCCCTGTCCCGTTTTTTCACAGTTGCTATCTGGTAACCCTAGGTGGGGCTGTGGGTGGGGGTGCACTGGGCAGGGTAGTGGTGTGCAGGTCACTGTGGATTTGTGGTGGGGGATATGTGGAGGGGCACCACAAATGGGCATAGCAGGTCCAGGGGATGCTGGGCATTGGGAGCAGGGCGGTGTTTGTGCAGGGAACCGTGGGGCACGGTCCAGGCCCGTCCCCCAAGGGGAAGAGGCATGCTGGCAGCACAGGGCCGGGTGGGCCATGGTGTATCTGGCAACTGCCGGTTTGTAAACAGTGCCCTTGCACTGGGCTGGGCGGAGTGGGACCACCCCCATCATGCCATGCCCCATTGCCCCTAGCCAGCCCCTCGCTCTGGGGACCAACTTCCCCATGCCATGCTCCACTATCCCCCAGGGGGTCCCACAAATATGTTTGGCACCAGGCCCACACAAGATTAATCCGGCCCTGAGCCCCAGGCCCTCCAGCCTGCACAGGGCAAGCCACCCGCTTACACTCACTAATGTTCCCTCTTGGAGTTAACTTTATCCAGGATTATATAGAATTTCAGGGGCCAGATTCTACCAGGGAATCTGCAGTGATTATTTCAGATAAGTGATGTACATGAAGAATTTTGGGGTATGTCTACACAGCCCGCGTCTGCGAGTCTCTGAGCCTGTCGACAAACGTGGGCTCTCACTATCGTGCTAAAAATAGCAGTGCTAAAAATAACCCCCTCCCTAGACCTCAGAGCCTACACTCCAGCCTGAGCTGCAACACCTACACAGCCATTTTTAGCACAGCGTGCAAGCCCAAGTCTGTTGACCTGGGCTCAGAGACTCACTGCTGCGGCCTGCCACTTGCTGTATAGATGTACTCTCTGGGGCTGAAAAAGATAACGAAAGATCCACCAATTTCTCCAAGATGACTTTCTGTTGACTTCAGTGGGCACTGGTCAGGCCACCACTCTGCAACTAGCAACAAAGAGTCCTGTGGTACCTTATAGACTAACAGATGTATTGGAGCATAAGCTTTCGTGGGTAAATACCCACTTCGTCAGACGCATGACTCTTTGTTGCTTTTTACAGATCCAGACTAACACAGCTACCCCTCTGATACTCTGCAAATAGTATCTAATCTTTTCTGCATTAAAACTAATTGAGTCCCCTGAAGAAGGGGATATTTTAGCACAGTGCACTATTACAAATCCGATCCATCCATCCTGAAACTGATTTAAATGAAGGCCAGTTGAGGTGAAATAGTTATTTGAGCCTTTAGGTAGAATAACTGTTGCACAGCAGCCTCTTCAGATGTGGAACCACTAAACAGATGGCTGGATAAATATACTTTTGCACATGTATCTACTAATGTAAAGGTCATGGTGCAAACATTGTGAAGAAGAATGTCAAGAACATTATGTGGATTTGGAGCATTCTCTGAAAAATTTGAGTTCCATACAAATGGAACATTTTGGGAAAGATATAATCTTCCTCCCACATGACTTAAAACTGTACCCATTTTTCCTTAATGGCATTCCAAAAGGTAAGAAGTATCTCTCAGCAGGAATAAATAGAATTATATTATTGTGTCAAATTAGCAACTCTGAAGTTATGGACTAGAAGGCATTTCCATTATAAGCCCCAATTTTTAGGTGCTTATCACTTCCCTAAATATTACCTTCTAGACTGAAATTGCTCATGCATATTCTCAGACTTAAAATGAATTTGTTGGATTAAAAGTCAATTTGGCAACTTTTGCATTATCTTAACATGAATTAAGAGTAACAAAGAGTCCTGAGCATAAGCTTTCGTGGGTGAATACCCAGTGGGTATTCACCCACGAAAGCTTATGCTCCAATACTTCTGTTAGTCTTAAAGGTGCCACAGGACTCTTTGTTACTCTTAATTCATGTTAAGATAATGCAAAAGTTGCATTATCTTAACATGACTCTTTGTTGCTTTTTACAGATTCAGACTAATACGGCTACCCCTCTGATGAATTAAGAGTGTTTTGCAGCAGTCACAATTTTTTTCAGCTCTATTTTAATCAAGAGGACAGCTCCGAAATGGACTTTTAAAAATTTGACATGGGTACAGTTTTTCATTAAGACTAGAGCTTTGCTGTTCTACTGTCCTGGTGATATTGCCTACAGATTCCTGACCAGGGCTTTGTAACAACCAGAGAAGAGACTTCCCCCTAATATTTCTTTCCAAGATATACACTGAACCTCAGTACATGCTGGGGCAGGTCTTTGGGAGTTTAGTCAATGGTACATCAATACTTGTGCAGGGCAAATACAATCGATTAAACAAATAATAATGTGTCTGACTACTGAATCTCAGTGATTTAGCTTAAGGAGGCAAACCAAAGATAAGAGGACCCTCTTTTCAGAGTTACAATTTTTTATGCAACTGTGACTGAACTACTTTTTGAGTCTGAGGGAAGCCATTTAGCATAAACCCATAGAAATGTAGGATTGGAAGGGACCTAGATAGGTCATCAGTCCAGAACCCTGCACTGAGGCAGGACTAAGTATTATCTAGACCAGGGGTTGGCAACGTTTGGCACGCGGCTCGCCAGGGTAAGCACCCTGGCGGGCCGGGCCAGTTTATTTACTTGCTGACGTGGCAGGTTCGGCCGATCGCGGCCCCCACTGGCCGCGGTTCGCTGTCCTGGGCCAATGGGGGCGGCAGGAAGCCATGGCCAGCACATCCCTCGCCCGCGCCGCTTCCCGTCAGCAGGTAAATAAACTGGCCCGACCCGCCAGGGTGCTTACCCTGGCGAGTCGCGTGCCAAACATTGCCGACCCCTGATCTAGACCATCCCTGGAAGGTGTTTGTCTAATCTGTTCTTAAAAACCTCCAGTGATGGAGATTCCACAACCTCCCTAAGCAATTTATTCCAGTGCTTAACTACCTTTATAGTTAGGAAGTTTTTCCTAAAGTCTAACCTAAATCTCCCTTGCTGCGATTTAAGCCCATTACTTCTTGCACTGTCCTCAGTGGTTAAGGAGAACAATTTTTCACCCTCTTTCTTATAACAACCTTTTAGGTACCTGAAAACTGTTTTCACCTCCCCCCTCAGTCTACTCCTCTCCTGATTAAACAAACCCAATCTTTTCAATCTTTCCTCATAGGTCATGTTTTCTAGACCTTTAATCATTTTTGTTATTCTCCTCTGGACTTCCTCCAATTTGTCCACATCTTTTCAGAGTGTGGTGCCCAGAACTGGACACCATACTCCGGCTGAGGCTTTATCAGTGCTGAGTAGAATGGAAGAATTACTTCTCATGTCTTGCTTACAACACTCCTGCTAATACCTCCCAGCATGATGTTCAGGTTTTTTGCAACAATATTACATGGTTCACTCATGTTTCATTTGTGATGCCACATAACCCCTAGATCCTTTTCTGCAGTATGTGTTCCTACACAGTCATATCCATTTTGTATTTGTGCAACTGATTATTCCTTCCTAAAGGTAGTACTTTGCATATGTCTTTATTGAATTTCATCCTGTTTATTTCAGACCATTTCTCCAGTTTGTCAAGATCATTTTGAATTCTAATCCTGTCCTCCAAAGCACTTGCAATCCCTTCCAGCTTGGTATTGTCAACATATTTTATAAGTGTACTCTCTATGCCATTATCCAAGCCATTTATGAAGATATTGAATAAAACCAGACCAGGACAGATTCCTGCAGGACTCCATTCAATATGCCCTTCCAGCTCAAATGTGAACTATTGATAAATACTCTCTGTATACAATTTTCCAACCAGTTGTGCACCCACCTTATAGTAGATTCATCTAGGCTATATATCTCTAGTTTTCTTATGAGAAGGTCATGTGAGACAGTATCAAAAGCCTTACTAAAATCAAGATATATCACATCTGCTGTGTCCACACTATCCACAAGGTTATTACCTTGTCAAAGAAGGATATTAGGTTGACGTAATTTTTTCTTCACAAATTCAGATTGACTGCTACTTATCACCTTATTTTTTCTAGGTGCTTGCAAATTGTTTAATTATTTGCTCCTTTATCTTTCCGGGTACCAAAGTTAAGCTGACTGGTCTATAATTCCCTGGGTTGTCCTTATTCCCCTTTTTATAGATAGGTACTATATTTGCCCTTTTCCAGGCCTCTGGGATCTCTCCCATCCTCCATGAGTTCTCAGAGATAATTGCTAATGGCTCAGCAATATCTTCAACCAGTTCCTTAAGTATTCTATGATGTATTTCATCATGCCCTGCCAGCTTGAAGACATTTAACTTGTCTAATTAATTCTTAACATGTTCTTTCCTTATTTTAGCCTCAGATCCTACCCCATTTACACAGATGTTCACTATGTTAGTCATCCAATCACTGCTAATTTTTTTGGTGAAAATATAAACAAAAAAAGGCAGTTAACACTTCAGACATTACTGTGTTTTCTGTTATTGTCTTTCCCTCGTCATTGAGTAATGGGCCTCGCCTGTCCTTGGTCGTCTTCTTGCTTCTCATATATTTGTAAAATGTTTTCTTGTTACTCTTTATGTCTCTAGCTAGATTAATCTTGGGGGGGTTGGCCTTTTTTAATTTTGTCCCTTCATGCTTCTGTTGGTTTTTGTTAATATTCATCCTTTGTAATTTCACCTAGTTTCCACTTTTGTATGACTCTTTTTTGAGTTTCAGGTCTTTGAATATCTCCTGGTTACACCAACTGAGTCCCCAATTTACACCAACTGAGGATCTGGCTCTCATAGTTTTAGGCCTGTATAAATTCAAGCTAAGGAATAATAAAATGTATTGTACTTGGCAATCAAAATAAATAGTGTCTGTTTAAATGTATTTCTATATATGGAGTTAACTGACTGGACATTCACCATAGGTATGTCTAAATTTCCCTACCTCCACCCTAACATGGACCAGTCCATAGAGCAAGATCCATGTTGTTTGAAGAGAGGATTTAGATGGATTCTGACTACCTTGCTACTCACAAAAATCCAGTGAGAGCTGGGATATTTCCCCAGTAATCTCTGTGGGGAAGATGTTTAAAAGTTAGTGTCTAAACTGTGCCTGTAAAATTTGCACATGAACCCACCGCATGCACAAAAATACATTTGCATTTGCAAACTGGTGAGCACAAAGTAGGCAACCATGTGGAGAAAACGCGTACTGATGTGTACAATTACCTATACCACAGGCACAAACGTTCAGAAATGTGAGTATCTATCCCGATGCTAATAATATTAAAATACTTAAAGAAAATAAATGCTTTAAAAGAAAATCTAGTTGCCAAAAATATGCCAAATCTGCAATCCATTGAAGTCAGTGGACTACCTGCATAAGTAAGGGCTACTCTCATAAGTAAGAGCTTCAGGTCTGAGACCAGCAACAGAGAGTCCTGTGGCACCTTTAAGACTAACAGATGTATTGGAGCATAAGCTTTCGTGGGTGAATGCCCACTTAGTCGGAATGCCCAGTCTTCCTTCTACCTCAGACTGTTTTTTCCCAGTTGGCCAGCCAGGCCATCTAGGAGAATGCCTCCCATGATGGCTGCTCTATTGCTTGGCAGTTAGACCCATTTTGCCTTAATAGCTTGTGACTGTATCTACCTGTGGGGGATTGTGTTGAAACCATCTGCTCCCCTCTAACAGGCCAACACACCATTTCAGAAATCTAGTACATAAACCACATTTTGGGGTACAGATCAGTATTCACCATGCATCTCACATTCATCACAGAGCTTTGCAGTGGGGTTTGAGCAGTGCATAGGCCTTGTGGTGGACCTCTGCAGGAGGTGAATTTCACCCTTAAAGAAATATAAAATTCATCTATTTTAGGCATGCGTAAGAATAATTCCTATCTAGTTTTTCCTGCTTTGCAAGCATTGTCACACTAAGGGCCTGAAAAGGGCAGGGAGAAAATCTGTAATGTTCATTTATTGTGTCAGTTACCCGAAACTGGTATTTATCAACACAGGTTTCTCAGCATGCAAGCAGACACTCCTCCAGCATGCAGGTGGAGGGTGGGGGTGGAGGAATGAGGAAGCAGAAGGAAGGCATAAAATGAAAAAAGATGGAGAGGGAGAGAAAGGGGGATAGAAATGAAATGAGCAAGCAATTCACGTGCAAGTGCATTGGCCACAGGCAAGTCTGACCTCCATGATCACATGGTGAGCATGCCACCCGCATGTCATATAACCCAGCCTGAGATCAAGAGGAATATTTCCAACAGAATAATCTATCTTGAATATAGTTTTCATCTCTGTTGGGCAGGTGTGTTTGCTCTTCCTGATTTTATTGCTCAAGCATGTTCTCAGCATTGTGGTCAAAGCACTGAAAGGCACATTCTCCCATTGGGTTAAAGTTCCTATTCTTCCCTTTTAATGAGGTGCACAAAGAGAGCCATACTCCTCTTCACTGTTGCGAACAAAGCTGATTCCTGCATTAGTCTAACAAGTTAATTTTTTCATCATGATAATTACAGATGAAAAAATTAGTCCAACATTTTCAAGCTACAGTTTTTTACTGATTTGGAATATCAGAGTATCTCTTTGTGAAATTCACTGCCTGCTGATTTTATAAAAGGGCCCCCCTTGCTTGTTGAATTAGCAGCCTACAATCAGACAAAAGCTTAGAGATTCAATCAAGTTGTATATCTGGGACTTCTAATACATATATTATTATTATTTTTTGCCTCTGTCTTCACGAACAAGGTCAGCTCCCAGACTGCTGCACTGGGCAGCACAGTATGGGGAGAAGGTGACCAGCCCTCTGTAGAGAAAGAAGTGGTTCGGGACTATTTAGAAAAACTGGACGTGCACAAGTCCATGGGGCCGGATGCGCTGCATCCGAGAGTGCTACAGGAGTTGGCGGATGAGATTGCAGAGCCATTAGCCATTATTTTTGAAAACTCATGGCGATCGGGGGAGGTCCCGGATGACTGGAAAAAGGCTAATGTAGTGCCCATCTTTAAAAAAGGGAAGAAGGAGGATCCGGGGAACTACAGGCCAGTCAGCCTCACCTCAGTCCCTGGAAAAATCATGGAGCAGGTCCTCAAGGAATCAATTATGAAACACTTAGAGGAGAGGAAAGTGATCAGGAACAGTCAGCATGGATTCACCAAGGGGAAGTCGTGCCTGACTAACCTAATTGCCTTCTATGATGAGATAACTGGCTCTGTGGATGAGGGGAAAGCAGTGGATGTGTTATTCCTTGACTTTAGCAAAGCTTTTGATACTGTCTCCCACAGTATTCTTGCCGGCAAGTTAAAGAAGTATGGGCTGGATGAATGGACTGTAAGGTGGATAGAAAGCTGGCTAGATCGTCGGGCTCAACGGGTAGTGATCAATGGCTCCATGTCTAGTTGGCAGCCGGTTTCAAGCAGAGTGCCCCAAGGGTCGGTCCTGGGGCCGGTTTTGTTTAATATCTTTATTAATGATCTGGAGGATGGTGTGGACTGCACTCTCAGCAAGTTTGCAGATGACACTAAACTGGGAGGCGTGGTAGATACGCTAGAGGGTAGGGATTGGATACAGAGGGACCTAGACAAATTAGAGGATTGGGCCAAAAAAAACCTGATGAGGTTCAACAAGGACAAGTGCAGAGTCCTGCACTTAGGACGGAAGAATCCCATGCACTGCTACAGACTAGGGACCAAATGGCTAGGTAGCAGTTCTGCAGAAAAGGACCTGGGGTCACAGTGGACGAGAAGCTGGATATGAGTCAACAGTGTGCTCTTGTTGCCAAGAAGGCTAACGGCATTTTGAGCTGTATAAGTAGGGGCATTGCCAGCAGATCGAGGAACGTGATCGTTCCCCTTTATTCGACATTGGTGAGGCCTCATCTGGAGTACTGTGTCCAGTTTTGGGCCCCACACTACAAGAAGGATGTGGAAAAATTGGAAAGAGTCCAGCGGAGGGCAACAAAAATGATTAGGGGTCTGGAGCACATGACTTATGAGGAGAGGCTGAGGGAACTGGGATTGTTTAGTCTCCAGAAGAGAAGAATGAGGGGGGATTTGATAGCTGCTTTCAACTACCTGAGGGGGGGTTCCAGAGAGGATGGAGCTCGGCTATTCTCAGTGGTGGCAGATGACAGAACAAGGAGCAATGGTCTCAAGTTGCAGTGGGGGAGGTCTAGGTTGGATATTAGGAAACACTATTTCACTAGGAGGGTGGTGAAGAACTGGAATGCGTTACCTAGGGAGGTGGTGGAGTCTCCTTCCTTGGAGGTTTTTAAGGCCCGGCTTGACAAAGCCCTGGCTGGGATGATTTAGTTGGGAATTGGTCCTGCTTTGAGCAGGGGGTTGGACTAGATGACCTCCTGAGGTCCCTTCCAACCCTGATATTCTTTGATTCTATGATTCTATGATATAGCACCTCTTAAGGGGCTGGATCCTGCAAGTCTTACTCAGGAAAATCTCCCATTAGCTTCAAATGGAGTTTTGACTAAGCAAGTAAGGTAAGATTGAACCCATCCACAATGGGATGCTGAAATATAGTTATGGCATTTGGGTCACATCCTCAGCTGGTGTAAATTAGTAAGTTGTAAACTAACTTCCATGGTGCTACATCCATTTAAATTAGTTGAGGATCTGTTTGTTATTCCAACCCTCTTTGTAAAGTGGTTCTCAGATTCAAAACCAAAATCCACGTGTTTATGATTTGCCTAGTTGTTTCAAATTTCACAGTAGTTCAGTAGACGCTCCCACTCCATAATGTGTAAAGACGAGTCTGGGCTGCAAAATTTGATGTAGATCTGAACATCCCCATAGTTTGGGGGTGCTTGGAACCCAGAATTTTGGTTCAGACCCCTCTATCGCTAGGATGAGTTGGGAGATCTTTTGGTTTTATTGTTTCATTTTGTCCATAAGTATTTTCAGGAAACAGCAGTACATTGGGTTACACACTGAGGGGTATCTTTACAACTAGAAAGGTAAGAAATTCATTTCAAAGAGAGCCTGAGAAATATGTTTACATGAGACAAGTACAGATATGCACATAGATTCAAGCATCTTCTGCCCATCTCCAGACATTTCAATTTTACTTGAACTCAGAGACGAACAAGTCAACGCCTGGTATCTTTTTCGTTCTATGGTCAAGCAACATAATAACTAACTATGAAATTGTAACACCCCTGTAGTTAAACAAAAATACAGTTTGTTTGTTTTCATTTCTGACCTGATGTCTCTTTGCCTGGGATCACATTGGAGGATCTGTCACACTATATCTAACTGGATGCATTGTAACACTGTTTGGCTGATCAAACTCAACATGATAAAGTGCAGTGAAACTCGGATTAGGTCAAGATTTTTTTTTGGTATCTACCACTGGAGTTGAAAAGTGAGGGCCAACTCCTGAACTGCCAGAGCTCCACTGACTTGAAGAAAATGACATCAGCTGAGGATCTGGTCACTAGAGTCCAGCCATTTTTTTAATAGAGAATGGCTACAGGGTTTCAAAAAATCAGCCTATTCCTGCCATCCGTACTTGGTCCTTAGTCAGGGAAAACTCCCAATGCAGAGTTTCACTTCAATAGGAGATTGGCTTCAGTTGGGTCTTATTTCAGTCCTCTCTGATTTGGGAGGGCCTTGCAGAATTAGTCCAAGTTTCAGGATGGGAATTATAGACCTGATCCTGTCCTACTGCAAGCAATTGAAATTTTGCCACTGATCACAGTGGGAGCACTTTGGGGCCCTTAAATACCTAGTGTTTTCATGGATCATTAATGTCAAGTTCCATATTCCTCCTAAAGTGATCAGGTAGCTCTTGTGCCGAGAGGCACTGAGATTTGTCAAATTGCCCTTCATACCTTCACTGACAACTGAATGTATGTCATCGTTAACACTAGTTATTTCAAAGCAAATTATTTTAACTGAAAAGACCTTCTATAGGATTATGCCCCCACATTGTTGTGTTTTTATGCATAACTTCTTATCTATTCTTGATTATACTAGAAGAGAGTTATGAATATTTATGGTTAGAATTTATAATTTACTGCTGTGCCTTTTCTACTGATTAATTCAAGGACACTTCATTTCTTAAGATGTCTGGCTCCTGGAGAAGTCAAACACTTTCTCATGGACACCTAATTTAAACCCTGAATATTCATCTACCAGCAAAAATCAAATGTAGGTTCTCCTTCTCTCAAGAAACCACGGTAGTCCCCTAGTTTTGCCTGATTTTTGCAAGAAAAATGAGATCTGAATCCTTGTAACAAACAAGCAAAGTAGTGTAAGGGTAAGGAGTTTGTTTTTAACTAGAATGCATAATTCAACAGTCATTGCTAGAGCATCAGATGTTGACAGAGAAAATAACTGATTTTTTTTTCAACTGTTATGGGAATGGAGGGGGTCAGGGGGTGGATTTTTGCTTCAACCTGGGCTGAGCTGACATTTGCTCTCTTTTCCCTCATTCCCTCCCATAAGCTGGTTACATACAAGTAATAACCAGGGCCGCCGAGAGCGGGTTCGGGCCCCGGTGAAAAAAATTTTTCGGGCTCCCCAGCAAGGGTGGACCGGCTAAACAGGGCTAACGAGAGGGGGGGAAGCCAGGGAAGCCGGACCCCGGGCGCCCTTCCGGACCGCCAGGCCCCAGTCATTTGTACCGACTTCCCCCCCCTCTCGTCGGCCTTGGTAATAACACAGGAGGGAGCAGGAATCATGGCTTCCTCTGTGACTGTATATAGCAATTACAAGCCAACAAGACTGTTCCACGGTTCATAAAGAGTAGCATAGCTCTTCCTCCATCCCTCCAAGAACACCATGTGCCTATAGGCAGAGCTGTCCCTTGGGTAGGGCGAATTGGGGTGACTGCTCCGGGCCCCGTGCTTTGGGAGGCCCTGCGGGCCGGTGCAATTGGCTGGCGCAGTCGGTCCCAGAAGAGACAAATCCATCACTTCCGCCCCAGGCCCCGAACCTCCGTAGGGACTACCTATAGGCCCAGGAATGAGGCCTGAGGATACTTGAAACTCATGTTGTTATAAGGCCCTGCTTGCATGCTACAATATTGAACATTTTATGTTTAATCACCCTTTTCCTTGCAATTTTTACATGCCCCTCGCTGCAGTTGCTTGGAAGGCAGGCCCTGCAAAGTTCTGACTGCTGGACTGTTTCAGATTCACTAAAAATAGGACTGGTAGATTTTTTTAAAAGAAAAACCAAAAATCCTTACTTTAGTAAGTTCTATTTCAAATTTCTCAGAAAGCACTCGGGCTGTGATTTCCAGCATCTCGACCTTCTGCACAGGAAAGGCGGTGTCTGGCAGGTACACTGAGCATTGGCACACTCCATTTTCATTCAAAGAGCCGGTTACGTTGGCAAATGGCTGTAAGAACAAGTTTGTTTCAGAAAGCAAATAAAAAATTGTCAATATGCTACTAGGAAACAACAGCAAAGGACTAACAACAGTCCCCAAGCAGGGAAAAGTTGAACGTAATAATTAATAATATTTATTAATAATAATTAATCAATAATACTGACCCTGAACGCATTTATTAATTATTATTATTACAACTTTCTTCCAATAAACTCAAAGTATTTTCCTATATTCATTCATTAAGCTTCACCACACCTCTATAGAGGTAGTTAAATTCTATTATAACTATTTTAACACTGGCAAAACTGAGGTACAGGAAAGTTACATGATTTTCCTAAGATCAGACAGTGAGTCAATGGCAGAGCAGGAAATAATCATATTAAATCTTATAGGGAGTCTTTCCATTGCTTTTAATGGTCTTTGCATCAGGTCCAGTTAGTGCTTTTAGTCCATTAATTTCAGAGCACTTTACAAAGTTTTGTTTGGATTTTACTGATGGAAGAATCCACAGAAATTGATCTATTTTCATGGAAAATTTTGATTTTGACTAAACCCTATTTTCCCCACTGGGAATATGTTTCATTTGATATTTTTCAGCTACCCCTGGTAAACAGGTTGCATACTCAACCACATGCACATGAGAGCTGGTATTCCTGCTACTGCAGGGTATTGAGTGGAGTAATGGATATTTATCACTGCTCCATCAGTGCATAGGAACATAAACAAGTTTTTTAATTGGGGCAGTCAGAGTTAAAAAATAATAAAATATTGGCTGCTGAATATCGCTTTTATGAGTAGTTTTGTACCATGACTAAATTTGTCCACTTCCAATAAAGTGAGATAAACAGGCTTCTGTTCCACATTCCGTGCTTCCTTTATTGCTTAACACAATCCCTAAATTTGGGCTCCTAAATCCCTTTTGAAAATGAAATTGAGACACCTAAATTGGTTAGGCATTGCAACACTGAGTGCAGCAACGCTTAAATAGTTTTTAAAAATCTGAGCCTAGGTCACTATTAAAAATGGGCCTTGGACTCCTAAGTCCCTTAGGTGCTTTTGGAATTGTCACCCTCAGACTCCTCACATTACTGGATTTGCATTCTGCTCAGCAGGAATGGTGAAAAAAGGAGCAGAGAGGAAAACATCCAGTGAACAGACAAATATGGTTATTGTACTTACCTTTCATAAGATCCCATCTGTGCTAGCCTGTGAGGAGGGGACATTATTTTATCCCTGATACAGATTACAAACTGCCCTTTATCTATGTTTATCTAATAAATTAAATAACTCTTTTAAAAGTGGATTTAAACTATCAAAAACCCACCAAACTTCAATGGATGGATTCAACTACTTATTAAAAAAATATTATTTGTATCTAGTTACCCCTTCTGAGGTTCGGCCTCATTATGCTAGAAGATGTACATATACCTAGTAAGAGACATCCCCTGCCTTAAAGAGGTTAAAGTCTAAATAGACAAGATAGCTAAGGGTGGGAGGAAGAAATATTGTTATCCCTGTTTTACCAATGAGGAACCCCATTGAAGGAAATGGGAATTTTGCCATTGACTTCAACAGGAATCAGCATTTGACTCAGAAAGTTTAAGTAACTTGGCCAAGATCACACATGAAATTTGTGGCAGGGGCAACAATTCTATCTTTTATGGCACCCATTGTCCTACTGTCTGAGCACCTCAGAATCTTTAATGTATTTGTCTTACAACACCTCTGTGAGGTAGGGAAGTGCTATTATCCCCATTGTACAGATTGGGAACTGAGGCACAGAGAAGTTAATGACTTGCTCGAGGTCACACAAGAAGTCTGTGGCAGAGCAGCGATCTGAATCCAGCTCTCCAAAGCCCCAGGCCAATGCCCCAATCATTGGACCATCCCAAATTCCCTGAGTCCCAGGCTAGTGCCTTAACCATAAGAATATCCTTCCTCCAAAAAAATAAATGGTATCAATAGGTTGAGTCAGGGCCGGCTCCAGGCACCAGCTTAACAAGCAGGTGCTTGGGGCGGCCAAGGGAGAGGGGCGGCACCTGCGGCAATTCGGGGGCAGCAGGTCCCTCACTCCCTCTAGGAGTGAAGGACCTGCCGCTGAACTGCCGCCGCCGCTGGCGGCTTTTTTTTTTTTTTTTTCCAATTGCCGCCGTCAATTGCGGCTTGCTTTTTTTTTTTTTGCTTGGGGCGGCAGAAATGCTGGAGCCAGCCCTGGGTTGAGTCATTCAACTCCTGTAAGACCTAAGAATTAAAGGCTGATAATGTTTAACAGGAATTTAGAGGGGCAGGTTTCAGTAGAACTATTCAGCATGAAAAATGGTTGCAGATTTCAAGACCTTTGCACATTAACATCACATCAAGTTCATATCTTCCTCAGACTTAATATGATGTTGACAGAATTGTTTCATTTCTTCCATTGACATTATTGTATGCTGGGTTCATGATATTGATGAAACCATAAGCAGTATTAATTAATTAATTATTATTATTATAAAGATCTTCCTGGGTCCCTGACTCCTTTGATCACAGTGCAATGTCAATAGAATTATTAATTTTGGTCATAACATCTTTCCAAGTCCTATATAAAAATATGCTGAAGCTCAGCTCTTTTTGGTTGGATGGTTTGTGTATTTTTAAAAGCTAAATAGGCTTCATTTAGTATTTAACAGCGAGCAAACTGTCCTAGCCTGCAGCAAGGACTTGACTGCAAAAGTTCTGTTTGTAAAATTAAATCATGTATTACATAAAGGTATCTGAGTCTAAAAGAAATATTATTCAGCCTGATCCAAATATTTGTAGCTTAATAAAGTAAATGAGAGCTGCGGGGTGCTGAGCATTTCTGAAAACCAAGCCATTTATTTGGGCGACTTTATATGGATTTAGGAGCCTAAATTTAGGAAATTAATTTTGAAAATCCTGCACTCAAATTTCAGCCTCAGCAATTTGGCATAGGACACAGAGACCTGTGACAGCCAGGATTAGACCTCTAAACCACCTGATTGCCAGTCCTGCACTTAATATACTAGACCACGCATCTCTCTTATCTTAATGATGATGTTTACTATAGCTTTCCAAGAACAGTAAACAATGGTATACCTCTGGCATGAACTGAGGTTTGTTGAGTGTGGCCTGAGGTTCAGTCAGATATTCCACCAGGGTAGGAAGAGGTGTAGGCTGGAAAGGAAACAAAAATACCTGTTACAATGCAACATACTACGTGTCCCATCCCTATTTAAATCATGACCCCCTCTCCCGACAGACAATCAGCATTCCAGATTCCTCAGTATTCTGAAACACTTTGATTTTGTGAAGGGAGCCATCTCCAGCAGCTCTAACACTGATTGGGATTTCTGACTGAGACAATTAATGTTTCTTCTGGTACAACTCTGTTTCATGGAGTCCTTCCTTTGAAAAAAGTTTCATGTGATCAATGAAAGGCTGCAAATGCTCAGTCTGTCCAAAACAGTGTGCATTATTTATGCTAAAGTAATATATACCCTCTCACTGCCATCTTATGGAATAAGGTTTCAGGTCCTACCCCTCCAGAGCACTGGCAAGTTTGGATGTCACTCTTGAATCTTAATATGCATCCCTGGGAGTCTACAGTAATCAAGGCCCTGTGTACTGCACAAAACACTATACCGCAGGGACGCAGCGCACCAATGTACGCAGCTGAGCTCCACCGAATGGGAACCGTGGCAATCTCCAATGCTTGCAAAACCATTTGATAAACTGTGCACCAAATGATGTTGTGACGTTGTGCAGTCTATATGGTTTTATAAAAACATGATAAGTGAATATAATGTAACTGGGATAGTTTTATAAAGATTTGATAATAAGTGAATATAATGCAACTGGGATATGCTTCGTGCAAAAGGTCTCTTGTAAGGTATCATTACAAAGCTCATAATCTACTGAGTGTGATCATCCTATTTGTAGAAATGTACCACTCTTGTATCTAAAACTAGAAATATAAAACATAACTCTGAGGGCCTATTGTAATTATGTAAAGTGTGGGCCATTAATGATGGTTTGGAATCTTGATGACTCCCATTAACCAGGACCATTGTCTGCAGATGGCTGTGCTTACCTGTTAGTCTTCCTGTATATGTGTGTGCTGGCAAGTGGGCAATGAAGTCTTGCAGTGACATGTGATCATGTCACCTGAACTGGAATCCATCTTTAACCTGGTGCTTTTCCAGTGAGGGGGGTGGAAACCCAGAGGGACAAAGGGTTCCCGCCTTATGCAAAAGATATATAAAGGGGTAGAAGAGAACAAAGGGGGAGAGGAGCCATCATGAAGAATCCCCTAGCTACCACCTGAGCTGGAACAAGAGCTGTACCAGGGGAAAGAATTGTGCCCAGGCCTGGAAGGTGTCCCGTCTGAAAAAAACTTACTGAAGCATCTCTGAGGGTGAGATTATCTGTATTTAGTTTGATTAGACATAGATTTGTGCATTTTATTTTATTTTGCTTGGTGACTTACTTTGTTCTGCCTGTTACCACTTGGAACCACTTAAATCCTACTGTCTGTATTTAATAAAATCACTTTTTATTTAGTAATTTACTCAGAGTATGTATTAATACCTGGGGGAGCAAACAACTGTGCATATCTCTCTATCAGTGTTATAGAGGGCGAACAATTTATGAGTTTGCCCTGCATAAGCTTTATGCAGGGTAAAATGGATTTATTTGGGTTTAGACCCCATTGGGAGTTGAGCATCTGAGTGCTAGAGACAAGCACACTTCTGTGAGCTGTTTTCAGGTAAACTTGCAGCTTTGGGGCAAGTGATTCAGACCCTGGGTCTGTGTTGGAGCAGACGGGAGTGTCTGGCTCAGCAAGACAGGGTGCTGGAGTCCTGAGCTGGCAGGGAAAACAGAAGCAGGGGTAGTCTTGGTACGTCAGGTGGCAGCTCCCAAGGGGGTTTCTGTGATCCAACCCGTCACAGACATGATTAAACCTGAGGCGTGTGGGGCAGGAAGGGGCTTGCACAAGGAGGCAGCTGCTAGTCAGCCATACAAGAGCAATGCGCCATTCCTGCAGGAGCTCCGCGTGGCAGGGGACATCCCCGGCTGCACATCTTCAAAGCCACGCGGAAGCAAAACTCCATTCTGACAGAGCTCTGGAGCCCCAGTTTTAGCCAGCTTCCCCTGCAGGCCTCCTACTACTCCATCCAAGAACCCGTTCAGTGCCTCATGCTGCTGCATCCCCATCACCTGCTCCCTCACTCCCCCAGCCAGTCAGACAGTCCCACTCCTACGGAGCCCCTAAAACAGCCATCTGGACAGCTGAGGAACTGGAAGATGGCAGGAAAATGGCCACTTGTTTAAATTGATTCAGAAAAAACAGGGTTTTTTTGTGCCAGCTGGTCAAAAAAATAACATACGCAGCCATTTGTCTGGCCCCCCGATAGCGTTGTACAGGGGAGGCTGATAGTGATTAACAGCAGAGTTACAAGGAGGATCATAAATTTTACAAATGTCTGCTCAAATTATGGTTTACCCAAGAGTGAGCATAATGAGGAGAAATTTCTGACATACTAAATTCCCCCGTCCTCAGCTTATCATTATATATTTACACTTCAGCCTTGATTCTTACTGCCAGGAATTGCCACTGCTTAATCATGCTACAGTGAAAAACATTCCCTCCCCTTAGATGCTGAGTTCACTACCTGAGTCCACAGCACTTTCAAGGCCTACCAGACCAAGAGACTGCATTAATAGTATCACCTAGAACTCATATAGGGCATTATGTTTTCAAAGTGCTGGGCAAATGAACCTGAGACACTGAGATCTAAATCCAGATCTTCAACACTCCAAAAGGCTGTGGGGTGTTTGCATCTGTGATTTTGGATTGAGCTCATCTCAGGTACAAACCATAGTTAATTAATTACAACCTGCATTTTGCATTTAAACTCTATTCCAATTCGCAACAGGAGTTGCATTCACCTAACTGAAGGCAGAATTTTGGCTTTTTAAAACAGTGTAATTTGTTTTCAGATTTATAATTAAATCCCAGCACATTCGTTAAAGGCGATATTTTACACTTGTTACTTACAGAGAGTCCACAGAACGAATGGAGATCTGAAAACTTGCCTCAAATAATTTTAAAAGATTTTCCTAGCAACATGAATAAGTGAGAGGAAAAAAGAATACATTAGAGCCTGTGAAAATCATAATACGCATCTTACCACATTCTGGAGTGTGATGCTGGTTGCATTCTGTGCAATGGCATTTTGTAGAAAGACCAGCAGCACAGCCAAGTTTGCACACTTCATCTTTTCAGCAAACAGGTATGATGGAGAAAGGACAGTGGGAGCCCTTTTATAGTGTGCTCTGGGAATTCCCCCAGTAGGAGTTTGGTGCTTTGAAAGAGGAACATGTGCAATATTTATTGACACTTCTCATAAAGGTGAGTGAATCATGGCACAGAAAGTGACTGAACAGCTATTATACAAACATAATAACTTTTTTATTGCCTGCTGTCGAAAACAAAGCCTTTCCTCATTCCCAATATCTAATCTTGTGCTCTGAGAGCCACAAAGGAATAAGTACATAATGGACAGATCAATTAATTTGATAAGACTGCAATAATTAAAATGCATTCTTGGTTGGGGTTTTTTTTGCAGGGGGGGGGGAGAATAGCTGCTTCCTTTTACGGGACTTTTATCCATATTTTTATTGTAAATCCTTTCAGGAGCACATAGACAACCTGGGCCACATCATCTTCCTAACCCTGCTTCTAAACTCAGATGGGGTGAAAGCAGCTCAAGGTAGGTCATTTCACATACAATGTCAAAGGAGCATCTCTCCCTTCCTCTAAGCCTCTGGATGCCTTTTAACATGAGCATAATGCACATGGGGCTCCACAAATTTGGGCTAAAAACCAACCATTGGATGGGAGAGGGGGCCGAGCTGAAGAACAGCCAAAACAGACCTGCAATTCAGTGTTAACGCCCATCCTACAGCTTTGGTACCATGGCTCCTGATGCAGGGGAGATCAGGGAACAGCACACAGTGGAACAGCCCTTTGCATGGGAGCACAAAGATCTGCATGGTTTGCCAGCAGATTTCAAGATATTCAGGCAATTGATGAGCTGGTCTCATGGCATTTAGGCACTTCCACTTCCAGTGCTCACTGGAGCCAGGTATAGAGGCAAGCAAGAATGAAAATGGCTATCCAGACATTTCTAAACTGGCATGAAGGCAAGGTGTGAGTTTGGGTGGAAGTTCAGGTCAGTTCCCCTACCTTTAATTAGTGTCTGCAGCTGTATTTTTAAATAATACATACTTATTGTGGAGAATGCAGCTTGGGTTCTGTTTTCTGAGTACTGCTTCTTTAAGTGTAAGAAAATGAGGGAGGGGGAGGATTCTGAGACCTTACACAGAGGGTATGCAACACCTGAGTGCCGCAGAGCTGTGTTCCATATGAGCTCCCCCAGCATGCAGGTGAGGCAGAAGTGGCACAGGCTGAAGGAAGCCACTATGGCAGCTGTAGGCTCTTTGGGGATTCCCCTTATACAGGAGAAATCCCATCAGCCAGTTCTGTCAAGTTTCTCACCTGCTTTGTGCTGGTGGAGCAGTGCAAAGGGGCCCCATATCGGAACATAATATTCTACCCCACCTATTTCCTGACTTACAAAACAAGTTAGAAACTCTGTGTCCTTCCAGATATGAGGTTATTCCAATTCCTCTAAGTAATAACAGCACTTCACATGTACCACATCTTCCTTCTGAAGAATTTAAAGAGCTTTTCAGCAGTGGATTAATATTATTATCATCTCCATTTTACAGAGGGGACAACTAACTCTTAGACCAGATCTACACTAGAACCTTTTGCAGGTATAATAATGTTGATTAAGGGTGTGATTTTTTTACAACATTTCTATACTGATAAAAGTCCTAGTGTAGGTGCAATTAAACCAGCATAAAAGTCCTTATTTTGTTTGGGGAACTGGTATAAGCTATACCAGCAAAAGCACATTTTTGCTGGTAGATGCTGAATGTACACTAGAAGGGTTTAGTATAACTAGACCTGTATAGCTATATCAACAAACCATTGTCTGCTGTAGCATAGACCCTCAGAGAGGAAGCCAGTGTGATCTCCCCTTGTAAGCATTCTCACACTTGCTTCTTATCAAACTGTCTGTACTGGGCTATCTTGATTATCACTTCAAAAGTTTTTTTTTTCTCTTACTTAATTGGCCTCTCAGACTTGGTAAGACAACTCCCACCTGTTCATGCTCTCTGTATGTGTGTATATATATCTCCTCAATATATGTTTCACTCTATATGCATCCGAAGAAGTGGGTTGTAGCCCACGAAAGCTTATGCTCTAATAAATTTGTTAGTCTCTAAGGTGCCACAAGTACTCCTGTTATTTTTGCGGATACAGACTAACACGGCTGCTACTCTGAAAAAAGTCAAGAATAGAATCCAAGTCTTCAAAGTTCCAGCCCCTCTGCTTTATAGGTATGATCCTAGGCCCACTGTAGTTAATGGAAAGATCCCACTGATATAAATGAGCTTAGGATCTGGCCCTATTACCACTTGACTGCACTTTCCACTAGGGCAGAGGTGTTGTGTAGATAGCCACAAAACATGCTATATTCTGTGGACAGCACAAATTGTTTCTCATCAATTCTTGGGACATACCGTTCTCAAAATCTGTCAGATTTCTATGTTTACCTTCTATTGTTGACTTTGAATAAGCACATAGATTTATTTTGTATCGATTAACTCTGTTGCAAATTTAGAGCTACACCGTTGGTTTAACTTAGTGC
The DNA here is from genome assembly GCF_028017835.1 of Emys orbicularis. Lineage (NCBI taxonomy): Eukaryota > Metazoa > Chordata > Testudines > Emydidae > Emys > Emys orbicularis. The sequence goes on from NC_088683.1 coordinate 304,437,742, forward strand.
GCAAAACATTATGCAGTCTAAACATCTGACAAGTGACAGCAGTTGGAACACAAACAAACTGGCAGCATGGGAATTGAGAGGACAAGGTAACTGAAATATTTGCTTGGCTGGTTCATTTCTAATCACAAACAGGCCACCCAAGGTGTTCCAAACGTTCTGCTTACTATGCGGGATTCTGTTTTAATTGAGAAAATAATGGGCCCTATTGTCCCATCTGTCTTTGTGGGTGGAACGAATGAAAACTTGGTGGATCTCTTGCTGAGAAGAGCAGAACAGTGAGGTGCTTCCTCTGTGGCCTTGTAGCTTCCCTTCTCCCAGCCTCCGTGGTAGTCCCTCCACAAGTACATGGATCCATGCTGTTGTCAGGGGTAGGCATAAGGGAGCAGGGCTTGGGGGAGGGTGGGAAAATCATAGTGTCTATGCACCATCCCCCACACCAGCACTAAGGAGAATCCTCACCAAAGTGAATATTGACCTATGACCTGATCCAAACCCTCATGCAAACACTCTCATTGTCTTCAGCAGGCCTTGAATCAGGCTCCTAGTGAGTATGAACTTTTGCGCGCACCCTCTTTAGGCTGTGGAATGTCCCCAAGGGAATCTGGCATCTAGGGGAGGCAGAAGCTCCCTGCCAATGGGAGGGGGCAAAGGGATAGGAGAGGGAGTGAAGAGCAGTGCTCATCAGGGGGAAGGGAGAGGCAGGCGGCTCCAGGCTGGGAAGGAGGGTTTCAGGTGTTCCAACCTGCTCCTGGGCTCATTCCAGCTCCTCTGGGTCCCTGCTCCCTGGCCCCACGGCAGCCACTCCAGCCACTCTGCATCCTGCTCTCGCCTCCCTCCCTCTGTCCCTTTCTCCCCCCACAGACGTGTAAGTTTACCTGGGGACAGAGCTCCCACAATATTTCCATTGCAGGGATGTCCGCCCGCCCCCTCCCACCTCCACCCCCAGTTCTGCCACCCATGCTGCCACCAGCAGGTGGAGGAAAACCCTGACAAGAAAGCATATTTTTATTTGAAGGTGCAAGATGTTTTTAAATGACTCCTAAGCACAGGTGCAAAAGCATTTTTAATCTAGTGACAAGCCAGCGTGCAGGTTAGCCTGACACTAAGGTTAATTGTTTAATATTTACACAGCAGCTCATATATATAACCCTACTTAAATGAAATAAATTACAATAAGCAGCTTTGTTGCCAGCTTTCCTTGGACCAGAAGGCTGTAATACACACTGTAGTTACTGAAAACACACTGTAGTTACTGAAAAGAAGACCAAAGCCCCTATCAGACAGCCGCAAATACAAGTACACAAACTACCAAGCAGCCCCAAGTGTAAAAGTGACAGCCCAGCAGAAGAAGTCTCAAAGTATGAGCTCCAGGAAACAAAATAATTAAAAGCAGAGTAGCTTAAATGGGACTTAAGCACATGCTTAAAATTAGTACAAGCTTAAGTGCTTTCCTGTAGCTGGCCTGGAGAGATCTGACAAAGGGAAGATGAGAAAGGAGGAGGAAGAGGGTGGAAAACACATTGAGAAGGATCAACTGAAGGAAAGGTGACCTGTACCAATTTGATTCATTATACTTCATTATTATGAATACATAAGATCTTAAACTTTCTGTGTAAGGATAAGTAATGTCCCTGAAGCTTCATCTGGCATCTAGAATTTGATCTAACACAGGCTGTAACCAGCTGTGTTGGCATCTAGGTTTCTGGGCAGATGAGCCTTCTGTGGATGTCCTAGTCCAATGTTCTGGCCACCCTATTGGCCTTGTTATGTGCCTGATGAGTAGAGCTAGCTGAAAATTGGAGGAAAAAAATCATAGAAAGGTGTCCCTTTTTTCATCAAAAAAATATGTATTTTGAAATGTTTTGACCAGTTCCATTGGTGAGTCACAAAGGCAGTGACAGATCCAACCCATCCACTGCATGTAACATCCTTCTGCCAGACCCTCTCGAGAGCTGCGGGAAGGCATTCATTAAAGTCGCAGTTCCAACCCCATTCCCTATCTAGCCACTTCTGCAAATGAGGTGTTAATGGCGGATCCTTAGAATTTCCCGGCTTAAGGTAAAAGCCGTTGAAACATATTTTGTCAGTCTCAGGATTCAGAGTCCCATTTTATTTAGCAGGTCTCTTGGACCTTTCTACCCCCTTTGCAGGATGTGGCTTGCGTTCTGCATCAGGATAATGACTTTATCCAGGGGAATTCTCTCTGAGTTATCATGTTCTGTTTTAACCCTTAAAGAGAGAGTTCCTCAAGGTCTAACTGCCCCGGAATAGTATGGTCATCATTACCACTGCGTTCTATGGTGGTAAGACATGTTCTATAGTTCAGTATTCTTACTCCGCTCAAAGTTTACCTAAAAATTAAGGCCTATAAGATCATTTATATGCGTGTTGTGTATGATTAATTCTTATTATGTTTATTAATCTCTTCAGCTCTGTTTGAGAGTGACATTTTTACCCAGGGTCAGTGTTATAAGTTCCTGGACCAGTGCCCTCTTTTGGGAGTATTCATACTGCTTCAATTTGTTGGCATCAAGAGACAATTCCCTTCAACTAGAGACCATAGAGTCATAGAATCATAGAATATCAGGGTGGAGGAGAGTCCAATCCCCTGCTCAAAGCAGAACCAACACTAACTAAATCATCCCAGCCAAGGCTTTGTCAAGCCGGGCCTTAAAAACCTCTAAGGATAGAGATTCCACCACCTCCCTAGGTAACCTATTCCAGTGCTTCACCACCCTCCTAGTGAAATAGTGTTTCCTAATATCCAACCTAGACCTCCCCCGCTGCAACTTGAGACCATTGCTTCTTGTTCTGTCATCTGCCACCACTGAAAACAGCCTAGCTCCATCTTCTTTGGAACCCCCCTTCAGGTAGTTGAAGGCTGCTTCAAATCCTTCCTCACTCTTCTCTTCTGCAGACTAATTAACCCCAGTTTCTTCAGACTCCCCTCGTAAGTCATGTGCCCCAGTCCCCTAATCATTTTCATTGTCCTCCGCTGGACTCTCTCCAATTTGTTCACATCCCTTCTGTAGTGGGGGGACCAAAATTGGATGCAGTACTCCAGGTGTGGCCTCACCAGTGTCGAATAGAGCAGAATAATCAATTCCCTCGATCTGCTGGTAATGCTCCTACTAATACAGCCCAATATGCCGTTGGCCTTTTTGGCAATGAGGGCACACTGCTGACTCATATCCAGCTTCTCGTCCACTGTAATCCCCAGGTCCTTTTCTGCAGAACTGCTGTTTAGCTAGTCGGTACCCAGCCTATAGCGGTGCATGGGATTCTTTCTTCCTAAGTGCAGGACTCTGCATTTGTCCTTGTTGAACCTCATCAGATTTCTTTTGGCCCAATCCTCTAATTTGTCTAGGTCACTCTGGACCCTATCCCTACCCTCAAGCTTATCTACCTCTCCCCCTAGCTTAGTGTCATCTGCGAACTTGCTGAGGGTGCAATTCACCCCATCATCCCGATCATTAATAAAGATGTTGAACAAAACCGGCCCCAAGACTGACCCCAGGGCACTCTGCTTGATACCAGCTGCCAATTAGACATGGAGCCATTGATCACTACCTGTTGATCCCGACAATCTAGCCAGCTTTCTATCCACTTTATAGTCTACCTCCTGGACTTCTTTTGAGTTTATATATTACTCAGTCTCTGGGGATTCTGACATTTCAATTAATTTCATAGGGCTTGGCTTTTGGATTCTAGATTCTGGGTAGCATTTCCCAGATCTTTCATTATAATTTATGGTCTGTGAATAAGTCAATGGCCGTGCTAATTATTTTCTCAGAGCTAATTTCTTTCTCAGTTTTTTCTGGCAAAACCAGAGACCTTTCTGTACCTTACCAGTATTGTGTCTCTACCTCTAAAATCTGTCTTTAGAAGATCTTTCAGGTGCCAAATCAGAGAGGATAATAAAGGTATAAAACACACATTAGTTAAGTAGTTTTAATTAAGCAGTTACCTATGCCACCTTTCTCACGGTTCTTGTGCCTCTGTTCCTTAGCTAAAGTACAGACTGGAGGAGGGTTGTAAATGTACAAGTTTCATTAGCAAAAATAATTTGAGAGAATTACAGAAAACAAAATAAAGAAGGTTATTTGGTAGGGTTTTTTTACAAAATTAAAAAGAATGAATTTGACAAGAAAAGTTAAAATTTGTCCAATAGGCAATAGACCAAATCAGTTACTCCAAGTCTGACAGTCTTGTTACATAAAGAAACTATCCTATTCTATATAAATCTGGGCTAGCAATTTTTGTCCCAACCCAAGAATTAGGGATTCCCTTAGATTCCCAGCCCTTGTCGATTTACCAATTAAGTTTATATGCCAATTATATTATGGGAACATCCATAACAGTTCAACCAGTGTAATGCTAAAGTTAAAGCTTAGGAATTTAGTCAGTTACCTAATTACTAAAAATATCAATTCTGTCCAAAATCATCCTTCCAAAGGTAATACTCATAGCTAAGACCTTCACTCTCTCACATACAATATTACTGTTCATTAAACCCCCAAATATAATATACAAGCAATGATTTAAACAGTGGTAAGACGTGGAATTTTCGAAAATACTGATGAGAGCAAAACTCCCAGTGACTTAGGTACTTCTGAAAATCCAACCAAAGTCTCTAGCTTAAAGATCAGTTCAAGCTCCAACTTCTCTAAGATGAATGCTGTCACTTTTTTGTGACCACAAAGTGTCACTCTTAGGCTGTTTGCTTTAAACTAGGTCTGTCGATTAATCACAGTTAACTCACGCAATTAACTCAAAAAAATTAATTATGATTAATTGCACTTTTAATTGCACTGTTAAACAATAGAATACGAAGTGAAATGTATTAACTATTTTTGGATGTTTTTCTACATTTTCAAATATATTGATTTCAATTACAACATAGAATACAAAGTGTACAGTTCTCACTTTATATTATTATTTTTATTACAAATATTTGCACTGTAAAAATGATAAAGAAATAGTATTCTTCAAATCACCTCATACAAGTGCTGTAGTGCAATCTCTTTATCGTTCAAGTGCAATGTACAAACGTAGATTTTTTTTTGTTACATAACTGCACTCAAAAAACAAAACAATGTAAAACTTTAGAACCTACAAGTCCACACAGTCCTACTTCTTGTTCAGCCAATCACTAAGACAAACAAGTTTGTTTACATTTACGGGACATAATGCTACCCGCTTCTTATTTACAATGTCACCTGAAAGTGAGAACAGGTATTTGCATGGCACTTAGAATCATAGAATATCAGGGTTGGAAGGGACCTCAGGAGGTCATCTAGTGCAACCCCCTGCTCAAAGCAGGACCAATCCCCAACTAAATCATCCCAGCCAGGGCTTTGTCAAGCCTGATCTTAAAAACCTCTAAGGAAGGAAATTCCACCACTTCCCTAGGTAACCCATTCCAGTGCTTCACCACCCACCTAGTGAAAAAGTTTTTCCTAATATCCAACCTAAACCTCCCCCACTGCAACTTGAGACCATTACTCCTTGTTCTGTCATCTGCTACCACTGAGAACAGTCTAGATCCATCTTCTTTGGAATCCCCTTTCAGGTAGTTGAAAACAGCTATCAAATCCCCCCTCATTCTTCTCTTCCACAGACTAAATAATCCCAGTTCCCTCAGCCTCTCCTCATAAGTCATGTGCTCCAGCCCCTTAATCATTTTCGTTGCCCTCCGCTGAACTCTTTCCAATTTTTCCACATCCTTCTTGTAATGTGGGGCCCAAAACTGGACACAGTACTCCAGATGAGGCCTCACCAATGTCAAATAGAGGGGAATGATCATGTCCCTCGATCTGCTGGAAATGCTCCTACTTATATAGCCCTAAATGCTGTTAGCCTTCTTGGCAACAATGGCACACTTTTGACTCATATCCAGCTTCTCGTCCACTGTAACCCCTAGGTCCTTTTCTGCAGACCTGCTGCCTAGCCACTCGGTCCCTAGTCTGTAGCAGTGCATGGGATTCTTCCGTCCTAAGTGCAGGACTCTGCACTTGTCCTTGTTGAACCTCATCAGGTTTCTTTTGGCTCAATCCTCTAATTTGTCTAGGTTTCTCTGTATCCTATCCCTACCCTCCAGAGTATCTACCACTCCTCCCACTTTGGTGTCATCTGCAAACTTGCTGAGAGTGCAGTCCACACCATCTTCCAGATCATTAATGAAGATATTGAACAAAACCGGCCTTTGGGGTACTCCGCTTGATACCGGCTGCCAACTAGACATCAAGCCATTGATCACTACCTGTTGAGCCTGACGATCTAGCCAGCTTTCTATCCACCTTATAGTCCATTCATCCAGCCCATACTTCTTTAACTTGCTGGCAAGAATACTGTGGGAGACCATATCAAAAGCTTTGTTAAAGTCAAGGAATAACACGTCCACTGCTTTCCCCTCATCCACACAGCCAGTTATCTCATCATAGAAGGCAATTAGGTTAGTCAGGCATGACTTGTCCTTGGTGAATCCATGCTGACTGTTCCTCAAACTCCTTTATCTTCTTCCCAGAGCCACGTAGTCGCAGTGATCCACTCAAGGTCATTCTTGGCAGTATCATTGGTGCCCACATGGAGAAGCAGGAAGGGGTAGCGATCCGAGGGCTTGATGAGTCTCATGCCCAGTCTTATTAATCTCTCCTCATACAGAAGCCGTTCCATACCCCTAATAATTTTTGTTGCCCTTTTCTGAACCTTTTCCAATTCCAATATATCTTTTTTGAGATGGGGAGGTTGTGGAATCTCCATCATGGGGATTTTTAAGAGCAGGTTGGACAAACACCCGTCAGGGATGATCTAGATAATACTTAGTCCTGCCTTGAGTGCAGGGGACTGGACTAGATGACCTCTCAAGTTCCCTTCCAGTCCTATGATTCTATGACATCCGTGGATATTGCAAAGATTGTATCTATTTGTTGCCCTGGGAAGTTAGGGCTGGTTGCCTCGCAAGGAGGGAAACTCCTCGTGGGGTCTCCATTTCCCTATGCGGGCTTTTCCCACATGCCTGGGGTTCTCATGGCTCTCAGGGTTTTCATGTCTTCCAGGCTTCCTGCTGCAGAGCTGAGAGCTGAGAACCAAGCCCAGCTAGATCTGGGGCTCCCAGGGCTTTCAGGAAGCCCTGTAATGGTTGATGTAACCAGGATTCTCATGGTTTCTATGCTTCCTACTCCGCAGCAGGGAGCCTGATAGAGCTGGGAGCCTAGAAGCTTCAGGGCCCCAGCTCTGGTGCTGACTTGGTCCCTGCTGCAGCAGAGCAAGGACCCTAGCCAGCCCTGAGAGTCCCAGCTCCAGCCAGGGCTCTGGGGGCTGGGAAGCTGCCTACTGTGGCGTGGCAATCCTAACAGCTCCTAGAGACTGGGCTCCAGCCAAGGCTCCCCTGGCTGCCAGACTGTCTGCTATTGGGTTGCCCAGCCTGGAACACCAGGACCAAGTTTAGTCAGAAAACTTCCCATCAGCTCTAGCCCAAGGACATATAGCAGGCTAATGGCAGAATGAAGAGCAGACAGAGCTTAAATTCAGCTAGAGCCCTCCAGAGAAGAGCTCCTATAAATATTTTCAAACCCATGGGGCAGAAGCCCCAAGCCCCGGCATGTCCCACGAGGCAGAAGCCCCTAGCCCCAGCAAGCCCCACGAGGCAGAAGCCTCCGAACCTTGGCGCACCCTGCGAGGCAGAAGCCCCGAGCCCCGAGGCTCCAGGAAATAGTGTGTGTGAGAATTCTAAGCCCTGAGAATGTAGGTCCCATAATTTCTAAACCTCGGCTCTACCTGCTAGACAATGTCAAATGACACATGTAATCTATTTGATCTGAGATTTCCAAATTGTTTGTGAAGTGTTCACAGTCCAGCTGCAGCTCAGGTGTATGACGTGACTTTTTTTTAATAAATACCCCAAACCAGGATGTAATATTTAATTGTGCTAACCTGACAGAGTAGTTCAGTGTGAGAGTACATTGCATTGTACTTAACATTTTGCAAGCCTAACGTAAAAGAGGCTCTGCTGTTTTGCCTACAGAAGAGATAAGCCCCAGAAACATAAATTCAACCGTCCAATGTGTTTTGTCCGGTACACTGTATATTGTGGATTTAACAAAGCTTGTCTAAAGCTTGTGAAATACGCCCCCCAAAAATATGTATTTTTGACCCAAGGCCAAAAAAACAGCGAGAAAACGTTATTCCTAAGTCATATTGACTAAAAATCATATAAGGGTTTTGGCAAGGACATTTCCTTATCCAACATGATTGCAAAATGTTTTCTTTTGAAGCTAATTGGGTCAGCTTCTTTTATTATAGAATCTGCACCCAACAAGGATCCATGTATTGCAAAATAAGAAATTTCCAGGAGGCAGGATATCCTCAGTAAAACATTAGTCAAGAATTCACACCAGAGTTTCTACACTATTTCATAACATGTATTACAGAAGGCACATTGTTCTGCTGAGTTATCTACTTACTTGGTTATTTATTTACTCTCTGAGTACTCTAGTAGAGAGAGAGAGCCTAGAGCGCTGGGCCTGGTGCAAGGCCTGAGGCCTGAACCAAAGTCAGCAAAAGCCATGCAATGAGCAAAAGTCAGGCCCTGTCATAAAGCAGAAGCTTGCTTACAAGTTAACTGTCCAGTACATGAACTTGGCAAAAGCATGGCTGGCATTGCTAAAACACAGCACTTCTGAGAAGTACTAGGTACTAGGTATTCATGTAAACAAATGCCAGAAGCACGGGTGCCAACTTGCCAGTGTGCCGGGGGTATTCGACCCCCAGCTCTACTCCAGGCCCCGCCCCCACTCCACCCCTTCCCCCCAAGGCCACACATACCCCGCCCCTTTCCGACCCCTCCCCCCAAGTGTACTACATCCTTGCTCCTCCCCCTTCCTCCCCCAGAGCCTCCTGCAGACCGTGAAACAGCTTATCGTGGCAGGCAGGAGGGGTGGGGAGGGAGGGGGAGGTGCTGATCGGTGGGGCCCACCGGTGGGCAGGAGATGCTGGGGGGGATGGGGAGAGCTGATAGGGGGCTGCCGGTGGGTGTGTAGCACCCACCATTTTTTCCCAGTGGGTACTCCAGCCCCAGAGCACCCACAGAGTTGCGCCTATGGCCAGAAGGCCAGTACAGTTACACCCCAACATAGAGTTCTGGCATAAACACAATCCTGGGAGATGGTACAGTAACACACCGACCCTGAGTAAGACAAGGATAGGAGGACAGGATGATGGATGGAGATATTTGTTCGAACCATCAGGTAGAAGGTGTAGGGATAGTAACTAAACATGTCAGGAGTGTTATACATAACTTGTTTGTATCAATGGATAAAAGAGAAGTCATAGGAGGGTCACCTTCATGCAGCTTAGGGGGCAGCAGAAAGTCCCGCTGCTGACTGAGCTGAGTCCACTGTCACAGGCATGCATGTTAGTGTACCTGTAACCACAGAGCCAGGGTAGTAGGACCATGCTTCGTCAGCAATAAACCTAGATAAGTGCCTTCGCCACCGAGTCTGTAGTCTTTCTGGGTAGTACTATTGAGGTCTGCTGAACCAGCTTTCTGCTCAGAGCTGGGACCGAGAGAAAACACACACACATGCACGCCAACTGACGCCAAATACCTTTTCCTTTGTGTAAGCTCAAAGGTTCTCTCTTTCACCAACAGAAGATGGTCCAATAAAACATATTACCCCACCCACCTTGTCTCTACTTAGTTACTTCTCTTTTTCCCACACCAAGTGATTTAAATGCTTGTGAAATACACTGCGATGTCAATTACCATGAAGCCAGTCTTTTGAAAGAGAAAATTTCAGAGGAAAAAAAAAGTTAAGCAAATGCTTTCGCGCAATCCCTTTGTCACCATAATGTTGCCAGGCCCAGGATGAGAGAGAGCAGAAATGTTAATGGCTGTAGAGGGGCAGTTACCCCGCTCCTAGGGGAAAAAGTTAAAGGCAGCTGGGGTGGGCTGCTTGGGGAGGCAACCACAGCTGTGGCCACACCCAATCAGGCCACAGCTGGCCCTGATATAAGAGAGGAGCTGGGTCAGTCTCACTTCAGCTTTGGAGTGGGAAGGACCTAGCTGCCTGGGAGCACAGGGTACCAGCAGCAGAGCAGTGCTGGGGAAGGGCAAGAGGAGCTGGGGAGCTCCAGACTGGCAACTCCCCAGGCTGAGGCCTTGTATAAGGCCTAAGGAGGTACTGGTGCTGCAGAGGTGTAGCCCGGGGATAGGCAGAGGCAGCTGGTCCAACCCCCTTGCCAGTGATGAGTGACCATTACAGACTGCAGTCTGCCCCAGAGAAAGGGGGCTAGATGATGACTGGCAGTAGCCACTGAGGCAAGGTGGGTTGGGGGTTCTCCTGGGAGGGGAGACCTGGAGCGGGGGGACTGCCATGGGGCAGGACCCCAGGGTAAAAGGTCCAGGAGGGACATGGGGCCTGAGGCAGGAGAGACACCGGCCACCTGGAGGCACTCCGGGGCTGAAAGAGCTAATTCCCGAAGCAACCAGCAGGAGATGCTGCGGTGACAAGTGCTCGATATGCTACGATGCCCAACAAAATAACTGGTCCAGCAAAGAAGGATTTAGGTTCCAGAGACTGTAGGAAGCAGGGAGTTTTTACAATAGGAGGGGCCTAATGCAGGCAGAATGAGCTGAAACTGCGCACAGAGGACACCATTGTATTTGCAAAGAGGGCACAACTCTCTTCTTAGCCTTAACAATGTAACCCCAACCATGTAATGGATTGAACTGCCATGATCAAAAGGAAAAATTGGTCCAGGGTGTTTACACTAATGATCATCATAGGTAGGGCCCTACCAAAATCAGGGTCCATTTTGGTCAATTTCACGGTCATAGGATTTTAAAAACTGTAAATTTCATTTTGCATATTTAAATCAGAAATTTCATGATGTTGTAACTGTAGGGGTCCTGACCCAAAAGAGGGTTGTGGGGGGGGGGGGGGAGGGTGCAAGGTTATTGTAGGGGGGTCATGGTATTTCCACCCGTACTTCTATACTGCTGCTGGTGGTGGCATTGCTGGGCAGCTGGAGAGCGGCGGCTATGGGCCAGAGCCCAGGTCTGAAGGCAGCGCCACTGCCAGTAGCAGCGCAGAAGTAAGGAGGGTATGGTATGTGTGACGTTGCACTCTATATGATTTTATGAAAGTATGCTGATGAGTGTGAACATAATGTAACTAAAATATGCTTTATGCAAAAGATCTCTTGTAAGATATCATTACAAAGCTTATAATCTACTGAGTGTGGTCATCCTATTTGTATAAATGTATCACTCTTGTATCAGAAACTAGAAATATGAAATTTAACTCTGAGGGCCTATTGTAATTATGAAAAGTGTGGGCCATTAATGGTGGTTTGGAATCTTGATGGCTCCCATTAACCAGGACAATTGGCTGTAGATGGCTCTGTTTTACTTGTAAGTCTTCCTGTATATGTGTGTGCTGGCAAGTGGGTAATGAAGTCTTACAGTGACATGTGATCATGTCACCTGAACTGGAATCAATCTTTAACCTGGTGCTTTTCCAGTGAGAAGGAGGGGTGGGAACCCAGAGAGGAACAAAGGATTCCCGTCTTATGCAAAAGATAGATAAGTGGGTGGAACAGAACAAAAGAGGCAGCCATCATGAGAAATCCCCTAGCTACCACCTGAGCTGGAACAAGGGCTGTACCAGGGGAAAGGATTGTGCCCAGAATAGGAAGGCATCCAGTCTGTGACAGAAACTTATTGAAACATCTCTGAGGGTGAGAGTTTATCTGTATTGAGTTTTATTACTGTATTAGGCTTAGATTTGCGTTTTATTTTATTTTATTTTACTTGGTAATTCACTTTGTTCTGTCTATTACTACTTGGAACCACTTAAATCCTACTTTCAGTATTTAATAAAATCACTTTTTACTTATTAATTAACCCAGAGTATGTATTAATACCTGGGGAGGGGCAAACAGCTGTGCATATCTCTCTATCAGTGTTATAGAGGGTGAACAATTTATGAGTTTACCCTGCATAAGCTTTATCTAGGCAAAACACAAGTTGCTTTCGGTTAAGTCTGCAGCTTTGGGGCACGTGATTCAGACCCTCGGTCTGTGTTGGAGCAGACTGGCATGTCTGGCTCAACAAGACAGGGTGCTGGAGTCCCAAGCTGGCAGGGAAAGCAGGGGCAGAAGTAGTCTTGGCACATCAGTTGGCAGTTCCCAAGGGGATTTCTGTGATCCAACCCGTCACAGTATGGTATTGCCATCCTTCTGAGCTGTTGACTTCAGAGCTGGGCCATTGGCCAGCAGCCGCCACTCTCTGGCTGCCCATTTTTCATGGCTCTGAATTTGGTAGGGCTCTAATTATCGGGAAAGAGGCAGCTGTAAAGGGTGGATGCATAGAAAACATAAGAGGAAAGAGAGGGGTTGATACACATGCATCAGGCAGAGCAAAGAGAAGTGATTCAAGTGCTTAGGAAAATAACCTGCTATCTGTTAAAATTAAGCAAACTGGAGAGCGCTTGGTCCATCCATTGGAACCAGCCTTGATCTGTTAACAGTATCAAAGCCAAAGGAAAACAGATAACCCACAGAGAGATGAAGACAGTAGGCAGGAGGGCTATATGAAGATCAGGAAAGACAGCATGGAAGATAACTGGTACACTTTGTTAGGAGGCATTAAAATGCATGAAGAGCATTAATAGAGGAACTGTAAGTGCATGCATGGAACAATGACAATAATGTCACAGGCTATAATGAAACATGCTAGGAGTGTGCGAATTAATTCCAACTGAGAGGACACTTAAGAAAAAGAAATAACTAGCTATTTAAAAGAAGCAGGAGTGAAAGCAGGGAGCAAGATACCTTTGTACAGCATGACAAAGAAAGGCAGAAGACAAATCTGAGAACATGAGAATAAAAAGGACTCTCCATTGCTAGAAAACAAATAAATGTGTAATAGGAATATGCTACAGGTGGGACTAGGCAAGTGGATAAGGAGGTGAGAAGCAAAAATGAAAATGCCTTTAAAGAAGGAAGAAAAAACTGCTCATCAATAACTTGGGACAGAGCAAAGACAGATGGCATACTAGTGGGTAAGCTACATAATGGATATGGTGTGCAAACCATCTTGGAAAAGGAACCAGGATGGAGTTAACAAGGCATTAGGGGTATTGCGTTATAGAGATAAGTCTACTCACAAGGCTAATAGTCAGGGAACGATTAGGAAAGAGTGAGCATAAGCTAATGGCCATCATCTACATATATTAGTCATAGTTTGTTTAGCAGTGTGGTATAGTGGTGAGTTCAGGCTGTCAGGATTCCTAGTTTCATTTTCTGTCCCTTCCACTGACTCACTATGTGGCTTTGGATAACATGGTTAGCCTCTCTGTGCCTCCTTTTCCACATTCGTAAAATGGGGACATGACTTATCTCACCAGGGAGTTGAAATACAAACAATTTAAAGTGTAAGATAATAATAATGGTGGTGGTGATGTTGATGATAATGCCTGAGAAAGACCTGTCACCTCTACAGGTGTGCCTATGGCTTGTGAATATAAATACCCATCTTGATCACACTGAAGGCTCCAGGCTGCTTGTATCATTTCATATAGTCCAGGCAAACTGCTACCTTTATCATCTTGCTGTCCCTTGTGGAGTGGTACAAGTTTCACCCTAATGGTGCCATACAACCTCAGTTCCATGGTTCTCAGTATTTCCACTTGCTTTGAGAACCATCCACAAGGCTATCTTGATGATCCAGAAGTGGAACCTAGAGAAGCAGTTGTAACAGCAGCAGCACAAGTTCTGACCTTCTGACTAGAAAAAGGCTCTTCTCCAGTGTGCATTGGGTAGGCAAGCTAAAGTACAATGAGTTCATTGGCACAAGAAGCATTAGTGACCTCTTGCCAGTGGTATTCTCTTCCCAAGCTATGCATTCCCTCTTCTTGAATTTGGCATGAAGGGAAATAGGTCATCTTACAGATCGTCTTCAACAAGCTACCACAAGAAAGAGGAAATTGAAACAGCTAAGCTGGGCAAGGGATATGACATGCATAGAACTAAACCCACTACTCCATACTTCAGAAATGAATATACCAAACAGGACATTTCACAACATCCCTACATGCCACAAAGATCAAAGGATCAGATTGTGAATCCCTTTCTCCCATTTTTCTACAGCAAGGTTAAAGCTCATCTGTGCAGGGAACAGAGCGTTCTTAGAGGCAGTCGGAGAATGTAAAACAAACTCTCACAGGAACCATCACGGACTTCACTACCTTCTACTCCAAATGCAAAGTGCATTCCTTCAGCCTTTCCAATATAAACACATAGTACAGTGTACATATAACATACTAAATCGTTTAGTTAAAAGAAGACATTTTAAACCCCTCCCCCCCACCCCACAATTTCCCTCTGGAGAGTGGAGGGAAAAAGAATGAACCACGTGTGACAGACATTAATCACATCACTTAATGCACTGCCAGAAAGCATTCTGATACTACAGTGAGGAGGGCTAAGAACCAGAATAGACTAGAATAAGTGAACAGCTACTCACATGAGTAGTCTCATTGAGTTCATACTCAGTTTCAGTCATTGCTGAAGAGGTCATAGAGATTGGTGAAAAGAGAGCTCCCTGCCCCCCTCCTTTCCAACACCACCTCCCCCCACACACACTATTTAAGCTAAATGAAGAAATCCCCTACCCTTTATTTAGAGAGAGAGAGAGAGAGAGCTAGTTGAGCCAGCCTGAATATATATATTCAGCTACAAAGTACATTATTATTGTTAGATTGTGCAGGATTTTGGTTGACCTGTAGACCATGGAATATACGTGCTTCCAGTCAAATAATGAGCATGATGATCCATTCTGACCAATAATGTGTTTTGCATAATAGCACCTGCAGGTGACACGGAACTAGCTATGCTAGTGGAATTATGCATACAACAGGGAGACATATAATCAAGGTGGAATGGGGGCATGGTCAGTGGGACTGTGAATTTTTTTTCTGATTTATTTGAGTTGTTACTGGAGCACCAGTCAGGTTCCTGAGAATCTTGGAATGGGATAGGCTGAACGTCACCCTGTGGTATGCAGAATTCCAGTAGAACAGGCTGGCTCAGTGTCCCCCGCAGTTGTCATTATGCAAATCATGTTACTGTTCAGAATGAATTACCAGGTCAGTTTTCGAACCTTGTGACAACTGAAGCAATAGAGTCAAAAGAAAACAGAGTGGCTCAGCAGCCCCAGGAGGCTCTTGAGAAAAGAAACTTCTCTTAGAATAGTACCCACATTACAACCTGAATTTTCACTAGCTCCCTAAGGAAATGTTATGGTTACAGCTGTAGACATTATAAGCCCAATTCTATAGTCTCCAGATCTTATGAACCCAATTCAACCTCAATTTCACTGAAGTTACACCAAGGAGGAATGTAACCCTATGATATAGGAGGCGCTGATAAGGCTACCTAGCACTTCCCATTACAGAGGCCTTGTTTTGAATTGCTTATAATTTTGCCAAACTTTAACCATCTGGGATGAAATTTTTCTTGCTCAGTCACTGCCTCAGGTTAATTTCAATTTTTTAAAGATTCAGCAAAAACAGAACCACCATTTTTGAGAATAAGATTAGGGGAAAATAGGTAGTTTTTCCATTGTTAATTTTTTTCTGGCAGATTTTAGACAAGCTCAGTAGGTTGCAGCAGTAACTTGAAATGTGGTAGAGGCAGAGTCCTGAGGTCAGACAGGTATTTTATGCTGTCTCCAAGATGATCCAGTCAGATTTAGCCAAATTATAAGCTTAAATTTTACTGAAGAAGAAATATCTGAAGTATTACACAAGGTCAGTCTTGCAGAGCTGAGAAACAGAAGCCAGGTTTCTAATATGCACATTGTTGATAAATTGTCACTTTATAGGCAATGTATAGTCAATTACTTGGTTACACTTTGGTTATTTGGTCTCTTAAGTATATTTCAAAACAAACCAACGTCCATCCGGTTTCTTATTATAACACAATAATAATAATATCGTACAGAAAAAAAGGTTCTATATGATACCAATCTCTGGGAAGCCATATTATGCAGCATTGTTACCTTCACCTTCCACAGAAGGTGTACTCCTAAAGCCATTATTTTATACCCTACCTGTTTACAGTAAAAGGTACTGAGTGCGTCATCTGAAACTAGATTTAACCAACTAGCTTTCTACCTTGTTTTTCTGGTACCTCGGGGTACACGTTATCTCCTTGATCTGAACATATGCATTTTAGGTGCCAAAGGGCATGAAGGCACCTCCTAGGTTTGTACTAGGGTAGAACAATTACATATCTTGCTCTTTTCCTTTGGGACATTCTTATACAGGCCTGTGAGAGTAACTCCCTTTCTATTTCTATGGTAAAGCATTCATCTGTCCTGACCTTGACAGCTTCCCTTTTTGCTCAGGCCAAAACTTCTTTCAGTGAATGCAAGGGATTATTGGCTACTTAGCATAAGTGAGCTGGGTTATATAGAAGTCATAGGCCAATGTAGGCTATATGTTGTGCTATAATATTTGTGCTTAATGCATGCTAATATAAATATGGTGTGGATAATACATATTATTAATATGATGTGTATATATGATAACCAACATATATTAGTCAACAGGCCCCCACCTTATCACCTTGATAATTATTATAGCTAAAGAGACACCTTTGCCAGACTAATATATGGAGCAGTGGTGAGGGCCTGTCACAGGGTAGCTGGTCTCTGGATAGACTGAGCCCAGCTCCACTGGACTGGAGCAGGTGAGGTGAACCTAATCCAACCAGTTAAAGAGGGCTGGGCTACACCTAGGCCTATAAAGGACAACTAGTAGGCAGCTGAAGAGGAAGAACTAAGATAGGCTGAACCCTGGGCAGCAAAGGCCACACTGGAGTGGAGCTAATTCCTGTGGTGGGTCCCAGGAGCAAAGGGGCCAGGGGCTCAAAGAAGCAACCCTATGACTGCAGCTCCAAGAGCGGAGCAGAGCTGGCAGAGGCAAGGAAGCTGCCAGGACCTGGTGTGCCAGAGACTCCTGGGAAGAGTGGCCCTGAAGTCTGGGGGCCAGGTATTGACTAAAGACTGCATTCTGTTTCTTTAACATTTGTCATAAAAGAATAAATCTCCTTGACTGAGACTGGGCGTGGCAGCGAATGTTTGGAGCTGGGGAGCAGCGGTGGCCCCAGTGACAGGACCTTTATATGTAATTTAAAGTGTTTTACCAAACTGCATGAGCAGCACTACATAATTACACAGCTAAAATTAATGCACCTTGTAACACAAACAAAGCTTTAAATGCAACTTCTATCCAAGTGTGGGAAATCTGTATTTTAAGTTCCCCATGGTGGCATTTAAGGCTAGTTTTGCCTTCTGCGAGTCATTGCTAATTTGACTAACACGTGTGTCTTTCCAATCTAGTAATGTTTTTAAATTTAAAGTAAGTGAATTAATACGTACGTTAAAACCTGGTAAGTAAGCTTCAACTTCACCCTGACATTGGGACTCCCTTTGGACAATAGATTCATGTAGAAAAACTGGGGTAGGCATTAATTATAGTGTATCCTACAGTGCTACGTACATGAGGAGGAAAACAGAAAATTGGAGTAGTGACATTACAAGAAATTTATGGAGCTCTCACTTGTAATTGGTTACAACACAGTACTGTCCATTCATATTATATGTTACCCTTACTGCTGTCTGTCGCCATGTGGTAAGCTTCACCAGGCAGGAGAGAGGAGCAGCTAGCTTCTCTGTTTCATTGTACTGGAACGCATCATTGTGGCCACTGAAGTTATAATGTTAGATTGTTTCTGGCACAACAAGCCACATGCAGCGCTCTTTAGATTTGCATTGCTACATGATACACCAGTAGCTGAGGTAGATCCAGCTGTTCCTTGTAGATGACGTCTTCCAGATAACCTACTGAATGGACATTAGCTAACTTGTTAAATATTATTGTGTCAGGATCAAATATTGGTATATATGGAACCAAACATTGAGCAAGATTGTTTTGAATAATTTGCCTCGATTAGGATGAGGTGCCACTGACCCCAGATTATGAATGGTACCAAAAGGGGATCTAGCCACACAATTTAACACTTTTCCAGTTTACCACTGTTTTTGTTATACACTAAGGACAATACCACTTAGCTAAATATTAATTGCTAATAAAGTTAGGCTATTTTCCTTTTTTAATATCCCCTAATGAATTGGTTATTGTACTTTACACAACTCCCATAAATAGTACAAATTTCTCTACCAACACAATTTTCCTCTTGCCTTCATATTATATACTTCAATTAATTTATTACATTTTGCTTGTATTTGGTTAAACATCTTAGCAATGTTAAGTATATTATTTACTACATTCTGTTGATGCTGGGGTTATTTTTGGTAGCTAGGTCCTCAGTGCCAGGGATTATGGATTTAGAAACGGTTTCCGCTGCCTGATGCTCAGATGTTAGATTTATAGCTTTTAAGGCCAGAATGGAACATTAAGATCTCCTGTAGAGCACAGGCCATAGAATTTCACCCAGTACTCCTTGTGTCAAGTCTAATAGCTTCTGGTTGAACTACAGCGTATCTTTTAGAAAGACATCTAATCTTGATTTTTGAAATACTTCAAATCCACCCCATCCCCAGGAAGTTATTACATTAGTTATTTAACCTCACTGATAAAAATATGCACTTTATTTGCAGTTTGAATTTGTCTAGCTTCCTGCTGTTTGACCTTGCTATGCCTTTGTCTGCTAGATTAAACAGCCCTCTACTATCAGAAATCTTCTCCCTGTATAAGTACTTATAGACTATGATCAGGTCACCTCTTAGCCTTCTCTTTTATAAATAAAAGAGTTTGAGCTTCTTAAATCTCTTACATGTAGCAACAATTACTGTAATATTAAATAGGATAAAAAGTAAAAATCACCAGAATTAGGATATAAATGTACTCTGACTTATTATTTAAAGATGAACTATACTATAAATAAAACTCTTGTCACCAGGATGGCAGAACGAAGTCTTAGCCTCTTAGCCACGTGACTTCTCAGCAAAACCCTGACAAATCTATATGCTAATATATAATCTATAGGCTAATCTATATGTCTAATATAACAATAGCATGGAAAGGTACTTAAAAACATATGGTCATTTACTGAGCAATCTCTAGAAAACCAGACTGAATACAGGTAAGAAGTTGCCAACAAAGTGTTAAGAGAATCAAAGTATTGGAATCCCATGTAAGAAACAGGGTAAACAGAAACTGTGTGAGTAGCCAGCTATCTATAGATAACAGTATGGAAAAACAAGTGAGTGAGGATGACAGGTCAAATGAATAAGGCCACAAAGAGGGATAAAATAGAGGAAAAACTGGAAAACACCTAGGCCAAAGAAGAAAGACATGGAGATAACAATATGAGTAAGGGGAAGTATGAAAAGGCATGCTAAAAGTCTGGCCCTGCGAGCGGAGTCGCCCTTGTTTGCCCAGTGCGGGGTTGATAAACCCTGTAGCATGGTTGTCAAGATTCCCTGTTGAGTCAAGCAATCACAATCAGGGGACCCAGAACTCCAAAGGGGCAGAGCAACCAAGTAGTCTGTAGCCCCTGGGGCAGGGCAGAGCAAGGCAAACACTCAATCTATGGCCGCTGAGCCTTCTGGCTGGGCAGACAATGGAAGTTGGGAGAGCTCTGACCCTCAGGACAGGGCAGAGCAAACAGTCTGTAGCCCCTGGAGTGGGGCAGAGCAAATGAATTTATTACAGTCTATAGCTGGAGCTCCCGGTAGCAATGCCTAGTGGCAAGTGTGGAGGGGGTGGGGGATTAGGGGAACCCAGGCCCATCATACACCACTGAGTTCTGACCCAGGACCCTATGAAGCCAGTAAATTCCCAATTAAAGATTCAGACATCGACTCCTAACATATCCCCTGGGTCACTTCCTACCAAAAAGCCCATCTCTGGCATCTCCTCAGCTGACAGCAGCTTGGCATCCCAGCTGGTCATCCACAGTGTAGTCCAGGTCCACTGTCCCTACAGCCTGGAGAGTCTACAGTTCCTCTGCAGGAGCCTGCAGCACACATCCTTCCTCCTGCTCTGCCAGCTCTGACTGAGCTGGGCTGCCTCCTTTTATTTGTTTCTACCACCT
This sequence comes from Emys orbicularis, assembly GCF_028017835.1. Taxonomy (NCBI): domain Eukaryota; kingdom Metazoa; phylum Chordata; order Testudines; family Emydidae; genus Emys; species Emys orbicularis. The sequence continues at coordinate 304,457,872 of NC_088683.1, forward strand.
GGAGCAACAGGGGCAAGAGGGGGGAGGTGGTCTCTATGCTCCCTCATGAAATCTCCATCGGCCATCAGCCACTCGTGTCCGGCTTCCTCCAGCGCTTCTGTCTCTATGGAACATGGTCCACGGCCTTCCAAATGGTCAGGGGGCTCTCCCTCTGGCCCTTCATCCTCCCTTTGGCTTAGGAGCCCCCTCAACCATGGTCTTGGGTTCATTTCCGCCTGCAGTCAGTTTCCCCATTCGTGCATAACCTCCCCGAACCATCTCCAGTCACATCCCAGGACCACGAGGTATGCGAGTGTTTCAGCCAGGCCGACCCAGCATGTTTCCTCATGACAGCCAACCTCCAGGTTTACTCCAGGTTATGGATGCACTGGTGATATATAGGAGTCTCTATCTGGCCCAGTGCCTTTACTAGGTTGGACCGTACATGCACCCTGAGTCAATCAGACCTATTATGGGGGTTCCATTGACCCGCATAATGATCAGAAGTTTGGGCAGGACTCTCTTCCAGGCCCATGAGGCTGCCACCCAGGCTTGTCCATAGTTACAATCCATAAAGGAGCAACTGAGTCTGAAGTACCCCTCCTGGCCACACTTGTAACATCTGTCCCTCATTGTTTCTGTTGTGGAGTTCTGTCATGAGCATGCAGGCCCACCAGGTGGGGTTTTCACCCCTCAGGGTTTCAAGTTGGAGTTCCATGTAGTTCCCAGGTTTGGGGCTACTACACGCTGCCCAGATCTAATCTGGGGTCCCTCTTCTTCAGATTTGTCCTGTCTCTCATGTGGATCTCTCCTACAGCTCCCAGGGTTCCCTGGTTTAGGTGTCCATATCCCGGGACCCTATGCAGCTAAGTGATCTTCCATTAGAGATACCGCTTCGGCAAGTGTCATTGGACGGTGTCGACAGATCCACTACTTCCCCCCAGGAAAACTGTTCCAGAATGATGGCCTCCATCACTTGGGTTCCTATCAGCTTCTCAGGGTCCAACCACCACTAGCAGTAATCCCGGAATTGCTGAGCCTGAGGTCGAGCTCCAGGGTGGGTATTTCTCCCATCAAAATCACTGTCAGAAAGTCTCGGGGTTAAACCAAGCTTGGTCCAAGATGGCAGCTTTGGCATAATCAAGTGTGTCAGTAGGGTCTAGGTTCTGGTAGGCAGTCTGTGTGGACCCAGTCAAGTATGGGGCCACTAGGGTAGCCCAGTGCTCCAGAGGCCAGTGAGCCGCAGTGACGAATCGCTCGAACGTGACCAAGAAGGCCTCTGGGTCATCCCCAGGCCACATCTTAACTAGTCTCACCAGTAACCCTGTCAAGATGTTCTCTGTTCCCTGGTCCATCCTGGCGGTACCAGGCAGCCCAGATGGTTGTAGGAGCACCACCATCTGCTGAACCAGGTGCTCCTGTTGGACTTGGTGCTGTGCTGCTGTCCCTGATCAACTGCTGTTGTTGTTCTTGGTATTGGGCCATCTATTGTTGTTGCGCAGCCATTTGCTGCTGCAGTTGGGCTTGTTGTTGCATTTGTTGGGTCACCTGCTGTGCTGGCTTTCCAGCATCCACTTTAGTACCTTTTCGTTATCCATTATGGCCATGGAGTTTAATCATGTAGTTCTCCCCTTGTTGAGTCTCTTAACAGGACCCAACCATTTCCTGCATTCTCCACCACATATCATGGGGGCCACCCCCATTTGTCGGGATTCCCTATTGAGTCAAACAACCATGATCACAGGATACAGGAACCTTGATGGGGCAGATCCACCAAGTGGTCTGCAGCCCCTGGGGCGGGGCAGAGAAAACACTCAGTCTATAGCCCCTCATCCTCCTGGCTGGAGCAGACAATAGCAGTTAAGGGGCTCTGACCCTCTGGACAGGACAGAGCAAACAATCAGTCTGTAGCCCCTGGGGCGGGTCAGAGCAAGCACCCAGTCTATAGCTGGAGCCCCTGGTAGCCACGCCTAGAGGCAAGTGAGGCAGTGGGGAGGTAGGGGAACCTGGGCCCACCCAACTTCACCAGGTTCCAACCCAGGGCCCTATGGAGCTGGTAAACTCCCTATCAAGGGTCCAGGCATCATCTCCTAACATCCCCTTGGTCACTTCATACCAAAAAGTCCATCTCGGGCATCTCCTCAGCTGGCAGCGGCTCAGGATCCCAGTCAGGCTCCATGGTTGGCTGGTCGTCCACAACACAGTTCGGATCCATGGTCCCTACAGCCTGGAGAGTCAATGGTTTCTTTGCAGGAGACTGCAGCACACATCCTTCCTCCTCCTTTGCCAGCCCCAACTGAGCAGGGCTGCCTCCTTTTGTGTGTCTCCTCCAACTGGAGCATGTGCAGCAAGGGTGAGGGAGCGTGGTCTCCTGGGCTCACAGTGATTGGTCAGCCCCCATTGGCCCAGTTCAGGGTTGATACACCCTGTCACACACCCATTCAAGAAAAGAGCATTGCATGAAAAATATAGGATGTATATAGCATGGAATATACTAAATATGGATAAGAGTGATGAGTGATCAGTTAGGTAACACAGGCAAGAGCAAGGATGCAAGATGTATGGGTTATATAAGTGTATAAAAGGAGAGCTGGCTTCAAACCCTAGGGAGAGCAACACAGAATCTACACAGCCAAATCAGTATGGATCTGATAATTACATGCGCAGCCTACCTGTGCCCATAGATGCAGGAAGTAAGGGTGCGGGGGGTGCTGCAGCACCCCCTGACTTGAAGTGGTTTCCATTATAGACAGGGTTTACAGTTTGGTTCAATGGCTCTCAGAGCCCCCACTAAAAAAATTGTTCTAGCACCCCTGCCTGTGCCCAAAGACGTGGGAACTGATCATTATCCTATCCTGGTCTATTTGCTTTATTTATGCTTTATGCTTGATTAAGATGGTGATATCTTGTCCTAAAAAATGTCTCAATAAAACTTTAAAATTAATTAAGGTGAATAATTGGGTATGGACTGTGCTTTTCACCCAACCACAGCAAATAGCCATAAAAAATGTATACAGGAAGAAAACGTGAACATAGAAGCACTTGAATTGCCATGTGTGCCTTTTGCTAATAACTCTGCATGGGCTTCCTTACCTGTTTTTGTGCAAAATCTCAACTAACAGCTCTATAAATGCATGTTTTGCCATGAATCCTACCTGTGGAACCTGTTTTTTTTCCCTTGTCTGTTACATCACAACCTCATTCTTATATAAACATAGTTCTATATATTTAATATTGAAGAGTGCCAATTATGAACTTGGCACAGGAGCCCATTTGCATCTCCACATCATTAAGAAATAATCCTCTTTGGTTAAAACATCTTCTCAGAAACATGAATTCATTTCCCGTAACCAGTGGATGTTAATTCTTGCTATCAAATTTCCTGTCAGTCTGGTTTCAGCCTGATCAAACTTCTGAAAATGACACCAATTGCACTTGTTGTGATTTATGCTGTTGTTAAGAAGTCATTTTAAGCCTGAATTAATGAGAAGTGGTATTTACATTAAAACAAAACTTGTTCCCAAACAAACTCACTAGATAGGGACAATCAACTTCATCCAGTTTTCTTACAAAGAAATGAATAAAGCCATTGCAGAGATTGATTCAACACATTCATTTATAATAATCATGCATTGTTCTACTGGTTTTATTAAGCTTTACTGGTACTTTTAATATTGGTGCATTGCCATTCTAGTCAAATATGATCTCTCCCTTCCCGCCCCATCTAATATTTCTGTTTAATTCTCTCTTCAAATAATAAAGTCACCTCTCTAACATATTATGTTATATAAATCACAATGAAAGCTCAGGGCTTGTTCCTGTTCCCATTAAAAGACAATGCAAGTTTTGAGTTCTGATTTCAATGGGAGAAAGATTGGGCCCTGGGTCAGCTTACAAAGGGGATGAACCATTTGTTTGACACCTTTCATTTAATACTTTGCCAGACCAGACTCTCCACTCACTTATACCAGTCTATATCAGAGTAATTCCAAGTAGGTCAATGGAATTAAACTAGTGTAAATTTGGTGTGAGTGAGAATCAGGCCCATTATCTACAACATGAAACACAATAAGTCATTGTTAGAAATACAAATAGTGCAGTCCTAGGGCAGCAATGTTCTACTCAGTGTCTATTTACATGTCCCTCTATCCATTCTAGTAACTAACAAATGCAGTTGTACCCAGATTGTAATCTTTTAAGAGGTTTATACATTTAGCAGGTATTTGCCCTAGTGCAAACTCTGCACGGTGTGTTGCTTATTCTGTAACCAAACGTTGTGCAATTTAAGGACCAGATGCTGGAAGACTAGTACTCTTAAACTAAACATGTCAGTGGATTTCTGCACTCTATTTCTCAGGCCACGTCTATACTTACAAGCTTACAGCAGCACATCTGTACTGGTGCCGCTGTAAGAGCACTCATGTAGCTGTGTTATGCCAACGTGAGAGAGCTCTCCCATCAACATAATTAAACCAGCTCAACAAGTGGCGGTAGCTACGTCGGCAGGAAAGCATCTCCGACCCACATAGCGCTGTGCACACAAACGCTTATGCCAACAAAACTTATGTTGCTCACGGAGGTGTTTTTTTCACATCCCTGAGCAACAAAAGTTTTGCCAACATAACTGCTAGTGTCGACATGGCCTCAGTCTCTGCATTCCCTTTTTCACCAAAGTATCTCACTGCATTGGTCTAAGCCCTATAAGAGCATCAGATCTTCTATCAGCTTTGACCCTTTCATAAATACAGATCTCAGTTTGTATCTCTAGTTATGAATCAAAAGAAGGTGATCACACTGCTGCATTTCAGAAACACATGATCATTTTTCATCTAATAATTATCTATCTGTCCAGCCATTCAATGTGCTCATCATCACAATATCTGTGTACTAGATTTAAACTTTAATTCTAATGCACTGTAACTTGTTTTTAAACTCCTTTATCTAGATTTAAGTCACTGGGCTGTCTAGCAATTTTCTTACCAGAGGGTAGACTGGTCATCTTCCTAATAGAGAATAGCATTTGCTAAAGTGCATTTGTGTTTATGCTGAAAGACTAGATTCCTGACTGAAAATGTGAAAGATTGTTCCATGATGGATCATGCCTGACAGAATTTACCAAATATGTCACATATCACACATATGGGCCAAAAATATGTAATGGAAAAGCCTGTGGCAGCAAAATACTATGGACATCAAGATGTTGTATACCTCGGGCTGTCACAGACTTGCACAGACTTTTTTTCCTAAAAGTAATTGAGTGCTCATTCAGTCTTTTCAACGTCAGATAATTAGGATGATTCCAAACAGTGAATTATGTAGCTCACCGACCTAACTTCTGACAGCAGCCTCACAAGACCTGTCATGTATGAACACTAGGAGCCTGACCATGGCCCCCACTCTAGCCCCTTTGTGCTGCTCCAGAGTTGGAAAGGAGACACAAATGAGGTATAAAGGTGTCTAAGTGAACAGGTGAAGGTTCTCGTGGCCTGAGGCGGGGAGTGACTCCAAACTGTAGAGCTAATCTACCTGCCTCTATGCCACTCCCTCCTGATCCACATGATGTAAGGCAGATACATGTCGTGGGAAGGGGAAATAGCTGGAATTCTGCTGTGTTCCAGTGATTCCTGGTACAAATTGGAGCAGTCCTGTTGGTGTTCTAAGTTCTACTGGGGACCAAACCCAATTGAATTGTGAATTCAGCCAGACCCAATGATTTCAGTGACAGTTGATTCCTGAGGGCATTTCTGCACCAAAAAATTAAAAATTCTGAGCCAAAAAAATAAAAATTCTGCGCACAATATTTTAAAAATCACTGTGTAGCTCCCCACCCCCCAGGACACGGACTCAGCGGTGAGGCTGCACCCAACCCTGACACAGCGCAAGGACCAGGCCTGCCCCACAAACATCCTAGGGCCCTGCCCCTCCATGCCAGGTGCACCAGGTGTCAGCAGGCAGGCTCAGCAAGGCAGGATCCATGTGTGAAGGGGCTTAGTGTGGGGGGATCCAGGTGTGGGTTGAGAGAGCTCTGTGTGGGGCAATCTGGGTGCGGGAGACTCAGTGTGGGATCTGGGTATGGGGGACATCTGGATGCACAGGGGCTTGTTGGGGAGTTGTGGGTGCAACAGTAATGGGATTCTGCAGGTGAAGGTGACTGGGGCTTAGCAGGGGGGGGTCTGGGTGTGGGGGGCTCAATGGGGAGGATCCAGATGCTGGGGTAGTGGGTCTCAGTGGGGTGGGGATCCATGTGCAGCTTGTTGGGGCTCAGTAGGGTGGGGATCCAGATGCGGGTGGCTTTTCAGGGTGGTATAGGTGCAGGGGGAGTGGGGCTCATCGGGGGTTCTGGGTGCAGAGATGAGTGAGACTCAGTGGGAGGGTCTGGGTATGAAGGGGTCTGGATGCACTGGGGTTGGGCAGATGGGGGAGCAGCTCCCTATACAGGAATCCCTCCCCTCCTGCAGCTGAGCATCGATAGGTGCAGGAAGCGCAAGGGGGGAGGGGGGAGTTTGCAGAGCTTTCTACAGCCGGGGGAGAAATCTGGGGGTGGATCTGACACGGCCCCGGATGCCATGCAGGGGAAGAGGAAGTTCCACAGCGCAGGGTAGGAGCCACCAGCCGGGTCTTCCCCAGTCCTGCCCCCTACCCCACGGTGATTTACCTCTCTACCAGATGCCACGGGCACCCGAAACATACTGCTTGGGAGGGTCACATGACCGCTGTTGTGGCTTCCCTTTGCTTCCCCATCAGAAAGTCATTTTTCTGTGGGGAAGCAAAGAAATCTGTGGGGTCATTTATTCTGCACATGCGCAGTGGCACAGAATTCCCCCAGGAGTAGCAGTTCCACATAAGGAGCATTTGTAGGATCAGGTCCATTTTGTATCTTATGGAATCCCTATGGCATTCATGTCAGTTATCATGAAATCTGGTAAATCACCAAGACTGTGCCATCAAAACACTGCAAGTTGCCGCAAGGCACAACCTGGGTGTCATACCACAAGTAAAAAAGCATTCTGTATGATATGGCTCCCGTTTCCATGATACACATGACACCAAATGTTTTTACTCTATCATATATTTGATAGAAACAACTTCCCTTCTGTTGTGTTTGCTCATGCCTGTTGTTATCAACTAATTAAAAGAATTACTGTACCTGTTTTGCTCATCTCAGAAATATGGCTTTAAAAGGCCAATATAGTTATTATATGTATATATATATTTCTCTTCCAATCCTTTTTTCTCTTTCTGAAATTTCGAAAGATTTGTCTGAAGACTATGGGTATAGAGCTGGGCAAAATTTTAAATTGAATAGTAAATTCACGAAAAAATGCAGTTTTGCAGTTATCGAAATTATTCACAAATTCAGGTTGAATTTGGCAAATAGTTTTGGTCAAATAAAAAAATAGGATTTTTTTTTAATTTGAAATGTTTCATTTTGACATTTTCTAAATGAACCGTTTAAGTATTTCATTTCCAGATGAACAGTCTTGTTTCAAAATGTCATTTCTAGTCAATATTTTATTTCAACATTTCGCTTCAAAACAAATTTTTGTTTCCAAATGACATTCAAACTGTTTCATTTGACCCAAACAATGTTTTTCTATTTTTTGTTTGGGCAAGAAAAGCAAAAAGAATTCAGTTTTGATTCAAAACAAACCAGGCTGGGTTTGGGTTTTATTTATTTTTTTCAGACTTTCTGGTTCGGCCACCAAACCAAAAAATATAAATTATTCACTCAGCTGTAAATGGGTACAGTTTTTCTGTACACAACTTGAAGAACAATGGAGCCAGATTATATCTTCCACAGATTAAAATCATGTAGTTCATTGCTTCATGGACCCCAAGTCTGCCAGGGACTATGTATTTCAACTGTCATAAATCCACATAATGTTCCTGTGTGCTACATTGTTCATTTGGATCTCTGATTTAGTTAAGCTGACAGATGTGAAAAACCACATGTAACCAGACAGCTCCCTAGTGACTACACAGCTGCCGATGTTGAAGAGAGCATGTTTTATCCAGCTGAAGTCAGCATTAACTTATACTCAGAAATTTCCCTCCACATTCACCTTCTTCTGTTGACACAATACCTTGTGGTGTTGCATGAGGCTGATTCAACACACTTCTGGTCAACTGTAATCCTGAAAGACTCTTTCAGTACAAATTTCATGTACACCTCTACCCCGATATAATGCTGTCCTCGGGAGCCAAAAAATCTTACCGCATTATAGGTGAAACCGTGTTATATCGAACTTGCTTTGATCCGCCGGAGTGCGCCGCCCCGCCCCCCGAGAGCGCTGCTTTACCGCATTATATCCGAATTCGTATTATATCGGGGTAGAGGTGTACATGTAGATCTAGGGTGTGATCCCACTCCCACTGAAGTTCATGGGAGTCTTTCCACCATTGGATCAAGGCCTTTAAAAACAGTCCTTTTAAGATACTGAAATCTTACCAGTCAAGTGATACTCCGCCTCCCATTCTTTGTGTGGAATTCTCATTGATCTCAGTAGGAGTTCTATGTAAAAATACATGGTGGAACAGATTTGATACCATTTTTAAGTCTAGATTCTGCCACTCTTATTTAAATTCAATAGCCCTTTATTCTGCAAATCGACCTACTGAAGCCAACGTAAGGTTCTACTCAGGTGGGTTAGGTGTGACAGAATCTGGCTATTATGCCTGTATTCAGCAAAGCATTCAAGCTAGGGTGACCAGATGTCCTGATTTTATAGGGACAGTCCTGATAGTCAGGGCTTTTTCTTATATAGGTGCCTATTGCCCCCTCCCCGGTCCCGGTTTTTCACACTTGCTATCTGGTCTCCCTAATTGAAGCACATGCTTAACATTGAGCATGTGCTTAAGCCCCATTTGCTTAAGTGCATTGATGTATCAGGTCCTTAAAATATAAACGTACTGTGACAGACCCAGACCAGTGGGGTACAGGAGTCTGGTCCTATTGGGATCCAGGAAGTGGGCAGGCGAAGCCCGCCCACTGCTAAAGGATCCCCCCCCCAGCCTAAGGGGGGGGGGGTCCACAGGACCTGGAGACCAAAAAATTACGGGGGACAACTAATAAAAGAACAGGGACAGGAGTGAGGTCAAAGGGTCAAACGAAGCGAAACAGACCCAGACAGGGACACCGAGCAGAGAACCTCGGACAGCGCCCACTGCTCCTCAAAAGGCGTCAAGGGAGCCAGGAGTCTGGTAGAGGGCAAATATACTGGTCACTGGATGAGTCGTTTTCTGTTCCCTGAGTGACCAGAGCAGGGGCTGCACTAGAGTAATCAGGAACCTGCTAGAACCAGTTAAGGCAGGCAAGCTAATTAGGACACCTGGAGCCAATTAAGAAGAAGATGCTAGAATCAATTAAGGCAGGCTAATCAAGGCACCTGGGTTTTAAAAGGAGCTCACTTCAGTTTGTGGTGCGAGTGTGAGGAGCTGGGAGCAAGAGGCGCAAGGAGCTGAGAGTGAGAGGGTGTGCTGCTGGAGGACTGAGGAGCACAAGCGTTATCAGACACCAGGAGGAAGGTCCTGTGGTGAGAATAAGGAAGGTGTTTGGAGGAGGCCATGGGGAAGTAGCCCAGGGAGTTGTAGCTGTCATGCAGCTGTTACAGGAGGCACTATAGACAGCTTCAGTCCACAGGGCCCTGGGCTGGAACCCGGAGTAGAGGGCGGGCCCGGGTTCCCCCCAAACCTCCCAATTGACCTGGACTGTGGGTTCTTCCAGAGGGGAAGGTCTCTGGGCTGTTCCCCAACCCACATGGTGAATCTCTGAGGCAAGAAAATCCGCCAATAAGTGCAGGACCCACCAAGATAGAGGAGGAACTTTGTCACAGTACCCATGTTTCAAAGAAGCACAGTACAGCTCTAATGTCAGCATACAGTTCTTAATGTTTTCTGAGAAGCATGTTTTACAATACATAGCAATGTAATGTGTAGTTTTCAGTTTTTAAAAAACAGCTACAAAAGAACCCAAAACTGGGTTTTGTTTCTTAAAAGATCTAAATGTCTTTAGATGGCATGGTCTCTTCAAAAAACTACTAGAGCATGTGGCTTTTTAATCTACAAAAACTGACCATTGTGTTGATGTGAAATGGGAAAAATACATACATTTTTCTGTATAAATCAGACTCCATCACACAGCTTGTGCATGAAATAATCATACCCCATCGTGTAAGCAGAATAAACTGGTCAATTTAATGTTATCACAATTCATTGGTAATTCCATTCCCCAGGCAATGTGATGGCCAGGCTGTGCACAGAAAAAAATTGTTCACATTTTCAAATTTGAGCATCTCCAGAAGCCCTTAAATCCCTATTTATGCACCAAAATAAGTGACTAGAACCTCTCAGGTAATTTAATTTCATTCCTAAATATAAATTTAGATGTCTAACTTTAGGCATCCAGCTTTGAAAATGTTGGTCTAAAAGTATCATGAGGGAGGCTTGGATAGATTTGTGTTAGAAAAACGAGAGAGAAGGTTTCTAAGCAGCAGCAATTTAGATGATAAACTGCATTATCATTTATTATTTACATAGTTCTATTGGTGTGCATGGTGCTTTAAAGGCAAGAAAAAATATATGGTGCTTTCTAGATAAGTGAGAAGACAAGAAAGAAAAAGGCTCTACTTTAAAAAAGAAAAGAAAGATAATTGAAAAAGTTGAATGATAGGCTATATCGCCATAGAACAAAGACAGGAAGACCTTGACTTCGGTAAAAGGGATGTTAAAAATATATAGCACTCAGGAGCCCAGCTGGCTATCAGTGGGTACCGGGGAAAATGAATTCAATCTATTGCTGGATTAACTGCTGGCCTTGTAAAATGGAATCCATTGGTATGTGGGGTCAGATTTATGTCTTTCTAAATCTTTACGTCCTTTTCTCCATCACCACTAGGGCAAATGAGATTCCATGGCCCCGCTGGGTTTGCTTACCCAGATTTGGAAGCCAAATCAACAGTGGCTTTTGAACATTTTCTACTGAACTCAATCCTAAAAAATGTATTATCCTTTTTTGAATAGCATTGTTTACTTTCAATAGTTAGTGTCTAGCAACCTGCATCAAGTCTAGGAAATAGTCTTCCTTCTTTTCTTCTCTTCTCTTCTTTTTCTCCTGCAGTTCTTTACATCCTAAGTATATTAAAGACTGGAACAGATGTTAAAACACAAGTTACTCGCACTGAGTTGCTCTTTGTGTTTCTCCAATGGAGATCTTTCTAGACAGATTTTTTTTCTTTTACCCACTGAAAGGAAGGAAGATAACCCTTGTGGCCCTATAATCAGATATGAGCACACTGGCCAAAATTTTATGGTTTAGAGTGCTTAAAGTTAGATAGATACTGCAATCAGTGGCCTGACATTCAAAGGTGCTGATCACACTATAACCCCAATTGACTTCAAAGGAAGCTGTGCTGCTCAGCCATTGATTTAAGTGCCTAAATATAGATTTAGACACCTAACATTAGGCACCCCCATTTTACAAACTCCTTTTTCCTAGTCCGACTGAAGTCACCAGCAAAACTTCCACTGAATTCAGCAGAAGCAGGAGAGCCCCTGAGAAAGTAAGTCACTGCAACTTAATAAATATGTTTAGCAATTCATAAATTCATGTTGAATCCCTCTCCTTTAACATTCTGTAGTAAATAGTATATGACCAGTTGCGTTTCCTGCTGTGCCACCTTCTGTATTTGTATCTGGCATCCCACTCGACACGTGCAATCCATTCTTCTCCCTCAGGATCTAATAGCACTAATGGAAAGCTATTGATCAAGTTTAGTGAGATGCTGCAAAGGTTATGGTAGGTGCCTTCGAGAAATAGCTGGCTAATAACAGCACATTTTGCAAAGAGGAAGATGGACACCAACATGCAGGGCTGTTCCTCAATAAAACATTCATCTGTGTCCTCCAAGAAAAAAGGCATCATTAAATATTACAGAGACACCATTCTCTTTGTGCATAGGGTGAATGCAACTGCAGCGTGGAAGCAATAATACCGTCCTGTATTTAAAACAAGCTTCCCGGGAATGCAGTACTGATGGCAGCATCTGGTAAATACTTTAACCCCACAAATGTAGCTTCCATTTGAACAATAGAAAGTAAGCGTGCAAGTTTTAAAAATGGATTTCAGTGGTATGACACTAGCATGAAACTAGACTAACTGTGATGAATCAGGATCCATGAAGCCAATAGTGCCATGTGGATCTTTGTTAAGTCCTGTGTCCCCAAGCACTCCCATCTGGCCAAGGCAGAGGGCAAAGATGAGGCTCCAAGGTGCTGGCAATGAGGAGTGGAGCAGCTACCAGATCTTTCCACTAAGGGTATGTCTACACTGCAATAAAACACCCACAGCTGGCCTGTGTCAGCTGACTCAGGCTCGCAGGGCTCCGGGTGTGAGGCTATACAATTCCAATGTAGACATTCAGGATTGGGCTGGAGCCCAAGCTCTGTGACCCTCCCTCATCAAGAGGTCCCAGGGCTCAGGCTCCAATTTGAGCCTGAATGTCTATGCTGCTATTTTATAGCTCTGCAGCCCAAGCCCCACAAGCCCGAGTCAGCTGACATGGGCCAGCTGTGGGTGTTTTATTGTAGTGTAGACGTACCCTGTGTGGGAGCAACAATGGCCCAGAGGAGAGCCAACTCGTGTTGCATTGAGGCTGCTCTCACTCAACATGACTAGGTACTTGAACAGGTCCTAGATGAGCTGAGTCTATGGGTACTGGATCAACTCTAGACCATCAGGATCTAGATGATGTTCCGAAAGTGGAGATGAAGCTGGCTGGAGTTCACATGATGTGGAGGCAGCTGATATGAGCATCTCCTAGCTGTCTCACACAGCCCCTCCCCAGAGCCCTACAATTGGTCTTCTTCCCTTCCTGCCTCTTCATGAGTCCATGAGTATGTAGTAGGCTCCCAAAAAAGGGAGGTCAATCAAGAAGATATGTGACTTCAACTGGAGTTTGGGAAAGCCAGGGTAAAAGAGGCACATTTGAGGTGATGGCCATAATGGTGGTTGTTATGGTATTGTGATGTTCCCCAAGGGTGCCCAGGTTTGTCAGGCGTCTCATCACTACCTGCCCTTAGCATGAGGAAGTCTTGTCTGGGACTGCTGTGGATAAGCTCTCTCAAACCACCAGCCTCTGGCAACATGAACACTACCTTACCCAAATATACTAGAACAAATCTTTCATGTGCCCCCAACCCCTCAACTTACTTTTTCCTGGTACTTTTCTCTCTTTAAAGTTTTCACAATCCTTCATTAGCATTCAGTTCAGACTGGTGAGAGAAGACCCACTGTGAATCATACAATATTTCTTTTACATGTAAACAGCCAGATAGATAATCATTTCTGTCTGACAGAAAACCTGTTTCTCACCTTTGCTAGTGACCAGTCCCTAAACACAGACCTTAAGAATATAATTTTCAGTGTATAGACATAACTCCTTACACAACATCTGTACAGGTGTTTTGCAATGATATTGATGGCCAATGTGACACCGGCATTCATTTGAGACTTCACACAACACTCTTTGGTGAACTAGAATGTACATGCCACACCCAGGAGATCCCCGTGACTCTTATGCATTCCCCTTGGTGCCCCTTGCCAATTGGCCCTAAGAGGTTATTGAGGCATAGATATAGCAGCAGATAAGATTCCACTTCATTTGAAAGGCATCTCTCAGTCTTATGATCTGTACAATTTAACTACAGGGGCAATAAAATAAACATGCAAACTCCAGCATTAATACAGCAGATCTACATATAAGATCACACAGTAAGCTCACCTCTCCGTAGTAAAACTACATATAAACACATGCTGTGAAGCAGATTCCTCACGGCAATACAACACACAAGTCAACTTATAAGGTAACCTCAGAAGGTTCAGAGATTAGATGCTTATCTAAAATATCTGAACCAGTGGAGGACCCCTCCATGTCAAATATCCCTCTGTTTTTATACAGTTCAATTCCCTCCAACAAACTGTATGACAGAACAGTTCTGGGAGACTCAGCTTGATTCTCTTCTGGCTGTACATCATCTCCTCATCAACAAAATTAACTAACTTCCAATTACTCCCTGACAACCACTCATCATGAGCTGTCAACACCTACCTTGTGTTGTCTTCTTGCTAGGAAGGATCAGTGACCTGTTTTCTCTCTCAGCCATCTTTGGTAGATAGCCTGTTCTCCCTTTCCAGTGTATTCGAGGCATCATCAGTTAGCACCATTGACCCTTCAAACTCTGGATGGTATTTGGTGGGGAATCATAAGCAGCCTTCCCCCACCATTGCAGTAGGGAGAAGTAATAGCAAATAACAACCAGAATCACTCCCTCCTGCTGCTACTAACAGCTACTTTTTGGACTGTCTCAGAGAAAGCACACAAAACACATCCACATCCTGTGGAAATATTATTCAATATAGCTTCTACTAACCATCTTGAGCTGGTTCTGCCAATTTAATGAATCAGAATCAATCCCTTGTGGATTATGTGACAAGAACCAGTTCTACATGACCAAACCAATCAAATAACGACCCATTTCAAAATTGGAAAAGGGAAATAAAAAAAATTGCAGTGATATTTTTCCCGTCATCTTAACGCACTCAACAACAACAAAAATCACACGAAATTGTGTTGAAAGTCTTACAAATGTTGATAAACTGCTCTAATTTTGAGAATGTGAAAACAGGCAATATTTTTGACCACCTCTAATAGTGAACACCCTTTCTAAACTTATTTCAGTGGTTGATAGGGAAACAGAATGAAAGGCATGCTTATATTTTATGCTTAAACCTGGTGAGTGTCCAGTTCACCACCCAAATTGATGTTTCTTATTGAGTGCCATCTAACATCAGATAAATACAATGCCAGTGGTTCTTATATCGGTGGGCTTGAAACTGCGTTTTTGAAATCAGAGTTTTATATTTAGTTCTTCTTGCCTTTTCAGCCTTTTGAAAACAAAATTGCAAATTTATGGCAACAATGGGGGATTCCACTGTCAAGCTGTAGGATGAAAGAGAAGAGGTCTTCATATTCTACATTCATATGGCCCTTGCATAGTTAGAGCATGTAACCTCAGTGACCTGCAACTTCAAATAAGAAAAGCCAAAGCTTATTCTTTCAGTTTTGAGCTCTAAGTACTTTGAAACTACAATGAAGTCAGTTCTGAGCATCTGGTCTTTTTAACCCCCTTACACTCAAAGGTCATTTTATCTTGTAGAGGGTCAAGCTTCATTCATTTTCGTACTTGTTAGGACCAAGAGTCAGGTTGTCATATGGGAAATCTACTACAGTGTTTTAGGATCACTCCCAGTACTTACAGTTTTATGTGGATAATGTAGAATAAAAATAGGAATAATTCCAACAACCATTTGTATGCTGCCTCTTATGGCTAATGGGCAGTATGATAAGTGATTCCAACTACATATGACAATATATGTGGCTCATCCAGCCTTATATCATGTCCTTGTTTTGTTTGAGTTTTCTTTTGGAGGTAGGAATCAGTTTTTTCTTTTGGTTGATGCTATTATTATTTTGGAATTCAGTTAGGTTGTAGAGGTAACAGGAATATCATCTTTGTCATGTTGATTTTTGCTTTCTTAGTTAAGACTATTTAAAAATAAAAGACACTACAAAATATACCACCATTGGACAAATACATTGATTCTAAAACCAGTAATTGATCATTGTGGCATGATCTTGCTCCCGCTGAAATCAATAGCAAGTCAATCTGCTGGTTTAATTCACCGGATCTGGCCACGATTCATTAAGCTGGTACTGGACCAGGAAACTAATGTGCTTAAAAAAACATAGGGCCAATTTTGCCCTCAGTTACACTGGTTCATCTCCCATTTAAGTCTATGGGAACAGCACCGGACTATTTGAGAGCAGAATCTGGTTAATGGCATGAGACATTTTCTGAAAATTGCTTTTTTTCAGCAATTGCTTCATGGACAATAGAGAAGTATGTTTACATCTTTCCTTCTGTACTTACTTTGCATTCATCACTGGCATAAAATCCTTCCTTTTATAAACTACGACAAGGTGGTTCACTAGTGTTTTCATCTAGAGAGCTACGTCCAAAGTCAGTTAGGTCACAAGTGCAATGATAATAATACTCTGGACTTAAATGAAGCTTCACCCTATTCCCAAGTGGGAATATGTTCGGGACACAAAACCATCACACACTTGGGCACAATTGGTAATCTCTACTCAGAAGATACAGACCTCGGGTGAAATCCTGGCCCACTGAAATCAATTGTAAAGCTCTCGTTGAGTTAAATGGGGCCAGGGTTTCACTCTTGGAATCCAAACGTGCTCCCTTTGAAGACAGTAAGGGGTTTTCTTTGATTCTTTGGAATACATTCAAGCGTTTCATAGTACAGGTGTTGTAGTATCAAGATTGAGATGTATTGGCAGATGGGTCTGGAGAAACCTACACAGAGCCTGCCTTTACTATTCCTGTCTCCGTTCTAGACCTTTGCTTTTATAGACACAAATATTTTTTACATTTTAAAAAGAAAAAAAAATCAGCTACACCTAATGTCACTATGGCAAGGTATATGGCTGTGCTGCTCTTAAATATCTTCTTGACTGTACTGGAAATTATGAACCTTATTTCAGTCTAAACATTATGCTATTCTGGACCAAAATCCCCAGTTTTATATAGTTATACCAAATTTTATATGAATGTTCTGTGACGAGATGAGCCCACATCTCAAAGTTCAGATCCAGATCCAAATTTCCCAAAATTCAGTGGAATCTGGTTCTGTGATTTTGGTTGGCCCTATGTTCGTGATAGGGACCAGCTGCAAATTTTCAGAATCAAAAATTCCCCAAATCCAAAATACCTCAAAGTTGCCACTCTAACTATCCTTGAAACAATAAACATGTTCTTCCACTTAAATGATGTGACGTTATCTTATTAAAATATGACCACGTAGATCATTTTTGCTACCAGTGTTATATAATTTCAACAAATCTTGTACAAAGTATGTCAAGTAAGGTGTCTACAGAAAGATTATGATTTGCTGAATATGATTATGCTATTTGTATGCATGATTCAATTTTGTATCTGAAATTATGTATATTAACTATGTACCTGTATTTCAAATGTTTGCTCCTGTGGTAACCCCCACAAGGTATTTAGCCTGCACATCTTGAAGGAACTATTCAAATTAAATGGCCCATCAAGGAACACTTAACTCACAATGAACCATGGAAGATGCCCATCCACACCTGGTGGACTTTCATGTGAAAGTTCTGACTAGAGTATGGGTAATGGCCTCTACTATAACTAAGCAAAGCATGCATGGACATGTGACTAGCCTATGTGACTCCAAACACCATCTTGTTACCTGTAATTTTCCACAAACTAGAACAATGGGTTTCCCTTCACTTGGCAGAAGCGATAAGAGGTCCTGGAAACATCTCCATTTTGCCTCTTTCCTGCTCAAACCTCTGGGCTATGAACTTATACTAATGGGAGCATTCTAACCAAGGGACTGAGGACCTTCCAATGATTTGGAAGCAACCAGAGACAAGCCAATCACTGCTACAATCCTGATCCAATAACTTTGCAATTGTTGTATGTATTTGATTCCTTTAGCCAACTTTAACTTTCTTTCTTTCATTTTAAGATCTGAGTTATATATTGACCTGGGTATGCGGCTGGTCTTTTGGGATCAGAAGAACCCTTTGGTTGATGAAATTGGTTTTAAATAACCACTCATCATTAAATTTAGTGGGTTTGGTGGTGATACAAGGACTGGAATACCTAAAGAGGCTGCATTTCTGACTTCTTGTTAGCCAGTGTGGTGAGACAGAAGTTTACTTTTGTTGTTGGATTGGTATATCTTATGGGAGAATAACCACCGGTTTGGGGTGTGTCTGTCCTATTTCTCAGCAGTTTGTCCTGAATTTGGTATTCTCAGTTGTGACCCACAGAGATACAGTGGCAGTTAGAGACCAGCTGAAAATTCCCAGTATCCAAACTCTCCCCAATCCAAAATCAAAGTTGCCACTCTAACTATCCTTGAAATAATAAACATGCTCTTCCACTTAAATGGTCAACCTGGTCATACATTAAATCTTACCCCTGATGTTATATTAGGCCCTGTCTACACTGGCAAGTTTCTGCTCAGTAAAGCAGTTTTCTGCGCTGTAACTCCAGAAGTGTACACACTGCCAAGCCACTTAGTGCGCAGAATCAGCGCAGTTGTAGTGCTCTAAAAAAAACCACCCCTGACAAGAGGCGTACAGCTTTCTGCGCCGGGGCTACAGCGCTGCAGTGCAAATGTAGATACCGTGGCGATTACAGCACTGCAATTGGCCTCCGGGAGGTGTCCCACAATGCCTGTTCTCACCTCTCTGGTCATCGGTTTGAACTCTACTGCCCTTCCCTCAGGTGACCAACCATTCCTTTGCAAATTTGAGAGTCCCCTTCCTGTTTGCTCGGTGACACGTGCAATGGTCTCAGTGCATCTTTCCAGGTGGCCATGCCTGCTCCATGCACCAGGCGATCCCCTGCTTGGAGCAATGCCAAGCTGCTGGACCTCATCAGAATTTGGGGAGAGGAGGCTGTGCAGTTCCAGCTGCGCTCCAGCCGTAGGGCTTATGATACCTATGGACAGATTTCATGATGCATGATAGAAAGGGGCCATGACCGGGACACACTGCAGTGCAGGGTCAAAGTGAAGGAGCTGCGGAACGCCTACCACAAGGCGCGGGAGGCAAACTGCCGCTCCGGTGCTGCGCCCACGAGCTGCCGGTTCTACAAAGAGCTGGATGCAATACTCGGTGGCGACCCCACCTCCACTGCGAAGGCCCCTGTGGATACTTTGTTGGCCCGCATGCCAGTCAAGAGTGGACCAAGCCAGGAGGAGGAAATCTTGGATGAAGAAGGGGAGGGAGACCCAGAGGCAGAGGATGGCTCGGAGGCCAGAGATGCATGCAGCCAGGAGCTCTTTTCTACCCCGGAAGAGCCTAGCCAGTCACAGTCACAGCAGTCTGATCTTGGCAAAGCACAAACAGGAGAGGAGGCCCCTGGTAAGTGGATCTGATTTTGGGAATTGCTGAAGCGAGTTGTTGGGGGTAGGAGGGTTGCAGAAAGCAGGCTTGTCTCCCACCGCATGTCTAGTCTGAGCGACGGAACAGGCTGTTGATTAAATCCCTCATTTCACGGGAATCTCCCTCAGAGATCTCCAGGAAACTCTTGTGGAGATACTGGGCAATCCACTGCCGCAGGTTCCTCGACAGAGCTGCTTTGTTTCTTACCCCATTAAAGGTAACTTTCCCACGCCGCTGTGCCATCACTGGCGGGGGGAACATTGCTGCACACAGGCGAGCCACATAGGGGCCAGGGCAGAAGCTGCAGGCTTGGAAAAGACCTTCCCTTGATTCCCTGCTCACCCTCAGCAGTGAGATATCTTCCATTATGATCACATCTTGTGGAAAATGAGGGGACAGGAATGATTATCAGGCCCCCCCTGCAGTGCTAGCTCTCCCCAAGAACCACATGCCCAGTGTACAGCAGGGTCCGAGAAGAGTGATTCAAGCTGCCCCTGCGGCTACTCACCATTTTGGGGGTCTTGTGGCTCATGTGTGCTTGCCTGGAGTCAGCCAGTTAGTGACATGTGTGTGAGTACTAGCTGTGTTTTAAAGCACTGAATCAGTGTTGTCTGTGTTGCAAACAATACTGCTACTATAAAATGTTGCATTTAAACTTCACAGAGATGACCTTGGGAGCCCAGCCTTCCTCTTTGTTATCGGTGGCAGAATGGCTGTGCAGAATTAGAAAGCAGCCAAGAAGGACTAAAGAGGACTTTCTGCATGAAGTTATGATGCACTCCGCGGCCGAAAAACAGGAATTGAAGGCGAGACAGAGAGAAGAGGGACCAAAAGGAGAACGCGGAACACCAGAAAAAAGCCACGGAGTGGCTCTTAAACGTTATGAAGCGCCAAGTAGACATGCTTCAGGCGATACTAGTTCTTCAAGCTGAGCAGCTCCGCGCCCGCCCTGCCCTGCTGCTGCTGTCGCAAAACTCTTTCCCATGTGCCCCACACACACACCGCCAACACAGTTATCAACCTCCTGGCTCCAATCTCTACTCGCAGCATTCCACTCCTCCCCCCTCACAGTCCAGCACTACCCACTACACTCAACACCCATCCCTCTTCAGTTTGGCCCTGCTGAAGTACAGCATCCACTGCTGTACTTCCAAAGGAGAAGGTTGGGTATGATCCCTGGACATACACAAATCTTCAGCTGTCCCGGGACCCCTCCTCCTCCTTGGACCTTCCCTTCCCCATTCCCTCTCCCTGCTGATGTATTTTTTCATTTGACACTCTCCTCCAGTTGTTGTCTTTTAATAAAAGAATTGTGTTGGTTTGAAAGCAATCTTTATTCTATTAAGTGAAAGCAAAAAAAGCACTCCAAAGCAACATACAATTATGTTAAGCCCCCTTCTTGCATCATGTGCACCAGTCACCTCCTAGCATTACAAGCACTGCAATCCTGAACATAGCAACAAATATTAGTGACTTTCAGCTTCAAATTGCTGCCTTATGGCCCTGCACTGTGCCCCTCTAATAGCCCTGGTCTCTGGCTGTTCAAACTCAGCCTCCAGGCGCTGAGCCTCTGCGGTCCAGCCCTGAGTGAAGCTTTCACCCTTCCCTTCACAAATATTATGGAGCATACAGCATGTGGCTATAAGCATAGGAATATTGTCATTGGCCAGGTCCAGCTTCCCATAGAGGCAGCACCAGTGGGCTTTTAAACAGCCAAAAGCACACTCAACAGTCATTCTGCACTTGCTCAGCCTGTTGTTGAACTGCTCCTTGCTACTGTCAAGTTGCCCCGTGTATGGCTTCATAAGCCATGACTTTAAGGGGTAGGCATGGTCTCCCAGGATCTCAATGGGCATTTCAACTTCCCCATGGTGAGCTTCTGGTCTGGGAAGAAAGTTCCTGCTTTCAGCTTCTTGAATAGGCCAGTGTTCCGAAAGATGTGTGCGTCATGCACCTTTCCGGACCAGCCTGCGTTAATGTCTGTGAAATGCCCATGGTGATCCACAAGCGCCTGGAGAACCATTGAGAAATACCCCTTGCAATTAATGTACTTAGTGGCTAGGTGGTCTGGTGTCAGAATTGGAATGTGTGAGCCATCTATCGCCCCTCCACAGTTAGGGAAGCCCATTTGTGCAAAGCTATCCACAATGTCACGCACGTTGCCCAGAGTAATGATCTTTTGGAGCAGGATGCGATTAATGGCCCTGCACACTTCCATCAACACAAGTCCAACAGTCAACTTTCCCACTCCGAACTGGTTAGCGACCGATCGGTAGCAGTCTGGAGTAGCCAGCTTCTACAGTGCAATCGCCACACGCTTCTCCAATGACAGGGCAGCTCTCATTCTCGTGGCCTTGCGCCGCAGGGCTGGGGCGAGCTCATCACACAGTCCCATGAATGTGGCTTTCCTCATCCGAAAGTTCTGCAGCCACTGCTCGTCATCCCAGACGTGCATGACGATGTGATCCAAGCACTCAGTGCTTGTTTCCTGAGCCCAAAAGCAGCGTTCCACTGTGGTCAGCACCTCCGTGAATTCCACAAGCAATCTCTTGTCGTAGCTAGTATGTGTGGCGAGATCAATGTCGCACTCCTCTTGCCTTTGTAGTTTAAGGAATAACTCCACTGCCACTCGTGATGTGTTGGTCAGAGTGAGCAGCATACTAGTCAGCAGTTCGGGATCCATTCCTGCAGACCAAAGAGGCAGGGCGCGCAGTACACAAACCGTTGAAAGATGGCGCCAAATGCGGACGGAAGCACAGGGATGGTTGGGATGCGAAGCAATGCATCACGGAGCATTGGGACAGGACTCAGCATGTCCCGCGATACCTTCTGCCTTCCCACAAGTCTTAGTAGCAAAAGAGAAAGAGGTGCTCTGTGGGATAGCTGCCCAGAGTCCACCACTCCGAATACCGCTGCAAGTGCCGCAAGTATGAACATGCTATTGCACAGGCAGCTGACAGTGTGAACACACAACAGCGGTTTCCCTTCAGCGCTCTCTGAGCGGCGCTGTAACTGTCGACGCTGTAACTTTGCCCATGTAGACGTGCCCTTATAATTCAGCTGAACACAAAACAAAACCTCGATAACACTTAGCATGTACTTAACTAACTCATTGAAATCAGTGAGACTCCTCACTGTAGTAAAGTTAAACACACGTGTAAGTGTTGATAGAGTAAGGTCCCTGGTCTTTTAAAATAGCTTAAAATGACATCTTGCCATCGATCTTCCTCTTTGATTCCAGTGGGGAGTCCCAGGCTGGTGAATGGCAGGGTGCGGCTCTAAATAAGGTCACGTATGAAGAAACAATTTCAAGTATGTTAGATTATGTATACCCACTTGATCTACAATCCACTCTGCCATACTTAGGTATTGTAATCACACAGGCCTTAACCTGTTTGTACTGAAACCAGTGGCAAAATTTTCATTTGTTACACTGGTTCTTTATCAAAAGCCTCACAAGATAGGATGACCTAAACAAGGCACTGAAGAGGATGTTAAGGATAGAATGAAAGTCTTTATTTTGCATGTCCTTGCTTTGATCACATTAAATGGGACCCTGGATAATATTGTACCCTTTTTATCGTAGTATTTTATTCCTGTTATTACAGTGTAACTAACACAGATCATTATAGCATCAACAGCCTATTGACTTCTTTGGGGATGTTTTAATAGCAATAGGATAGCAACTTCCTTATTGTAACATCTTCACAATAAAAATTTACATTATCAATAGTAAAAAATGTTCTAAAAAGAAAATAGCTTCCAATGGGAAATACCTGTTTCACAAATTAAAAACAGCCATTTTAGAACTGTTAAAAATTGAAAAGAAAATGAAAATCACTCAAATATTCAAGGGCTTATGCCCTGAGAAATGGGTTTTTATTAAAATTAATCCCATTTTTCTAAATGTCCAAGCATACTTGAAACTGTCCAATTTAAACATGCTTGCCATTTTACCATTTTTTCCAACAGAAATTTGCATCCAGGTTTATTATCAAGTTCCAGCCTGATGTGATATGAAATGGCTGCAACAAGATGTTTGACCCCTTTAAATGGAGGTTAGCGTGGTAAATCTTACGGATGCATGGTACCATAAGTTGTTCTTAACTAAAGTTACGACACATACCTGCACTATATATTACTGCCTGATTCATAACTAATACCAGAATAGAGGTGTCAAGCTGTCCTGCAGTGGCTTGAGAGCATGAATACCAGCCTCAGGGCAGACTGTTAAGAACCAGGCACAAACCCCAAATTGGCCGTGAGTTCTATATTTAGGTTTCACTAAGCAAGTATCAAGTGTAAACTCCACTGGTACTATAACAGCCTTGGCATGGAGTCACAGACGGTCCCCTTGGATACACTCTGTCTTGCCACCCAGGTGAGCATATCTTTGTGATGGATGGTCCCTTACACCACAAATCACAGCTATATTCAGGTTGCTCCCAGTCCCAAAGGATCAGTCACTTATCCCAGGTCAATTGCACCTTAGATCTCACACCAGAGATAATGCTTGTAGCCAATCCTATAATAAACTATCTACAGATTTATTAAATAGGAAAAGAAAATGAGAGTTACTTACAAGGTTAACGCAAGTAAATGTACTCACACATATGAGTCCCAATCTTAAATTTCAAAAGGTAATAGAAGCTTCTATAATAAACAAACTCTATATGTCATTTGGGGCTAACTCAGGCTAAGCACTGGGGTTCTCTTGCTTATGCCTAGAAAACCTTCCCCCACAGGATACATCTACAGAGCAGTTAGACACCTGCAGCTGGCCTGGGTCAGCTGGCTCAGGTTAGCAGGCCTAGGGTTGCAGGGCTGTAAAATTGCTGCATAGACTTTGCAGCTCAGGCTGCAGCTGGAGCCAAGCTCTGGGACCCTGCAAGGAGGGAAGGCACCAGAGCCCAGGTTCAGCCTGAGTCTGAACATCTATACAGCAATGTTTAGCCCCGCAACCTTATCCCAGCAAGCCTGAATCAGCTGACTTGGGCCAGCAGCAGCCGTGCTGAGGGTCTTTTATTCAAGTGTAAACATACCCTCAGAGTCCAAGCAGCATAGAGAGACAATTCCTCCTTTTTTAGGAATTCACTTGCAAGACTCACCTTTGTGGTGTAGGGGAGAGTAAACAACAAAGTATTTTGTCCTCTTTAACATTCCACTTTAGTCTGTTTGGTGTCAATGGGCCTTCCTTGTCAGGCAGGACATAATACCTTCTGTTGGAGACCAGCATTTCACACTGGTTAATAGCTTCCTCCTGTCTGGTGATTTACACAGTAATAAAGGCTTACAATGCAAATGCTCAAGTATATCTTACAATACAGGATACAGATGTTATAAGTGAGATTAATGCAGGCAGCAATTCACAAGCATTCAATAGAGTCTAAACACTAAACACATTCTTATAACTCTAATACCTATTTTTACAATACTAACACACAAGTGAGCCAGACTGATTCCAGCTATGTGTTTGTTGTCAGGATTCAACTGTGGCATGGGGACCTTGGCCTGAGCAGACACCTGGTCCACCAGTGTCACAGGAGTAATCTCTTTAGGGCCGCGGTTCGCCGCTCCAGGCCAATGGCGGTGGTGGGAAGTGGCAGCCAGCACATCCCTCGCCCCGCACCGCTTCCCGCAGCCCCCATTGGCCGGGACGGCGAACCGCGGCCAGTGGGAGCCGCGATCGGCCGAACCTGCTGACGCGGCAGGTAAACAAACCGGCCCGGCCCGCCAGGGGGCTTACCCTGGTGGGCCGCGTGCCAAAGGTTGCTGATCCCTGAATTAACATATCAAGATCAGATTTCTTGGGAAATACATGAATATTTATCATTTCCATCTCTCATATTGTAGAATTTGAAAGAAATAGATAGATCGATAGATAGATAGATAGATAGATAATATGTATATGCCTAATTAACATCTTTGAGTTAAATTCGATAGTATAGTTAATATTGTCACAATTTCCAAGTAATAAGGAATCATTTCAATGAGAGGACACAGAAATAGTCAGTGGCGCTGACTGTGGGGTGGGGGTGCTGAAAGCCAGCCCCCTTACTCCTGTCCACTCCCACCTCCCGAGCTGGGGCGGGGAGCAGGGTCGTGTCTCCAGGAGGGGGGGACCCGGACAGGGATAAGGGGGCCAAAGCTGGGGCCGGCAGCTCGGACCCCTGGCACAGGACTGGCAGCCGGGACCCGAATAAAAGCTGGGGATGCTGCAGCACCCCCTCGTACTCCTAGGTCCTACACCTACGGGAATAGTAATAAAAAATCATCCTAACCTGCTATATTTGCAATGTGCACAATTCATGAAGTTTTGAAAAGAGAAGGATATCAAATATGATATCCTTACAAGAAGTGGAAGATTGGACAAATGACCAGGGAGGAGTATAAAAATATTGCTCAGGCATGCAGGAGTGAAATCAGGAAGGCCAAATCACACTTGGAGGTGCAGCTAGCAAGAGATGTTAAGAGTAACAAGAAGGGTTTCTTCAGGTATGTTAGCAACAAGAAGAAAGTCAAGGAAAGTGTGGGCCCCTTACTGAATGAGGGAGGCAACCTAGTAACAGAGGATGTGGAAAAAGCTAATGTACTCAATGATTTTTTTGCCTCTGTCTTCACGAACAAGGTCAGCTCCCAGACTGCTGCACTGGGCAGCACAGTATGGGGAGAAGGTGACCAGCCCTCTGTGTAGAAAGAAGTGGTTCGGGACTATTTAGAAAAACTGGACGAGCACAAGTCCATGGGGCCGGATGCGCTGCAGCCGAGGGTGCTAAAGGAGTTGGCAGATGTGATTGCAGAGCCATTGGCCATTATCTTTGAAAACTCATGGCGATCGGGGGAGGTCCTGGATGACTGGAAAAAGGCTAATGTAGGGCCCATCTTTAAAAAAGGGAAGAAGGAGGATCCGGGGAACTACAGGCCAGTCAGCCTCACCTCAGTCCCTGGAAAAATCATGGAGCAGGTCCTCAAGGAATCAATTATGAAGCACTTAGAGGAGAGGAAAGTGATCAGGAACAGTCAGCATGGATTCACCAAGGGCAAGTCATGCCTGACTAACCTAATTGCCTTCTATGAGGAGATAACTGACTCTGTGGATGAGGGGAAAGCAGTAGATGTGTTATTCCTTGACTTTAGCAAAGCTTTTGATACAGTCTCCCACAGTATTCTTGCCAGCAAGTTAAAGAAGTATGGGCTGGATGAATGGACTATAAGGTGGATAGAAAGCTGGCTAGATCGTCAGGCTCAACGGGTAGTGATCAACGGCTCCATGTCTACTTGGCAGCCGGTTTCAAGTGGAGTGCCCCAGGGGTCGGTCCTGGGGCCGGTTTTGTTCAATATCTTCATTAATGATCTAGAGGATGGCGTGGACTGCACTCTCAGCAAGTTTGCAGATGACACTAAACTGGGAGGAGTGGTAGATATGCTGGAAGGTAGGGATAGGATACAGAGGGATCTAGACAAATTAGAGGATTGGGCCAAAAGAAACCTGATGAGGTTCAACAAGGACAAGTGCAGAGTCCTGCACTTAGGACGGAAGAATCCCATGCACTGTTACAGACTAGGGACCGAATGGCTAGGAAGCAGTTCTGCAGAAAAGGACCTAGGGGTTACAGTGGACGAGAAGCTGGATATGAGTCAACAGTGTGCCCTTGTTGCCAAGAAGGCTAACGGCATTTTGGGCTGTATAAGTAGGGGCATTGCCAGCAGATCGAGGGACGTGATCATTCCCCTCTATTCGACATTGGTGAGGCCTCATCTGGAGTACTGTGTCCAGTTTTGGGCCCCACACTACAAGAAGGATGTGGAAAAATTGGAAAGAGTCCAGCGGAGGGCAACAAAAATGATTAGGGGGCTGGAACACATGACTTATGAGGAGAGGCTGAGGGAACTGGGATTCTTTAGTCTGCAGAAGAGAAGAATGGGCAGGGGGGAATTTGATAGCTGTTTTCAACTACCTGAAAGGGGGTTCCAAAGAGGATGGATCTAGACTGTTCTCAGTGGTACCTGATGACAGAACAAGGAGTAATGGTCTCAAGTTGCAGTTGGGGAGGTTTAGGTTGGATATTAGGAAAAACTTTTTCACTAGGAGGGTTGTGAAGCACTGGAATGGGTTACCTAGGGAGGTGGTGGAATCTCCTTCCTTAGAGGTTTTTAAGATCAGGCTTGACAAAGGCCTGGCTGGGATGATTTAGTTGGGAATTGGTCCTGCTTTGAGCAGGGGGTTGGACTAGATGACCTCCTGAGGTCCCTTCCAACCCTGAAATTCTATGATTCTATGATTCTATGAAAAGCAGAACAGCTGAATCAGCCTGAATGACAGCTCATCAGAAAAACCATGCTGCATTACTGGGGAGGCACAGAGTCTGTGGGAAGCCTCTACGCACACGTGTCCTGGTGTTCTCAGCATTTGGCCAGAATTTTCCCAAAGAAAGGATAAATGTTTAAGGCCAGATGGGACCACTGTGATCACCTAGTCTGATCTCCCGTGTAACACAGGCCATAGAATTTCACCAAGTGATTCCTCCTTCCAGCTCAGTGACTTGTGGATGAACTCAAATAATTGTCTGTGCTCATTTGGGAGGAAGGAAGGAAAGGCAAGCCCTAGAAATAAATTTACTGTTGTTTAAGATTAATAACTGCTCACCCGTAGACCCTCAACAATCTACCACAATGGGAAAAAGCTGGAGATGCTTCTCAAAAGCAAATATAGGATTTTCTGAACATCGAAAACGGTACATTTATGTTCTCACTCAGACATATAAAATTAATGTGCTGTATTTAGCTTTTAAGTATCAGTGGTGTATAAAAGTTTTATTGCTACTATGGCTTCAAGAAAGCTACAAACCTCAGTTTAGGAATCATGAACCCCACATAAAACAGTTATGAAAGGCATTTCTCTTAATCGCTTTAGCAAACCTTCCTCTGGATATCCCTTCTCTCATTAAAAGACTTAAATATTTTACAGCAGTTGTGTGCAGGCTTCCGTACAGATTATCCTTCATTAAATGACTTCAATAGTAGCTGGGTACAAGCATTTCTATTATCACACACCAGCTAATTATGTCTCCTTTGTTTTCATTTCATCATTTGAAAGAAAGCTTTTAGGGACTCAACCACTCAGTAAGAGGTGTTGCCAGACCAAATACATTTCCAGCAAATCCCAGCTGGGCTGCACTAGTGACAAGACTTATAACACAAAGGAGCTCTTTGCAAAAAAATACAATAGATAATACACAAGCTGTACAGTGTAGACACAGGGACCCCATTTCACTGCACATCAGTCTAGCAGTGCATCATCTAGATGTGAAAATGGGATGAATACTCATTCCAAGAGTCACAGATAAGCTGTGTGCATTATCAGATCCATCAGCATTGCTGTTTTCAGATGATCCTGACAGTGTTTCCAACGTATATTATTATGTTAGTGGCAAGAAGGGGGAGAGGTTGCAAATTGCTTCCCTCCTGGTGCTGGATTGTTGTTAAGCTGTGTCTGCTCTTTACATTGCTTAAGAAGCCAAAGGAGCTGACACAGTGACATGATTTTCCCAGAGGGAGGGCCGGGGAAATGATCAGGCACTTGAAGTTTCCCCCTGGTGCAACACTTTGCTAAGGAAGGCGATTTCTCAGTATCTGTTTGGCTAAAATCCAGACAAATTTTTATTTCACTCTCATTTGGTCCCAGCTAGGACACATTGAAGAATGATTGTTAGTCACTCAAAAGTGTGCAAAGCACTTCACAGACGTGTAAGATGACAGATGCTTTCCCCCAAAGAGTTTACAGTCTCAAGAGACAACAAGGCAAAGGGCAGTTACTACGGTGGGAGAGAAAGAGACGAAATCACATGATACGATATTTTTAATTTCTTTTCTTTTTCTCGTGTACAATTTGTAACCCTTATTTATGGGCTGTGATGGGGTATATACCTCAGCCTCACTCAGAAAGGGTTAATGTGAGCCTGAGAGGCCAATTAACCCAACTGACTGCACCTGGAGGGTGGGCTAGGCTTAATGAAAGATGAAGCCCAGCTGGGGAAGGAGCTGGGGGGTGACTATAAAGAAAGGAAGCACAGATTTGAAGGGGGCGGCAGGGAGAGATGGAAAGAATGCTGCAGTCTTTGTTTTGGTGTTAAAGAGTTGAGATCCTGGCAGGGTCAAAGAGGAAGCCCTGGGGGACAGTTGGCCCTGGGATCCTCTCCTGAGTAGCTAAGTCTGGCAGGATGCCAGGGGAGAGACAGCACGCTGAGCACAGCCACCAAGGTGGAACAAGCTCTGGTGATGAACCCAGATGACCGAGCAAGCTCTGGACTTCCAAAGAGAGAGAGTTGGGGGAAGGGGTTCAACTGAGCAGGGCCGGCTCTGGCTTTTTTGCCGCTGCTGGCAAAAAAGCCTCCCGCCGCCCCCCGCCCGCTCGAAGCGCGGCAGGGGAGGGTGCTGAGCCCAGCCGCGGGCCGCTCATCCCAACCGGCCGGAGCGCCGGGGGGAGGGCGGCGAGCCCGCCGCAGCTCCGCTGGCGGCCGGAGCCCCGGGAGGAGGGCTCCGCTCTCCCCGGCGGCCAGAGCGCCGGGGGGAGGGCGGCGAGCCCGGCCGGGGCTCCGCTCTCCCCGGCGGCCAGAGCCGGAGCGCCACGCTGCCCCCCTCCAGGTGCCGCCCCAAGCACAAGTTTGGTGGGCCGGTGCCTGGAGCCAGCCCTGCAACTGAGAGACGGAGGGGGTGAAAGGTCAGTCCTGAGGAAGGCAGCAGTGGGTTTGACTGTACTTTTAATTTGGGTTTTGTTGGAGGGATTTCCAGGAGAGAGCTCTTCAAGTCCTATCCCTGAAAGAAGGGTGGACCTAGAGAGGTTGTAGGAAGAAGGCCTGAAAAAGAGGTTATGGTAGAAAGAAGTCTGGGGAAGGAGCAGCAAGGAGTCTGACAGAGCAGACATTGGGTTCCAGTTATTGGGTCCCTGGATTGCAATCCTGTGTAGTGGAAGGGCCTGGGTTCCCCTACCAGCCCCTGGGGAAGGTAGCAGAAGACCCCTGAGAATGGGATAAGGATGACTGAGAGCCCCTCAGAGAAGCATGTGGAGACCAGAGTTGGGGCCAAAGGCCTTTTGTAAGGGTATTTCACACTGGCTCTTACCCTAGAGGATGTGGGATTAAAATGAGGCCTGGCCAGGGGGCTGAGACATGAGAGGAGGAAGATCACTGCAGGACTGGAGCAGCTGTCAGCAGCGCGACCTAGAGGGAGAGAGCAGCTACTCCAGCCACAAAAGGCATGTCTGTGGTAAGTTCTCGTCTAGTTTGCTCTTATCCTCTTCTATTATTTAAATGTGTCTTTTGACTGTTCTTTAACTCTAGATCGTTTTCCTTGGCTGTTTAGCTATTTTCCCTTTGTTTTAGCCTAATGTAAGCTAAGTAAATGCAAGCCTGCTTGCTGCTGGGGTAGGTTCTCCATTCCCCTCCTTGCCGCAGTCCAGGAGCTGTGGACCTGTGGATACCGCCTCCTTTTTTTCCACGCCTCCCTAGTTTTCCCATATCCAAAATTCCTATAGGGGGATAAAACCAAGGGCCTATAAAGTTTTAGTAGTGTCTATAGACATTTATTCTAAAAGCCTACAGGATTTAAGAAAACATGATATCCTTTGCATAGGGATTTGAAGCATCCTATAGAATTTAATCAAGAATTATATCATTGCTATCAAATTTGATGGGATGGTTCAAAAGACCTATAAAATGGCTATCATTCTCTATTAAATTACATAGGTTGGTTCATCTATTAAATTCCATAGGGCTTTTCCATAGACGTGACCTACTGCTTATGTAACTTAATTGCATCAAGTACTAGAGGAAACACATTTCTTCCTTATACCCTGTTCCTAGGGGAGTATAAGATGGCAAAGAGTCCCAGAAAAAATACTCTGCTTCAGCCTTGTTAGCCTGCAGGGATGCCTGCCTGTCCCACACCCAACTCCTGCAAGAGCTAGGTAAGACCTAGGCTAATCCTTTCATCTCCATAATCAAATTCCATTGGTAAAAAAGGGGCCCACTCTTCATCCTAGACACTGCCACAGCATTTTAATGCATTAAATTAATTTTAACAAAACCTCTAAGAGCAACTAACCAGAGGCATATGTAACAAGCATAGCTCATGCTCTCTACCGCTAGCCCTCATCTGCCCATCCCATCTCACCAAGCTTTTGCTTACTGTCCTAGCTTATGAAGTCCTGTGAGATGATGAGAACTTTCAACTCTCAATGCAACCAGGGTGGGAACCTGGTTGGCTTTGTGTAGAAAGTGCCATACACACAACGTGCTGGGTTAATAATAATCACCCCCTTCATCATCATGTCTCATATGCCCTGGCTGTGGAGTGAAATGGAAGAAGGAAGAAATAAACTGGTAGAAGAATGTCCACTAGATCTCCTAAATTAATCAGTGCAAATATAATTTTTTCAAAAGTGTTCAGACAGTATAATCATAGGAAAATAATAAAGGCCCTGCTTTTCAGCGTGCATGCTTGTTTGCCCACACATACATTCATTTTTAAACATTTCTGTACTCCTCCACAGTGAGAAATCTAGCTAGTTAGTCAAACACTGATAACCTAAAGAACACAGGCCTTATCTCTTTGCTATAGAATCTGCTCTCGCAATTGTACAGCAGGGGTCGCCATAGCTGTTGGAGATCTTGAACTTTTCACACTGCTTTTTCCTCTGATCCTTTGTATATTTCCACTCTATATGCAGTAGAAGTACTGAAAAAAGAGAACCTAGCAAGCAAACCATTTCCTATTATTTGGAAATTAGCAACCTCTGGACTGTTTCTAAAACAAATTGTTTCCATTATCAGGACATTACAATGCTATATGCATTCAAAAGTAATCACTGTACAAATATATTACTGGTTTTAATATACTGATTTATTCTGCATATATATTTGTGCATAATTTGACTCTACTTCTCCCAAATTCAGCTCACAAGAAACAAATTCACTGCTTGTATTTATTTTGCTCCACCCTAGAATACGAGCAGAATATTTTGGACTCTTTAATTTTAAAAGAGCATGGTGATTAATTAAACTAATAAGAATTGCAGAAAATAAGAAGCAACAGCATTTCAAATGACTTTTGACTTACAGAAAATATTTACTATTTTAGGACCTGATCCTGCAAACAGGCATACATGCTTAGCTTTATTTTCATGTGTGATCCTATTAAGTCAATTGGACTACTTGTGCTTAAATGGGTGTTTGTTAGGATCACAGCCTTAGTAAATATGGGGTTTAAACTTCAGATTTATTATTTGACTGTTTTTGATGTGAGCATTAGTTTGTGAAATTGAATGTTGAGGGAGGACATTATAACCAAGCTGGGAGCCAGGACCTAACCCTGGGACTCCAATTTTCAGGCTGGACAAATGTCTGTATGTTTGACATCAACACACAAACAGAGAAGCTTTGGCTCTTGCTTTCCTACTGAGAAGGTGTTCATTTGACCACGGGATGCTATTCAAGGAAGGACTGCTAGGTAGAGATGGCGTTCACCTTTCGAGGAGGGGAAAGACCCTAATTGGACACAGACTGGCTAACCTAGTGAGGAGGGCTTTAAACTAGGTTCGACGGGGACAGGTGAGCAAAGCCCACAGGTAAGTGGGGAACATGGAGACCTGGGAGATGGGTCGGAAACAAGAGGGAGTGTGGGCTATAATGGCAGAGAGAAAGGAGGGTCAGGGCAAAACTGGGAGGCAAGATCGAACCAGTATCTTAGATGCCTATGTACAAATGCGAGAAGTATGGGCAATAAGCAGGAAGAACTGGAAGTGCTAATAAATAAATACAACTATGACATTGTTGGCATCACTGAAACTTGGTGAGATAATACACATGATTGGAATGTTGGTGTGGATGGGTACAGCTTGCTCAGGAAGGATAGACAGGGGGGAAAAGGGAGGAGGTGTTGCCTTATATTAAAAATGTACACACTTGGACTGAGGTGGAGATGGACATAGGAGACGGAAGTGTTGAGAATCTCTGGGTTAGGCTAAAAGGGGTAAAAAACAAGGGAGATGTCATGCTAGGAGTCTACTACAGGCCACCTAACCAGGTGGAAGAGGTGGATGAGGCTTTTTTTAAACAACTAACAAAATCATCCAAAGCCCAAGATTTGGTAGTGATGGGGAACTTCAACTATCCAAATATATGTTGGGAAAATAACACAAGCGGGGCACAGACTATCCAACAAATTCTTGGACTGCATTGCAGACAACTTTTTATTTCAGAAGGTTGAAAAAGCTACTGGGGGGAAGCTGTTCTAGACTTGATATTAACAAATAGGGAGGAACTCATTGAGAATTTGAAAGTAGAAGACAGCTTGGGTGAAAGTGATCATGAAATCATAGAGTTTGAAATTCTAAGGAAGGGTAGAAGGGAGTACAGCAAAATAGAGACAATGGATTTCAGGAAGGTGGATTTTGGTAAGCTCAGAGAGCTGATAGGTAAGGTCCCATGGGAATCCAGACTGAGGGGAAAAACAACTGAGGAGAGTTGGCAGTTTTTCAAAGGGACACTATTAAGGGCCCAAAATCTGGTTAGGAAAGATAGAAAATGTGGCAAAAGACTACCTTGGCTTAACCACGAGATCTTGCATGATCTAAAAAATAAAAAGGAGTCATATAAAAAATGGAAACTAGGACAGATTACAAAGGATGAATATAGGCAAACAACACAGGAATGCAGGGGCAAGATTAGAAAGGCAAAGGCACAAAATGAGCTCAAACTAGCTACGGGAATAAAGGGAAACAAGAAGACTTTTTATCGATACATTAGAAGCAAGAGGAAGACCAAAGACAGGGTAGGCCCATTGCTCAGTGAAGAGGGAGAAACAGTAACAGGAAACTTGGAAATGGCAGAGATGCTTAATGACTTCTTTGTTTCGGTCTTCACCGAAAAGTCTGAAGGAATGCCTAACCTAGTGAATGCTAATGGGAAGGGGGTAGGTTTAGCAGATAAAATAAAAAAAGAACAAGTTAAAAATCACTTAGGAAAGTTAGATGCCTGCAAGTCACCAGGGCCTGATGAAATGCATCCTAGAATACTCAAGGAGCTAACAGAGGAGGTATCTGAGCCTCTAGCTATTATCTTTGGAAAATCATGGGAGACGGGAGAGATTCCAGAAGACTGGAAAAGGGCAAATATAGTGCCCATCTATAAAAAGGGAAATAAAAACAACCCAGGAAACTACAGACCAGTTAGTTTAACTTCTATGCCAGGGAAGATAATGGAGCAAGTAATTAAGGAAATCATCTGCAAACACTTGGAAGGTGGTAAGGTGATAGTGAATAGCCAGCATGGATTTGTAAAGAACAAATCATGTCAAACCAATCTGATAGCTTTCTTTGATAGGATAACGAGCCTTGTGGATAAGGGAGAAGCTGTGGATGTGGTATACCTAGACTTTAGTAAGGCATTTGATACAGTCTTGCATGATATTCTTATCGATAAACTAGGCAAATACAATTTAGATGGGGCTATTATAAGGTGGGTGCATAACTGCCTGGATAACCGTACTCAGAGAGTTGTTGTTAATGGTTCCCAATCCTGCTGGAAAGGCATAACAAGTGGGGTTCCGCAGGGGTCTGTTTTGGGACCGGCTCTGTTCAATATCTTCATTAACGACTTAGATATTGGCATAGAAAGTACGCTTATTAAGTTTGCAGATTATACCAAACTGGGAGGGATTGCAACTGCTTTGGAGGACAGGGTCATAATTCAAAATGATCTGGACAAATTGGAGAAATGGTCTGAGTTAAACAGGATGAAGTTTAACAAAGACAAATGCAAAGTGCTCCACTTAGGAAGGAACAATCAGTTTCACACATACAGAATGGGAAGAGACTGTCTAGGAAGGAGTACGGCAGAAAGGGATCTAGGGGTTATAGTTGACCACAAGCTAAATATGAGTCAACAGTGTGATGCTGTTGCAAAAAAAGCAAATGTGATTCTGAGATGTATTAAGAGGTGTGTTGTGAGCAAGACACGAGAAGTCATTCTTCTGCTCTACTCTGCGCTGGTTAGGCCTCAACTGGAGTATTGTGTCCAGTTCTGGGCACCACATTTCAAGAAAGATGTGGAGAAATTGGAGAGGGTCCAGAGGAGAGCAACAAGAATGATTAAAGGTCTTGAGAACATGACCTATGAAGGAAGGCTGAAAGAATTGGGTTTGTTTAGTTTGGAAAAGAGAAGACTGAGAGGGGACATGACAGCAGTTTTCAGGTATCTAAAAGGGTGTCATAAGGAGGAGGGAGAAAACTTGTTCACCTTAGCCTCTAAGGATAGAACAAGAAGCAATGGGCTTAAACTGCAGCAAGGGAGGTTTAGGTTGGACATTAGGAAAATGTTCCTAACTGTCAGGGTGGTTAAACACTGGAATAATCTGCCTAGGGAGGTTGTGGAATCTCTATCTCTGGAGATATTTAAGAGTAGGTTAGATAAATGTCTATCAGGGATGGTCTAGACAGTATTTGGTCCTGCCATGCGGGCAGGGGACTGGACTCTATGACCTCTCGAGGTCCCTTCCAGTCCTAGAATCTATGAATCTATGAATTTATGGGCCCAGATAGTCCCCTTAGCCAAAAAATACCCGCAAAGAAAAGGAAACCCATAAAAACTCACTGAAAGCAAGTAATGCTTCTTGCAGCTGACTATTCCCCCAAACTATGCTTCTTAAGGCTGCCTTGGGCATGTTTAAGAGCAAGTCTCTATGGCCTGAAAAGAGTGAAGGCAAGTGTCAACACTACCATATAATCAGCTGATGGCAGCTCCCAGGATAACTAGAAGTAGCAGTGCCGTAACATTATGCTGTTGAGGGCTCACCCTTAAGGGCTGATCTCTGGCTGCAGGGGTCAGCCTCAGCGCTGATACTGGTCTGAAATAGTAGGTGCATCAGTGTGTGGCCATCCTACCACCAGTGACAGTGACACTTGTTGCATAGTATGGAGAGTGTTACTGAACAGAACAATACAGCTTAGGTCAGGGGTTCTTGGGACAAAATTTTTGGTGGCCTCAGAGTGCGGCCACCAACTCTTGCTGGTGGCCGCTCTCACACTTTGTCCTAAAACACTTAATTAACTTTAGGAAAAACAAATAAATATGCACATATACACATCCAAATCATTGTAATTTATTTATTGCTAGCTAGTAAGTCCATTGTGAAAAGTGATATTAACAAACATAACTCAGCCCTGCCAAGCCTGGGGACAAATTAAGCCCTGGATGGGGGACCAGGGGAGGAATCAGGGGGCTAGAGCCTGGAGCCCTGCCGCCGGAGTCTGGGGCCTGGTGCCGTGCAGCTGGAGCCTGGGACTAGAGCCCAAAGCCCGTGGCCAGAGCCTGCCACCCTGCGACTCCAGGGCGGAACCCCAAAGCCTGAGCCCCACCGCTCCTGGGAAGGTGGGAACTCACTGGGTGCCTGCTCCTCCAGCATTGTGCACCTGGTCTCCAAAGGGGGGCAGGGCACAACCACTGCTGGCAGACCCAGCAACCAACACCAAGGCAGTGCATCCAGGAGCAACAGGGAGGGGGAGGGGCCACTACTTTGCCCCCTCTCCTCCAGCCCAGGAGGCTGTGGCCTCAAGAAAAGTCCCTGGTGGCCGCATTTGAGAAACGCTGGCTTAGGATCTAGCAGGTTGACCGCCATCCAACCGCTGTGGAGCTATTGTACCCTATGTCATTAAGGTCTGTCTCTGGAACTTGAATCATGTCATGACCACACCAATACCAATCAGTATCATCAGCCATGAGCAGTCTTGCATGCGCCACCACAGTATAATGCTTGACTGATGGCTCTGAATCTCTGCTCCTGTTTGCTCATTGTGCGCTGGTTTGGAACAGAAAAGATGCACTTACAAGCATCCTTCAAAAGGTTTGTGCTCTACTAATGGCAGTTCTTTATACATCACTGAGGCTTTGTCTGCACACACAACCTGCAGCAGTCTACCTTGTAATCCTAGGTACCCTGTGTTCACACCCTACCCACTACTGCAATGTTGTTTGTACAAAATATGCCCTGTAAGACATCATCTGAAAACTAATAACATACTGGTCAATAATATCATTGTGAAATGTATGTGACAATGCTGTGTGTGCCATTATGGATACTCACGGATATGCTTTAAAGTCCATAACCAAAAGGTGTTTAAACCAGGCACATCAAAGGGGGATGGCAAACTGGTTTTCTCAAGACCAAGGAAAGAGGCCAACACCTCAAACCAGATGCAGTCAAATTCAATGGGATATTCATTGATATTGGAGGCTGCAGGAAGAGAACATTTACATTGTAAAATTTGAAGCAGGAAGCATCATTTTGGAATACACAAGTGAACACCTTAATCATGATGGAGTCAGTCCCCTCCGACCTCCCTCCCCCCAAAGGAGACAGGAGACTGAAGCCAGAGATTCAATTTCTACCTTGAAACAATGGTAGACTTGAGATATAAGGACACACACACAGACTTTGGATGATCCTTCACCTGAGGAGACAAGGAAAACCAGTTTGCCTTGAACTCTGTGAGGATCCTGGCTAAGAGTTAGCCAGCTAATGCTGGGAAAGGAAGCTTGGTGAGGAAGCTACCTTTGAACAAAGACAATAGCTTGTTAACTTAGGTCTTAGCCATTAGAAAGCATATTTATACTTTTGTGAGTTTGTAACCATTTCTATCTTTATTCCTCCTACTTGGTATCACTTATCCTATCTCCTTTTGTTAATAAACTGGCTTTAGTGTTACTCTAAAGCACTCAGGGAAGGGTGTGTTTATCCCAGTTAAGTAAATAGGCTGCAATGTGCTGACTTTTTAAAAGAGCAACAAATTTAGTATCTCCTGTGAACGTACAGTGATAAGTGCTGTGCATTGCAGAGAAACATCTCTGAGGAGCTAGGAGGATGCAGATCACTAATAGAATCTCAGAGTTTGCTGGTGAGGAAGGCAGACTGGTGTGGCTGGGAGCTGACACACAGTCGAATCTCCATTAAAGCTCACTCTTGCTAAGGCAAAGGTAACACAGTGACTCACAATTCTGGGTATCCCCAGCAGCATGTGACATAACTAACATTGTTTTTAAGTTGATTTAGCTCTACGATTGTGCAGCCTTACGTCAGTTTACAAATGACCTTATATCAATTTAGCTTCCCCTCATAGCTAACTGAATTGATATAAACCGATTTAAGTGTGTCCATACAGGGCAGCACCAACTTTTAACTAAATCCAGTTTTAGTTAGACCAGCCCTAAGAGAGCAAAATGCACGACAGCCCCTCTCCCCCTGACTATGCCTCTGTTTTTCATAACTATGCCCAACTTCCCGAGAGGGCACAAAACCTCAGTGCATGCCATGTGTAACAGGGAATACTCATCCCTGCTCTCAAAAGGAGCATAACACTCCCATTCAGCTTACTTTTTACTGTTTTGCATAGCATTTTATACAACTTAAACTCTTTTCCTCTCCAGTGCACTATGCAGTGGACCTGAAAATCAGGCCCATGACTAATATCAATGGCTAATAAGGCTGAATAGGAATTCTAATTACGAGCTGACACACCGTGAATGGGTTAATTTCACTGCACTCCCTGAAGCATTTCAATAGAAGGTGAATGAGACGCAAGAGAAGGGCGAAAACGCTACAGTTATTCAGTGCCTCCAAACTGAGAAATCTTGAAATCATTTATTTTTTGCTTTGCATTCTGCTACCCTCCACTAAAGGGACAGTGATGGAAGCAAAGTAAATAGTGCAAAACTGCTTTTATATTTCCTTTTAATTTCATTTCACAGAAGAAAGGGAAAGCATTTCATTTTGCACTTTGCCAAACACTTTTGTGGGCTCTAATCTGAAGTCAAATCACATCCCCCTCTATCCACTCCACCAAAATTATCCAGAAAATTCATTTTCTATGTTTGCAACTATTTTTTATCTTTTTGTTCCCAACGGATACAGTAAGCAGCACACCAAGAAATATGGTGAGGCAGCAATATTCTTGAGCTACAAAACCCACCTAGTAAACAAGAGAATAAATTAAAGATTTAAATATGCTAGAGTTGGGATCTTAATAAGTTAGTCAAAGTCAACAGAGGCTTTCATTATATAGAGCCAGAACTAGCCATAGAAATAACTCTAGCCCAGCTCCTGCAAACATTTAACAGTGTGCATAAGTTTATTCATGTAAGTAGTCCCCATGTGAGTGGTTGAAATCATGTCCCCATTGAAGTCAATGACAAAACTTCCATTGACTTCAGTGGGTTCAAGGGTTCAGAGGCTAGTAACTTGAGTTAAATTATCCACATATTAAATGTTTGCAGGATATGGGCAGTGATGAGCTCTCAAAATCCTAAGAACCGGTTCCCTACCGGGTCCACTCGCTCTGGGTTTTCCGCAGCATTTCGGCAGCAGGTGCTTCACCCGGAGCGAGTGAAGGACTCGCCGCCGAAGTGCCTCTGAAGACCTGGTAGGGAACCGTTCGGTGAGTACAAGCTGTGACGGGTTGGATCACAGAAACCCCCTTGGGAGCTGCCACCCAATGTGCAAAGACTACCCCTGCTTCTGTTTTCCCTGCCAGCTCAGGACTCCAGCACCCTGTCTTGCTGAGTCAGACACTCCTGTCTGGCTCCAACACAGACCAAGGGTCTGAATCACTTGTCCTAAAGCTGCAAGTTTACCCAAAAACAGCTCACAGGAGTGTGCTTGTCTTTAGCACTCAGATGCCCAACTCCCAATGGGGTCTAAACCCAGATAAATCCGTTTTACCCTGCATAAAGCTTATGCAGGGCAAACTCATAAATTGTTCGCCCTCTATAACACTGATAGAGAGATATGCACAGTTGTTTGCTCCCCCAGGTATTAATACATACTCTGAGTAAGTTACTAAATAAAAAGTGATTTTATTAAATACAGACAGTAGGATTTAAGTGGTTCAAAGTAGTAACAGACAGAACAAAGTAAGTCACAAGCAAAATAAAATAAAATGCGCAAATCTATGCCTAATCAAACTGAATAGAGATAATCTCACCCTCAGAGATGCTTCAGTAAGCTTTTTCTCAGACTGGACACCTTCCAGGCCTGGGCACAATTCTTTCCCCTGGTACAGCTCTTGTTCCAGCTCAGGTGATAGCTAGGGGATTCTTCATGATGGCTTCTCTCCCTCTCTCTTCTGTTCCACCCCTTTATATATCTTTTGCATAAGGTGGGAACCCTTTGTCCCTCTGGGTTTCCACCCCTCCTCACTGGAAAAGCACCAGGTTAAAGATGGATTCCAGTTCAGGTGACATGATCACATGTCACTGCAAGACTTCATTACTCACTTGCCAGCACTCACATATACAGGGAGACTCACAGGTAAACAGCCATCTGCAGACAATGGGAGTCATCAAGATTCCAAACCATCATTAATGGCCCACACTTTACATAATTACAATAGGCCCTCAGAGTTACATTTTATATTTCTAGTTTTAGATACAAGAGTGGTACATTTATACAAATCAGATGATCATACTCAGTAGATTATAAGCTTTGTAATGATACCTTACAAGAGACCTTTTGCATGAAGCATATCCCAGTTACGTTACATTCACTTATTACCGTATTTTCTCTAAAACTATCCCAGTTACATTATATTGACTTATTATCAAGTTTTTATAAAACCATATAGACTGCACAACGTCACACAAGCCTCACGTGCCTGTCTCCCCCGCACCTACCCATCCGACCCCAACCCACGTCCTGCCCCCGACTGCCCCCCTCAGAACCAGCAAGTTTCTCCTCCCCCGCCCCTCCACTACCAGGGTAGCAGCAGCAGCTCCGGGGGCTATTTAAAGGGCTGGGGCTCCCCCGCTTCTACCGCCCCAGCCCTTTAAATAGCCGCTGGAGCCCCCCGCTACACCAGGACTCTGGGGGCTTGTAGCAAGGCGGTGGGATACCCCACAGCCCCGCTGAAGGCCGAACCTCCCCTAACACCAAAGTGGGCGGAGCCACTGGGTCCGGCTCCTGCCCTTCAGAGGTCACGGTGCCTACCCGGAAGTATAAAAGCCCGCCTGCAGAGCTCAGTGGAGAACAAGCCGGCGGAGAGAGCAGACGTCTGTGGCCAAGCTCCCGCTTGGGAGACAGCAGCAGGCCGCGACCGGCCTGCTGACTCACCAGGCCAGCCGAGCCTACCCCTCACCCGTTACCCTGAGGAGGACTGGCCGAGCCTGCCCCTTTCCAGCTACCCCGAGGAGGAGCCGAGCCTGCCCCTTTCCAGCTACCCCGAGGAGGAGCCGAACCTACCCTTCGCTACCTACCCGGAGGAACCGATGCTGGTGGAGACCACCGAGGACACTAGTACGGCCCAGGTACCCTACGAGGGGGAGTGTGGAAGTAGCCCGGGGACAGCCGACCCTAGTCTAGCTGCAGCACTGCCAGAGCCTATGTCAGTGTGTTGCAGCCAGGATCCCCACTGACAGCAGCGAGTTTCTGCCGCTGCTAGGGCCCCGAGCTGGGACGCAGTGGAGTGGGAGGGCCTGCGTCCCCCCTGCCACCCACTCCTTGGGTGGCGGACTCCCCCCTTTTTCCCTGGCCTAGAGAGGCCGGGGGCTGCTACAAACCCTGACCCAGCCCTTGCTTAAGGGCCTGAGTTCCTGACTATTTGATTGCTGCCCCGCCCTGACCTAGGGCCTGGGCTGCTACAACCACTGACTCAGCCCCTGCCTAAGGGCCTGGGATCTTGACTATTTGAGTGCTGCCCCGCCCTGACCTAGGGCCTGGGCTGCTGCAAACATTGACTCAGCCCCTGCTTGAGGGCCTGAGCTCCAGACTGCGTGGTTGCTGCCCCGCCCTGATTGAGGGCCCAGGGCTTTTTCTGACCTATTGGCTCAGCCCCTGCTTAATAACCGTGTGTTTGCTGTCCCAGACTGCTGCTGGACCAGGACTGATGGTGGACCAGAGCGAGGCGGTGGGAGCACTGCTGGAGCCCTGGGGTAGGGCTGCGGGGCTCTGGGGGCTATTTAAAAAGTCCGGGGCTCCCCTGCTACTACTGCCCCGGTCCTTTAAATAGCCGAGGGAGCCCTGGGGAAGTGGTGGAGCTCTGGTGGCTATTTAAAGGACTGGGGTGGTAGAAGCAGCGGGAGCCCCGGACTTTTTAAATAGCCCCTGGAGCCCCGCAGCCCTACCCCAGGGCTCCAGCAGTGGGGCTCTGGTGGAAAGGGCCTGCTGGGAGCCCCAGGCCCTTTAAATTGCCCCCTGGGGAAGCTGGGCCACCCCGGTACGACACACCGGCTCTTGCGGGTATGCCAAACTGGGGCGTACCAGCTTCACCTCTGCCTAACCCCATCCACCACCACCCCGACAGACCCCCGGAACTCCCACCCTACCCAACCCCCCCGTTCCCTGGCCCCTGAGTGCCCCCCCCGAACATCTGCCCCCCTCCAACCGTTCCCTGCCCGGTCCCTGCCTTATCCAAACCCTCCTACCAGCCCCGGCCCGGCCCCCATACCATGCTGCTCGGGGCAGCGTGTAAGGATGCCGGGTCATGCCGCACGGCCCGCTGGAGCTCGCAGGCCCCCCCCCCCTTAGCTTGCCACTCAAAGTGGCAGGAGCTGAGCTGCCCAGAGCACTGGCGCCAGCAGCTCAGCACGCTGCGGCTCTGTGGGGGTGGGGGGGTGGGAAGTGGCCGGGGGAGCCTCGGCCTCCCCAGCTGGGAGCTCAGGCGGGGGACAGGATGGTCCCGCGGGCCGGATGTGGCCCGCAGACCGGAGTTGTTTGTCCACCCGCCCGCCCCTTTAACAGCCGGTTCTACATCAGCTTCTAAATTTAACAACCGGTTCTTGGGAACCGGTGGGAACCGGCTCCAGCTCACCACTGGATATGGGCCTTTTCATGTGAAAGCTGTCCAGGAGAAGTCAAAAGGGTCTGTCTGTTATGACTGATTCACACAGAGCTGGTCAAATTGTTCATTGTTCCTCAAAATGTGAGGAATTTAGTTCTTTTTCTGGTTATAAATTATCCATTGTTGTTTTTACAGATTTGTTCTTTATTTGTAATTTTTTAAAAAATAGTTCATGCAAACAAATGTTAGTTTGTAATTTGTTCACAAACCAATCATGCTCACCATTTGTTATGTATCATTTGTGCTTCACAACATATAATTGGTCATCTGAGTCACATGATATTGTTTCTGTTCCCTGATTGGATGCCCTACATTTCATAAACAGGTGACATCCTTTTTATGGTGAACATTCTGAATTGGTCAGTAAATCTAAGTGCAAATAATAAAAAGAGCTTTATCAAAATGGCCATGAAAGTGCTTCCAATGCAAATACTGTGGCAAAATATTTGCACTACTGTAGTATTCTTTTGCTTTTTATGAATATTCTTATAAATAAGTGAATGAAAGGGGTCACAAAAAACAGCTAAGTGAATCAGTAGATTTTAGATGCAAGAATGTTAGTTTTTTGCCCATCTCTACATGAAAGAGCCCCATACACTTTTCTGCCATTATCCTAGTGACCTAGTTACAGTTTTCAAAAGCACCTAAGTCCCATTAACTTTCAATGGGATTTAGATTTCTAAGTCTCTGAGGTGCTTTTGAAAATTTTACTGCAAAAAAGCATTTTGACACTTGCTACATCACATTACAGACAAAAATCCCAACGATTCCTTTGTCTGTTTTTTACTTCTGACCTATCACTACCTTCCCTAACTTTTTTCCCCCTTACTTTGTCTTGCAAAGACTTTGGGAACAAAAATATTTTAAAAATTAGGCTGAGGCATTTTCAAATGAAAGATTAACACTCACACAAATGCAGGTTATTCTTGTGGGCACTTTATATGTTTATTTTAGTTGCTCTTAAAAATCTCCAATGATGGAGATTCCACAACCTCCCTAGGCAGTTTATTCCAGTGCTTAACCACCCTAACAGTTGGAAAGTTTTTCCTAATGTCCAACCCAAACCACCCTTGCTGCAATTGAAACCCATTGCTTTTTGTCCTATCCTGAGAGGTTAAGGAGAACAATTTACCTCCCTCCTCCTTGTAACAACCTTTTATGTTCTTGAATTCTGTTATCATGTCCCCCCTCAGTCTTCTCTTCTCTAGACCAAATAAACCCAGTTTTTTCAATCTTCCCTCAGAGGTCATGTTTTCTAGACCTTTAATCATTTTTATTGCTCTTCTCTGGACTTTCTCCAATTTGTCTACATCTTTCCTGAAATGTGATGCCCAGAATTGGACACAATACTCCAGTTGAGGCCTAATCAGCGCAGAGTAGAGTGGAAGAATTACTTCTTGTGTCTTGCTTACAACATTCCTGCTAATACATCCCAGAATGATGTTTGCTTTTTTTTGCAACAGTGTTACACTGACTCATATTTAGCTTAGGATCCACTATGACCCACCAGATCTCTTTCTGAAGCACTTCTTCCTAAGCAGTCATTTCCCATTTTGTATGTGTTCAACTGATTATTCCTGCCTAAGTGGAGTACTTTGCATTTGTCCTTATTCAATTTCATCCTATTTACTTCAGACCATTTCTCCAGTTTGTCCAGTTCATTTTTAATTTTAATCCTGTCCTCCAAAGTACTTGTAACTCTTCCCAGCTTGGTATCATCCACAAACTTTAAGTGTACTCTGTCATTATCTAAATCATTAATGAAGATATTGAACAGAACCAGACCCAGAACTGATCCCTGTGGGACCCCACTTGATATGCCCTTCCAGCTTGACTGTGAACCACTCATAAGTAGTCTCTGGGAATGGTTTTCCAACCAGTTATGTCCCCACCTTCTAGTAGCTGAATGTAGGTTGTATATTCCTACGCAAGACAGTATCAAAAACCTTACTAAAGTCAAGATATACC
This sequence comes from Emys orbicularis, assembly GCF_028017835.1. NCBI lineage: Eukaryota > Metazoa > Chordata > Testudines > Emydidae > Emys > Emys orbicularis. Next base: position 304,502,761 of record NC_088683.1, read on the forward strand.
TCATCTACCGCTTCTCCCCCATCCACAAGGCTTGTTATCCTGTCAAAAAAATCTATTAGGTTGCTTTGATATGATTTTTTTCTTGACAAATCCATGCTGACTGTTACTTATCACCTTATTATCTTCTAGGTGTTTGCAAATTGATTTCTTGATTATTTGCTCCATTATCTTTCCAGATACAGAAGTTAAACTGTCTTCCATGACTTTTTGATGATGATTGCTAATGGCTCAGAGATCTCCTCAGTCAGCTCCTTGAGTATTCTAGGCTGTATTTCATCAGACTCTGGTGACTTGAAGGCATCTAACTTGTCTAAGTAATTTTTAACTTGTTCTTTCCCTATTTTAGCCTCTGATCCTAACTCATTTTCACAGGCATTCACTACGTTAGACATCCAATTGCTACTAACCTTTTTGGTGAAAACTGAAACAAAAAGGGCATATTTTCTGTTGTCCACCCCATCTCCTGCACTGAGTAACAGGACTACCCTGTCCTTGGTCTTCCTCTTACTTCTAAGGGTATTTGTAGAATGTTTTCTTGCTACCCTTTATGCCTCTAGCTAGTTTAATCTCCTTTTGTGCCTTGTCCTTTCTAATTTTGTCCCTACGTACTTGTGTTATTTGTTTATATTCATCCTTTGTAACTTGACCTAGTTTCCACTTGTTGTAGGACTCTTTTTTTTTTTTTTCCCAGTTTCAGATCATTGATGATCTCCCAGTTAAGCCATACTTCCTTTCTTTCCTATGCAGTGCGATAGTTTGCTCTTGTGCCCTTAATAATGTCTTTCTGAAAAACTGCCAATTCTCTTGAACTGTTTTTCCCCTTAGACTTGCTTCCCCTTCTGATGTGTTGACTTGTGATGCTGTCTAAAGGAGAAGGTTACTGTCTACACTAATATGGTCACCACTTTTACAAAATTGTGATAAATCTTGTACAAAGTATGCCTTGTGAAGTATCATTGGAAAAGTTATAATCTGCTGAGTATTGTTGTTTTGTTATAATGTATGTATCAACATTGTGTGTGAGGTTATGAAATTTTGCAATGTTTGTAACTCTGACATGTTGTGAGTCTAAGAAGCACCCACATGTTAGCTCTTCAGGAATAACAAAGGAACTGTAAATGAGCTTCCCCATGTCATTCCCGAAGACACCTCAAACGGCACATACGCAGAAGGTGCGCAAGCAAAAATTTGCAATCCATATGAAGAACTGATGGCAAAGAATGTGCGCCCTGGAACTGCTTGACCCCATGACACACCAAGGATTTTTCCAGCAGGAAGGGTCAATATATTAAAAAGGGAGAACTAAGGCCCCTGGCCACTTATTTCCTACCCCATCTCAGGACTAATGAATTCTGAGAGGGGAAGTTTTAAAGAAAAGGACTGAGGTCCCCAAGAAACTATTTGGGCAACCCAGAGAGACTTGTAGAAAACTAGCAGATTTAACATCCCTGCTATCGTTTTGGACTTACAAGCTCTAATTCACCTGTAACATGTTTTACCTGCTTTAACCTCTGAATAACTCTAATTTCTTTCTCTTAGCTAATAAATATTTAGTTAGTTTACCAAAGAAATTGGCTGTCAGCTTTGTCTTTGGTGTGAGATCCCGAGCATCCATTAATCTGGAGTAAATGCCTGGCCCTTTGGGGCTGGTGATTTTTTGTTTTAATAACCTTTCATCATAGAAGTCCAGTTTGTCTGAGTGGTAATATAGGCTGGAGTGTCTAAAGCAGTGGTTCTTAAGCTATTCACAATGTGGCCCACAATGGTATTATGTGGGTCACATCCAATACTACCTGTCTGGCCCTGAGGATGTCACATGGGCCACAACTCTATGCTGACTGGGCCACAGGTTGGGAACCACTGATCTAAGGGGACTGTCTGTGGCTCCACAGTAAGCTAGTATAACGATCCAGGAACACACTTTTGTTGCTGGTTTGGTTAAATCTATTAAAGCAGTGGTGGGCAACCTGCAGCCCACAGGCCGCACGCGGCCTGTCAGGGTAATCTGCTGGCGGGACACGAGACAGTTTGTTTACATTGATCGTCCACAGGCACGGCCCCCTGGTGACCGCAGTTCGTCGTTCCTGGCCAACTGGAGTTGTGGGAAGCGGCACAGGCCGCAGGACGTGCTAGCCACCGCTTTCCGCAGCTCCCATTGGCCGGGAACGGCAAACCACGGCCACTGGGAGCTGCAGGGGGCCATGCCTGTAGACGATCAACATAAACAAACTGTCTCATGGCCCGCCAGCAGATTACCCTGATGGGGCGCAGTTTGCCCACCACTGTATTAGAGGATATACCACCAGTGTGGGAATGTTGGCCCAGTTTTTTAACAGTCTGACCTGACACTGGCCCTCAGTTGTGACCCACAGTGACATGACTGTTTTGCTTTTTTTATCCCACTTTCAACTAATGTTCTAATCAGATGTACGTAACTGTCACAGCTTTTGCTCACTTTTGTGTCCTCTTTGTTTTCCGTATACTTACCATTGAGCCAAATTGTCTTCTAAAAACCATGTCAATTTGGAAAGTTTGTGGTCTGAAGGACGGACTGCACCAAAAGAGGTGAACCTTCAGTGCCCATTTGAGGTGGCAGATCTCTTAAACGCAGCCAGGTTGGGCAAAACTATTACAAAACAAATATATCCCTCTGCTTTCTGAAAGGCATGGGGTATGGGTCAGTGAATGTAAATTACAAGTGACCTTTCTCAAATTCTGCCCACAGTTACATGCATGCAACCTCATTGAAGCAAATGGAATTGCATACATGTAACTCAGAGCAGAAAATACCATCGAGTTCTTGAGTCTTCTCAGATCTCCTTAAGGCCTGGATCCAAAGTCTACTAAAGTGAATTGAAAGACTCCTATTGACTTCAGTGGAATTGCCCCTTTGAGCTGGGCAAGACAACCTCTCTGGGCCACATCCATTTGCCCTCTGTTCAGCAAGGGACTTAAGCACTTTAAGCACCAAAATAGCCCTAATGACATTAATATGACTACTCAGCTGTTTAAAGTTAGGTGTATGTTTACCACCTTCCTGATACACATCATAGGCTAGGTCTACACTGGGCGGGGGGGGGGGGTCAACCTAAGATACGCAACTTCAGCTACGCGAATAGCATAGCTGAAGTCGGCGTATTTTAGGTCGATTTACCTGGCCATGAGGACGGCGGCGAGTCAACCGCTGCCGCTCCCCCGTCGACTCCGCTTCCACCTCTCGCCACAGTGGAGTTCCAGAGTCAACGGCAGAGCGATCGGGGATCGATTTTATCGCGTCTACACTAGACGCGATAAATCAATTGATCACTACCCGCCGATCTGGTGGGTAGTGTAGACGTACCCATAATAATTTCCAATTATGAGCCTGACCATGCACTTACTAAAGACAAAGGGAACAAAAGCAAGAACTATGTCTAAGTGCCAGACAATGAAAATCACTAGCATTAACACCAACTTAAAACTGGAATAATGCAGCAGTGAATCAGGTCCATAGTCTTACAGGAGTTCTTACACACCTTTCCGCTTTATCAAAAATCTCAATGCAAAATCTAACACTCAGAAACATCCTTTGGATTGGCAACACTCCCTGAAGGGCTCTGGGTACTGAAACCAATAAATGGCTTACACTGAACTGACCCTTAAATGTAGTTTTTCATCTGTGACAAATAGAATATTGATAGTGGTCTTCATTTTGCTTAACCCTTCCAAAACACATTGTGTAATAGACCATAACAGAATGGAAATTGCTTATAAAAATGTGAGAGTGGATGGCAGGATTTCAGTGTGAGCAACCGTGATTTTCACTTCACTGAGAGACATGCTACCATGAAATTCAGCTATATGGACTGCAAGATGCTGCAATATATGTTGGTCCAGTTTATAGTATTGATGGGCTATATGTAGTTTGCAATTGTAAGTCCCAATTCATTGACAATTATGCTACCTGTATATGATCTATTTACTTATCTGGACCCCATAACCATTGTAACTGAACACCCCACAATGATATTGAAGTATTAATATCTTCATTTTACAGATAGGAAAATGAGGACTAAATACCTTTATAAATCTGTCCCTAAACCACTTGACCAGGGTCCCTAGGAAATCTGTGGCAGAACCAGGAATTGAAGCCAGATTCCTGAGGGCCAGTCCTGTGCTTTAGCTGTAAGTCCATCCTCATTATATCTCTTGAGTATATGTAGGCTTCATGAACACTGCTGTTTCCAACAAGCATTGCCTTTTCGCCGTATAAAACTAATCACAATCACTATGCTGTTCTACATTATCTCAAGCAAATAAATCATTAGTAGGACCCTACCAAAGTCACAGCCATGAAAAATGGGTCGCAGACTGTGAAATCTGGTCTTTTGTGTGCTTTTACCCTATACTATACAGATTTCACAGGGGAGACCAGTGTTTCTCAAACTGGGGGTCCTGACCCAAAAGGGAGTTTCAGGGGGGTCACAAGGTTATTATAGAGGGGTCACGATATTGCCACCCTTGCTTCTGCACTGCCTTCAGAGCTGGGTGGTGGAAAGCGGCAGCTGTTGGCCAGGGACCCAGCTCTGAAGGCAGCACCCGCCAGGAGTAGTGCAGAAGTGCGGGTGGCAATGCCATACCGTGCCATCCTTACTTCTGCACTGCTGCTGGCGGCTCTGCCTTCAGAGCTGGGCTCCCAGACAGCAGCCGCTGCTCTCCAGCTGCCCAGCTCTGAAGGCAGTCCTGCTACCAGCAGCAGCGCAGAAGGATAGCAGTACCACAACCCTCTCCCCCCCGCCTCCCCAACACACACACAATAACCTTGCAACCACCCCACAACTCCTTTTGGGTCAGGACCCCTATAATTACAACACTGAAATTTCAGATTTAAATAGCTGAAATTATGGCATTTACAATTTTTTTAATTCTATGACCGTGAAATTGAATTTGGTAGGGATTAGGAAGCCTGCTCTGGATTGGACAACCATGGCAAGGCAGAAGTTGGATAGACTAACACTTAAACACAGACCATACATGGACATTGGCATGGGTTAAACAGTAACCACATTTGGCAGAGATTAGATCTGGAAACCGCACCCACTGCCAGATCCACAACTATCCTTTCAGGGAAATCATATAGCAGCAACTGGGGTAAGTTCCACTGCCCAGGGCACTAGGAGAGATCTAGTGACATTTGCAAGTTAACAAGCCATAGCTTCAAAAGAGCAGAATTGGGTCTTTTATATTCTGAATTACCGGGTTATTTTACAAAATTAGAGCAGTGATTTACTAATCCTCTTTTTTCAAGTGATCCTGGCTGGAAAAGTTATCAAGGTTAGGGGAATTAGGATAAAGCAATAATGACAATATAAAATAGATTTTGATCAGTATTAAATACATTCTATACTCTTAGCCCTAATATATATAATGGAGTTTCATCTGTACCTCTGCACACCATAAAAGGAAATGGCAGCCGTGTAGCAGCATATGCAAATTGGCTAAACAGTGGGAAAGATGCGTGTTCTGAGCTGCTATTAGTTTATCTATTTGGAACTTTTTTTAATTGGCTTTCCAAATGTCTCCGTGGAAGATACACAAGGAGGCAGCCATCAGGACTGAGAGCAGAGAAATGATCTTCTTGGACCCTCCTTTTTTACTTGTCTGGGCTTAAACTGAACAGTTTGCACCACCATATGGCAAAGGTGGAGGTCAGACAGATAAAACGTTTCATTGCGCTGAAGAATGGTTAACAACACGGGAATGTAAATTCTAACACATCGTAAAACTGTTGCAAAGCAGGCTGAAAGGACACTTTAGTTATGGCAGGAAATCTGTTTCCCAGCTCCACCCCATCCCTTCCAGTTCATTACAGGTATTGTGGAAAGCAAAGGGAGGTTTGAGTCATCCCTTGGCAATCTGTGCCCTGCTCCTCCGGCAGATTTCTAATGACTTTTCAATGATGATTTAAGAGGGTCTGTGTCTTGAAGTTGTAAAGGATTTCAGCTCTGCCCCCTCCTCACATACAAACCCAGGGAGATGCACACACACAATCTCCCAACAGCAGCATTAGCATTGACCACTTTTGTCCCATTTTCGCTTCAGCGCTCTCTCTGCTGCACAATTCTCCCGAAGGTCACTGGATCAACCTAGCGGAAAGAGAAACCCCCAAAACCTCAATGATTTACATCGGAATAGGATTCATGGCAATTTGTAGCCATGTTGGTGGCAGGACCACCCCACCACCCAAATGAAACTCACAACAACCCTGCAAGGAACTGGAGCTGAAAATGTGGTGCCCCTTCCTCCCCCCACTTCGCCTATCAGTCATCGCTCACTAAGATTTGCACTAACCCGGCCTGAAATCTCCTTCACGCCCCTTCAACTCCCTAGGGGAGCGCAGCGGTGTGAATTGGAGTGGATGGTGAGGGAACCCCAGGCTGTGTGAGAGGAAATGGAGCCTGACGAGATGCCTGCAGATGAGTCCTGGGGCAGGAGCAAAGCAGAGCCAGGGACAGCCTGAGAGATGAACTGCAGAACTGAGGGAGAAAAACTTTTCTGGTTCATATCAATCATTTCCTAGGTGCTAGATTCCACTTCCCTCCCAGCTCATGCAATGCATTGTCTGCTATGCCCTTCAGAATACCCAGCGTCTCTCTGATCCTGATGCTTTAGTCGTCCCATCTCTGTTAGTGTTAGGGATGAATCTGAAAGTTTTTGTTCAGTACCTTGACTTTAACGCCAGTTTTGCCTGAGGGAGACCTGCAGATTTGGCCCAGAGCGATCAAGGTGAGCTGCACAAATGAGACACAGAAACATAAAATGATCACTATCAAAATAACAACATCACCGTCGTCCGCAGTGAATGGATTGCTTTTCTGGCCCTTCACCTAGCATCCATTTTATCCCCCTTTCAGCGCCATAAATACTTTAGAGCTGATGTCGTTCAGATCTCCCCCTGCACCTGCAGCAAAAAAAGTCTTGCTAACCGTGTGCTCAGAGAAACGTGCATTTGCTTCCCGTGTTATTTAGCAGGGAAATGGAGGATTTAGTCTATTTCCATCACCCCCTCAGGACACTGCTCAGTGCTGCCAGAGCTTGCACTAAACGACGGAGTTTCACCTCAGTCTCAGGAAGGAGAGGCTGGTTTCACATGGCCCCATTTCTTGAGGCATTGCAGTTACACCGGCTAATCGTGCCATCAGCCGTGAACCATCTAGAAATAACTGATCATCACTGCCCTGGCATTAATAGCCCCTTTTATAACGCACCATTGCTTGCACAAGGGGCCCTTCCCTGAGCGGACGCCACAGTGCCTTAGGTACAGGAATGAACTGAGCCCCCCAAAGACACAGCCAGCTCGGGGTCACTATCACTATACTAGGGGATCAGCCTAATGGTTAATACTTTGTCAGCTGCCCGAGAACAGGCCCGTCTCCTCTCTGGTGTGGGAAGCCAGCCTGCAACAAAGGAGTTTTGTGGTTGGTGTTGATTTCTTTTCCTGGAAGCTTGTAAAAAAAGGAGGGGGAGGAATTAATCCAAAGTCTTTTCCAGACGGAATTATTCTGTTAAACCTTATGCCCCAGAGCCTCGGAGAAGTGTCTGGAAAGGCTAAGTGTGCACCCTCGAGATGGTAGCTAGTGGCTGGCCCTCTCTAAAACCCCGGAGACACCCTGGGAAGCTCTGGCAGGAATCATTTTACATTGGTCGCAATAATCCCAGGTCTCCAGGGTTGGTGGAGCCAGGCTACCCAATCAAGGGCGGCTGGAGAGAGAAGGGGCCAGGGGAGGGCTGCCTCGCGGCGCAGCATATAGGATGGCCAAGCTTGTGCAGTGGCCCTTTCCCATGGCACTCATGCTAGCTGAACAGGAGAGGGGAACTGGCCAACTCCAGTGGGCAGCCCCAGGCCTGGGTCCCTGCTGATCGAGAGTGGTGGTTTATCTGCTCTAACCTGGCTTTCTCTGCTCTGGCTCCTGCTGCCATTCACCCCCACACCCACCCCAGGGGGATATAACGGGGAGGGGGCACTTTGCTTTCAACTTGGAGCTGCGGAGAGGAGCTTTCTCCATGGGGATCAGGCATTTCTCCACAGGGCTCTTCAGAAAGGGCTGCCTTTGTCTCACCTGCTGCCGCTGGGTGCCTGGCTCTTTGTCTCACAGCCCCTGCGAGGGGAAGGGCCTCACGGGCCCCTGCTCCTTCCCCCCCACACCCAGGAAAATGAGACAGGCGTGGGGGGCAAGGATCATCCTTCTCCACTCCTCAGGATCCCAGCTCGCTGCTTCCTTCTTCCTCGTCCCCACCCCTGCCCAAACCGAGAGAGCAGGCCAAGGATGGGCAGGCAGTAGCTGGATCCTGTTTGACTCCTTCGCCTTATGGGCCACCCCCCCATCCTCAGGCTCCATCCCACCACTGTCCCCAGGCAGGAGATGCAAGGGCTGGGGTCTCAGCACGCTGCTCCCTCCTAGTCCCAATATTGCCCCAGTGAGGAGGTTAGACCCAGGGATGAGAACTGCCATGCTGTAACTGGGAGTCCCTACCTTCCACCCCGACTCCCACCCCCATACCAGAGAGGTGCTCAAAGGTGGGAAGGCCCTGCTATCACATAGGTGCTAATGAGGAAATTAATAAGCACTCTCATCTGGAGCATCTTGAACTCCTCGACGCAGTTGTTTTTAAAACTGAACACACACAACCACTCAAAAATCAGGGGCCATGTCTCTCCTCCTTGATGTTATTGCTTTTTCAGGTGCATTTTTTTCCCCATTCCTACATTTTGCCATCGTTACAATAAATACAAAGGTTTAGCGCACAATAGCGACTACAAAACCGTAAGTGCATACATAAATACATAAGTATCAAGTGACATGTTTATGTCACCTATTTGTGCCATCTCTTAGCTGCTTCCTGTGTTTATCATTCATTTCACGATGCTGTATCCAAAAATATGGAAACCTTTCTAGTCAATAAGCAAGACAAACATGCATAAATAACAAGCAAGCACCCCGCTAAACAGCCACTGATTTCCAATCTCTAGAGGTAAATTGCAAGAGTGTGGTACTCGGGTACATTCCACAATCGCTCTGCCTGATTTAATGAGGCAATAGGAGACCATATACATTTCTGCAATGTTTGAACGTTGGTGCCTGCAGGTTATTCCCTTCCCCTTTTCTATGCACTTTATCACCTACTTCAGCTAGGCCTCCTAGAATCTGTGAGTTGTGTCCTCTCACTTCTTTTCAGCATCGCTTTGAGGCTAGGGTGATTAATGTCCTTTTTTTAATCTAGGAAGATGTTAAAAGCGTGGGGGACATCGAGGTCAATTATGAAATATGAAGTGCTGCAAGGTCAAGTCTTTGTGGAGCCCCACAAAGGAAGAAACGCTCCCAGGAGGCTCTGATTCCCAGGCAGATGAGTGATCATCATGTCCTCGGAAAGAATTAGATTTTATTACCAGCTTTTTGGCAGTGTTTATAGTTTAACGTGGCTGGAATTAGAGAGCACTTTCTGAGTCTGAATCCCCTCCCCCATCCCTTTTCTTCAAAAGCTGCTCCAAATTCTCATTGAGTTGGAGGTGCCCGCTGGAGAATGCAGGTGGTAAGATATCTCCGGAGGGGCTGTCTTGCCAGGATGCTATTCACAGCCTCTATTTGCATAATCTCTTGTTCCTTCTTAAATCTTCTGTCTCTCTGTCTCTCTCTCTTTTCCTGCTCCCCCAAGATACCTCCTAACAGTCTGGCCTGTTTTTTCTCCGTGTGCCTTGGTAATGCTGATCGCTTTGCAACCCCTGGATAAAAACAGAGATCAGTCACACCTTCCTCCCCTACAGAGAGGCCACAAACGTTGGGGAATGTGTTTACTTTTCACATCTGCCAAGACTTTTAACGTCACAGCGCGAGGAGAGCCCCAAAGACAAATCCTGAAATGAGCAAATTAATAATGGTTGGCAACTGAGATCCTGCAGCAAACCAGTCCTTTACCTTTTGGTGCTGTTTGCCCTTCCTTAAAGTTCTCTCTTGTCCTACATTAAAAAGTGACTTCTTCTGGGCAAAGAAGAAACTAACTGGTGTCATTAGGATCCATTGCAGTAAGTCTTAAAAGTCCCAGTTTACTCTGCTTGGAACATTAGTACAAACCAGAGGAGGAATCAGAGCCTTAAGCTTTGGATTTGAGGCAGAATGTACATAATACAAGTGTGTTTATTTGGAAAGGGAAGTTAACATGCTATTTGAATTTGCTTTGGTTTTTGGAACATTCAAAACTGGTTCAAGGCATTGGATCTGGCCCTAATAGCATAGGCCTGACACAGGAATAGTTCTAGCAAGCGATGTATAAACTTACTCAAATCACTGTGCCAATACACCTCAATCCGACCTATAATTTCCAGACATTCAAATCCTGGGCTTCTCCTATAAAACTGTGAAAAAGGACCTAGGCACATTGCAGATGGCTCAATATACAGCCACAGGGGTCAAAAAAGCAAACAAACTGTTAACATGCAGAATGAATGATGCTGAAAATATTATTATGCCATTACATAAATGAACAGTGCAGTCTCAGCTGAAATATTGCATGCAGTGCCAGTCACTGTGTCTCAAAGAGGATACATGAAAAATCTGAGACACGGCACAAGAATGATTGGGGACATGGAAAAACTCTTGTATGAAGAAATATGGAACAATGGGGACTGTTTAGTTGAGGGGGAGGTGAATAAGAAGTGACTTTATAAAGGTATACAAATAACTGATTGAGAATAATCTAAACTGGGCATTAATCCTTCCTCGTAGCATAAGAACAAGGGATCAGCCAATGAATATGAAAGGGAACAAATTTAAACCTGGTAAAAGGAGATACTTTTTTACACAGTGTATAACTAACGCTTGGGACTCACTGCCACAAGGCACAAGGGTAACAGCTTAGTAGGATTTTTAATAGGGTTTGACAATTATACTAGAAAGGAGTTTTTAAAAAGCCTTTATGTTTCAGGGCATAGGCCAGACAGGGGTTAGGAAGAAACTGTGGGCAGGTTTCATAAGTGGGCAGCATGGGGTTTCCTGAACCTTGTGCTGGAGCACCTGGTACCAGCCACTGCCAAAGGCAGAATGCTAGACTAGATGGGCCACTGGTCTGGCAGTTCCTCTGGTTCAGCTAGTCTTGGCAAATTATGTGGTGGTTTCATGATGAACACTCATGGAACACAGTTTGAGGAAAGACAACCCATGTTCCTTTTTGTTTGTGTCTTATTCAGGATTTGAATGCACAGTGGATTTTCCAGAGCCTACAGATTTAGTGCACCAGCTAGCCTTCAAACTCTGAGCTTCTGTTAATGGTTCATTAAGCCTTCTCTGTAACTCTCCAGACATCAGTTATGTGGCTATCTCAAAACACACAGCAGACCTGAACATTCCCTCAACTTTGCACTATTCACTGGAGGAAAACAGCATATGGAGCAAAGATATGCAACGTGCATTGAACAAGTGGGCTAGTATCCTGCACATTAGAATATGCACATCCCTGTGCAATAGCAGGGCTCTCTGTGTGGTGCACAGACAGGGCCCCTAGAGAAGGGAACAAAACCAGGGGGTCCAGCCACCCGCATACATTCCTTCTGACTGCATGCAAGCATAAGCAGGATAAGGAGGATGTAACTTAAAACTCGCTGAGTTAAAAGCTTAAACTTTTAGGCAGTCAGACAATGTGTACAAATTGGGAACTGTGGTTTTGCACCCTGGCCTTGGTGGAAATCTTTTTGTCCAAAGTAGGGGAAAGGTGGCAGGAAGGTGATTGTAACCTATTAGCACGGCACACAACAGTGCTGCTGAAAGAAAGTACAAAATGGACGAAAGAAGCAAATAGTGCAAACTAAGTCCGGAGTAAAGACATTGATAAATACATTTTTTCAAGGCTTCTAATGAGGTTGTTATAGCAACCGGCTGGAATCTTCTAAAATGGAAGGAAGTGTCCACATACGGACTATTGAGCGTTAGTTGTGATGGGGCAATTTTGATGGGAGAACGTTGCCAGCCCCTTTTGGACATTTCCGGTGAGCACTTGTAATCTAACTAATGGTCAGCAACAAAAGCCAACAATTTGGCAATTAGTTCAGCCTGGCAAGGAGCTCTGGGCAGCAGTGTCCTCACCACATCTACTAGCAACCCCGTCCCTATTACAATCCCTTCCCAGGTGTGTTGGAACTCCAGGCTTTACTATCACATGTCAAGTCTTCTTTTTCCAGCTCTCTAAAGATGTTCTGATCAAATGAGAAGAGGGAATCAGACACCATCACCATCCCCACAGCTGTAACTCCCAACATATGGATCCAAGACTCCTGTTATCCTCACCCACCCAGCCACTCAAATGTGTCAATTTCTTTCTGCACCTTATTCCTGCTGTTTCCTTCCTACTCTCTTTTTACCCTCTGTCTAATAAGAGTATGGCAATCTCATTTTCCAATCCCGTGGTGCGACAGCGTAAAAGTGGTTCCAACCTGCTCAGCCTCACTAAAAGAAAACTTGCCAGCCTCAGACCAGCCAAGGGAAAATAAAAGTGGCCTCACCAAACGCTTCCCAAGTCAGGAGAGTAAATCTGGGGTCAATAGAGGACACCTGGATCATCTGCTCTGTCCTATGCCTGTAGACTAGTCTTCCAAAAACCAAGCTGGAGCATCTGAGAAAGAAGCTGCATTTTCCTATCTTTTGCTATTCCTTTCTCCCTGATCCTGTGTGTGCATTTGTCCTTTTGTGTCTGAAGAAAAGACCAGATTGGATTTGAACAAAATCTAAGAGCTCCCACCTGCAACTGATTCGTTCTTATTTACAGCCAGGACAGCTGGTGTCATGAAGTCTTCGTGTACACTTTGTTTTGTTGAAGTATGAAAAAACCACCCCCTTGACCGCACAGCTGCAGCGGTAGAGCTGTGCCCCTGTAAGGTCCATAGTGTAGACATAGCTTTAGACTTTCAAGCAAAGGGTTTTTTTCCCTTCACAAATAAAGAGAGAAGAAACAAGGCTATTTGTTAAAACACCGATTTCTTTCACTTTTGAGGTAATGGGGTGAACCAGGCCAGCGCTTGGATGGAAAAGCTCCCCATGAAAATGCAGTTGCTGGCGATACAGTAGGTTGCCCTCATCCTTCTGAGTCAATATTGAACCAATGCCCCCACTACAGTGCTAGGGACACTGTGCTTTTGAAGCATCCTAGGTAAAATGAACTACTGGAGTCGTCCAAGCTCCAGTATTGCTCGAGTGTGTACCATTTTATGCATGGCAGGCTGTAATGATTCACCATTTACATAGAGGAGGAGCCTAGATTACCAGTCACAAAAGCTTGAAGTAGCAGTTTAAGGAAATTGCTGGTTTAGTTAACAAGTGAGCACTGAGCTACTTAGGTCTCCATGGCCTACTGTTCATCTGAATGTACCCTGACATTTTGAACAACACATCCAGTTATCTGGAATGCAATTCAATATTTTGCATTCACATTTGCAATATAACATGCTGACAGTGAACTCAGATGCAGTGCAACTCTGTAGCAAGGGAGAAGGAAAATCCTGAACTATTTCAATGCATCACAATATGCTCATATCAGTTCTGTGTACTGTGTACTTCCACCCACTGGGTAGTTTTGTGCTATCTGTATGTACAACTGGCTCTTTTGGGTTAGTGCCAACCCTCTGTATGCATTTCCCACCCACACCTCCATGTAACAAACAGTCCTTGAAATGTCCTCATGTTCATGGGTGGTAACATATTGATTTTGCGTAACTGAAATGGTTGAGTCTTATGTGACTCACTTGTTGAAATGAAGTGAAAATCTGAGGTATCTGTGGCAAAAGTGCCTTTTTCCAGTTTCTGAGAATTATGCTATGAAGAAAACATCCACTGTCTTCTACTTCCCCTGGAATGTTTTTGCTCTAAAAGCTCAGAGATAGGCAATAGAGAGCTGCAAACTTCACTATCATTTTAGTTTCTAAGAATGATTGCAAAAACTTGTTAAAAGTAATCAAAAACATTATGGGACTGATCCTTCACATTGATTCAGGCAAAATTCCCTTTGAAATTAATGGAACAACATGAAAAAAATCAGACCCTAATTATTACCCCAGATCTTTTAAAAGCATAGAGTTACTTTTCAATTAAAAGTTTAGTACAGCAACTAGCATGCATTCATCTTTGTTTGTCAGGAAAGATGCAATTCTGCTTTGTAGTCAGGAATGATGGGGTAATATGCATATCGTATGGCTCACGTCCTAGTTTCACACGCAAAAATTAATTATGCATCCTATTCCCCTTTGGCATATTAACTCATTGGACCAAACACAACCTGTGTCATGTGATGGTAAACAAACTTATAAATGCATTCGCATACTTGAGAGGAAGGATGGTTTTGTGGTTAAGGCACTGAACTAGGACTCAGACTCCCTGGGAAAGTCATCTACTCTATTTCTGTTCCCCAGTTCCCCTTCTGTGAAATGGAGAGAGTAGTACTTCCTACTCCCACTCTTTGCCTGTTAGACTGTAAACTCTTCAGGGCAGGAATTATGTGATTGAACAGTGCCTATCACTATGGGGTCTCCATCTCACTTAGAACCCTAATACAAATAAATGATAGACTCACTGCTGGAATGCTCCCTTGTGGCTGCATGTGGTTGCTCCAGGCCTTGGTGGTCGGCCTCGTCTCGTGACTTGGCCCTCCAGCCAGCTCATGTTTAGTCCCAGGCCTTTCGGGATAACAAAGTCCAACAATCAAAAGTCCAAATGTCCTTCCAAAAGGTCTAGCCCTAACTCTGCACCCCATGGTCATCACACCCCCTCTCCCAGGGCTCTGTGCCATACCTGTACCCTACTCAGGGCCTCACTCCCCATTACCAGAGGCTGGTGGGGGAACCCAGGCCTGCCCTCTATAATGGGTTCCAATCCATGGACGAGCAGACAAGATCTACTCCTTAAGATTCCTTGCTGCTGCCTCCCTGGACTTTTTCCTACTGTAGCCTGTCAGCAGGCCTCTTCCACAGCCTCTCTATGTTCACCCTTCTTTCAGGGCCAGGACGCACAGGGCTCTCCCTTCAAGTCCCCCCAATAAATCCTAAACCAAGAGTATAAACCTAAACGAACTGCTGCCCACCTCAGGCTTAATCTTCCATACCCCTTCGTCTACATTTACACTACAAGCTCAGGGTGTGAGTCCCCCGCTTGTGTACACATACTCACACTAACCCCCAGCAAGCTAGCCTGAGTATAAATAGCAATGTCTCTGCAATAGCGTGGGTAGTGGCAGCAGAGGCACGACTGAGCCATGTTATCAAACTAGCTCAAGTATGGGTACACAAGCTGGGGACTCACAACCCTAGCTTGTATTGTAGACTGTGATATCCCCCAGGGTACAATCTGGACTGTTGAACAGCTGCGTCCCCTTAATTCTCTACCCTGCGGTGCCTTTTACACTGCTTTGCTGTCAGAACATCCATTCCTGGCCTGCTCACACAGCCTGCAGCATGCAAATTCACTCCCAGCTAAATACATAAGCACTCTGACCAGTCACTCATGAACTACATACTGAGCAACATCCACAAATTCTTCCCCAGAAGCATGCATCTTGTACTGCTCAGTACCCTTCTGAACAGTATGGCTGTTATGTGTTCAACAGCGATGATAATACTTACTTACCTTACTAGGGTATTGTTAATGAAATCAATGGAGATACTCACATAAGTAAATGCTCACCAGTGTGCACAGTCAGGGATCATAGGGTGCTACCTATCCAGTCGCCTGAAAATTCAGAACATGAATCTTTTCTTATATTCTTGGTTGGATTCAACTTGCACCCCTTAGTAACTAATTTATTTCTAATTAACTAGATGAACAAATGGACATGCTGATTTCTGTTAATGATGGGCCAATTCCATATGGTTTGGGAAGCTGGGGTTCACTTCAGATCTCAAATCTGGATGCCTTTCCAAACTTATCCACACTATCTACATTTATATAAAATATTTCAAGTCTTCACTGGAAATCTTGCAAGAGCATTAATAGCATTATAATTTGTATTCCAATAGTCCCCAGAGATCCTGCTCAGGATTGGGGTTCTGGACAAACACAGAGAAGAGGCAGTCACTACCCCAATCCAAAGTAAGACAAGATGCAACACTGGATGTAACAAGCTTTTGAAGGAGATAGAGGAACTGGGATAACAGTAAAAGGATGTAAGTGGTTGCATAGACTAGCTAGGTGCGCAATCAGCAAGTTTCAAGGTTTCAAGAGCAGGCTGTCTCATGAGATTTACTGCACTTCTAGCTTTTGGGTGGGATGAAAGTAGCGTGAGAACAGATTTTTTTTTCTTTATCTTTGTGTTCAGCTATCTATTTCCTCAATGCAGAAGTGCAGAGGTACATGGAAAACAATAAAAAGGAAGTTAGCTGAGCATTTCAGAAGCTTCAGGAATATTTGGTTGGGATTATGCCCTGGAAATGAGCAAAGGAGCAGTGGATGAAAGGGGTGTCTTTTTTTCTTCCCAAATCAATTTGCCCATTTCTGTCATTTAAACCTAAACAAATCCTAATACTACCACTTCCCTTATGTGGCACTTTAGATCTTCAAGGTAGGGTATGAATATTAATTAGACAATCCTCACAATACCCTAGGAGGGTAGGTGTTATTATCCCCTATTTATAAATCAGGAAAATGAAGCAGCGAGGTGACTTACCCAAGAGTGTATAACACATCTGTAACAGAGTGGTGCTGGGATTAGACCTCAGCCTCCAGGGATGAAATCCTGGCCCCTCCTGAAGTCAAGCCAGGTTTACACTTGGAAGGTATTGCTCATATAGCTAAATCACTATGCTGTGCCAGCAAAATACTCCTCATGTGGACATAGCTTACACCAGCAAAACTTCATGTTTGGCAATATAGCTTATTCCAGGCCCTCCAAGCAAAATAAGGTATACAAGCTAAATCATAGTTTTGCAAGTATAATTGCATCAACACTAGGGACTTGGCCAGCACAGTCATGTCAGCCACAAATCACACCTCATCACATGACTATACTGACAAAAGAGTGTAGTGTAGACCTGGCCTCAGGAGCAAAAGTCCTATTGAGTGCAACGGGGCAGGATTTCATCTCATGACTCCCAGTCTGATGCTCCAGACCACACACTTTATAATGATATAATTTAGAGAGTCTATCCCACTAAAAATTGGTTCATCTTACTTAAGCGCCACCTTTCAGGACAGGTAATTGATAGTTCAGCTAATGGCCTTTGTCAAGATACTAGTTCAATCATTTTTCTAAAGGGATTTAAATAGACTTTTACAAACATAGATGCACATTCCTAACTGTACACCGAGAATAATCCCGTCCTGCCCCAGGCTCTATACTGAGGAGTACCCCTCCCACCTCAGTTCAATAAAGAGTGATATGTCCTCTCCAGCTAGGCCATGTCATATACTCAACTCCAGAATCCCCAGGAGCATGGGCCTAATCCTTCATTTCTTGACTTCAGTTGAAGCCCAAGAAATACAAGATCAAGTCCAAGTGCACATCGATCCCATTAACATTCATAGGTGCAGTTTCCTATATGCATAAAGAAAAGAAAAGGCCTGCAAGTGAATAATGCTGCTACCATAACAGCAGGCATTTGTACTTTTATATGTTTGTCATTAACTTACTGATGGTCCAAAGTAGAGCTGAAATCTTTGTGAGCTGACATCTAGAGTTTATTTATTAATAGAGCTTTCAATGACTAATTTACAGCTTGATATTTTTAGCCATGTATAGAGTATATATTTCATTATTTAGGATACTTAATTATGTACCTGTCTAATTAGTATCGGTAGAAAACAGGTTTCTTCGTTACAGTGTATCTTTCACAGCGTCAGTAGATATTCTTCTTAACCCCACCATATCCTGGTGCTTATGATCTTTAGGGTTGCAAAGTTTTAGTACGTTTGTATGCAATAGAATTCGGGAGGATCGTAACTCCAGCGGCACTATGGTTGCAGAAACAAGTGCCAACTATAGAAAGGAGGTCGCCAAGAACAAAAGAATGAACAGAAATGGAAAAGCTTGTTCCCTATATGAGATCTGCAACTGAACTAATTGAGGAAAGATGGGTCACGTCGGATGAAATTATTAAAAGAATCATTAATATAGCCTTTAAAATAATACTGGGTGAGATTCTGTGCTGTGCTTCTAATAGGCCCAGAGGCAGGGGAAACTATGGGGTCTTTAAGATACCTTTGTTGACCACCCAATCCTGGATTGTTTTAGAGGCTGCAGAGGCCCTCAGCATAATTTAGAGAGCCCTGAGTGCCTGTATCCATTATAGCAGACTCCCTAGGCTGCCCAATGAGCCGCAGCACAGCTGGGAATCTCTCCAACACTGCATGTGGCAGCCCCCCTCCAGACATCCCTTCCTGCTCCCACAACCTTGGCAAGTAGAGATCCTTGGCAGGCAGTCTGCGCCTCCCTCAGTGCCTACACTGGGGGACTCCTTCCCCAGTTCCTTCACCAGTGCCCCTTTTACTCAGTGCAAAGGGTGTTGTACTGTTACTGCCTCAGGTTATTCAATATTCCAAATCCAATTTGTGGGCAGTCACCTAAGGTTATGTCTACAGTATGGACCCTACAGCAGCACAGTTCTACCACTACAGCTCTGCCGCTGTAAGGTCTCCACTGTAGCCACCCTTTCCGGCAGGAGAGAGCTCTCCTGCTGGCATAATTAAACCACCCCGAACAAGCGGCGTTAGCTATGTTGGCAGGAACACCTCACCTGCCAACATAGCGCTGTCCACACCAACACTTTTGTCGGTGAAACTTATACTGATCAGGGCATAGGCGCCAACTCCGTGGGTGCTCCGGGGCTGGAGCACCCACGGAAAAAAATTGGTGAGTGCTCAGCACCCACTGGCAGCTCCCCATCGCCCCGCCCCCCTGCTCCAGCTCACCTCCGCCTCTGCCTCCTCTGCGAGCACGCCACCGTGTCCTGCTTCTCCCCCGCTCCTTCCCAGCGCTTGCACCGCGAAACAGCTGATTCGTGGGGCAGGTAGGGAGGGGGGAGGAGGGGGAACGCAGCACGCCGGGGGAAGAGGCGGGGCCGGGTCGGGGATTTGGGGAAAGGATCCAATAGGGGCAGGGAGGGGGCGGAGTTAGGTCAGGGACTTTGGGGATGGGGTTGGAATGGGGGCGGGGCCAGGGGTGGGGATGGGGTGGAGTAGGGGTGGGGCCATGGGCGGGGAAAGGGGCGGAGGGACACGGGCACCCACCAGTGCCAGAGAAAGTTGGCGCCTATGGATCAGGGGCATGTTTTTTCACACCCCTGACCAACAAAAGTTTTGCTAATAAAAGTGCTAGTGTAAACAAAGCCTTAGTCACCTACTGTGGTTTCTGTTCTTTAATTGGATGATCTAACTTATATAAATAAGAAGATTGTCTGAAAAAATCACAGAGGACAGAATGAGAGAGAGAGAGATCTAGGCAATTTTAAGACATTTAAGATCTTTTCTGGTCTTTTTTTTTGCAAAAACGAAGACATGATATTTGGCTACTTGAGTGGATTCAAGATTTTAAAATAGATGGACTCCTTTCTGAATAAAGGAAAGGCAAACATAAAGGCCAGATTTACTGGCGGGCTATCTATCTAGGGTTGCCAACCCTTCAGGACTGGCCTGGAGTCTCCAGGAATTAGAGATTAATCTTTAATTAAAGATTATGTCATGTGATTAAATCTCCAGGAATATGTCCAACCAAAATTGGCAACCCTATATCTATCAGACTTTTCATTCTAATTTCGTCTATCACATTCAAAAGTAACTGTGCATGGCAAGTGTGTGTGATAAAAAATGCTGGGACCAGATCTTTGTCCAGCTTATCTAATTGCCTGAATGCCAGGATTCTGGCCAGGGGTTTTGAGGCACTGCTGTATATTTCCCCCCATCACATTCACAGTGCACACTATTTCAGCCAACTGCATTGGTTGAAAACACTAGGCACCATTTTGTGTCACAATATTATTCATCTGCCATTCCCCTACTCATCATTTACTTGTGAGTACTCAATGCTATTTGCTAAGAGCGTGATCATCCCTTCTGGTGCATCTCATTTGATTAATGGTGCACATGCCAGTTCATGCACAGCTGGGCAAGGTTTGAGAATCGCTGTGTTAAGTGCCCCACATAGCAATGGGTCACCAAAATAGAAGTTACTGGTTTTAACTTCTGTCAGAGTTGTGGTTGCTCAGCACTTCTGCAAATCGTTGTCCCCACACCCTTAATCTTTGGTTCCCTTTCTCTGTCTATAGAATGGAGATACTAGTGCTTTTTTTCCTACCTCAGTGTGATGATTAATTAATGTTTACAAAACACTTTGTGAATGTTTTGTGTTAAAATATATTAATGAAACCTCACTCAAACGAGGGCAAAGACCTATTTAATGCTCTCTAGGTGCACAAACTATTCAAAATACACCACGGATGTAAAGTTTCTTAAGAAATAAAGCCACCAAGTGCTGAAACAGCAGATCAAACCAATTGCTCAGCACCAAAACACACTCCGTTTCAAACCCTACCAAAAATTAGACATAAATGCAATAGGGCCCTATGAATAGCCTTTCGTGCACATGTTCAGTGAATCTGTGTTAAGTAACTTCTCTGCATGGTTTTTAGTGCTCTGGCTGTGTATTTCAGCAGTGGCAGGAAAGCCATTTGAACTGAACAGGAACTTGAGGTTAAAACATTCCTCATTCATCAGCAGGGTCAGTCTTACATGGTTGTAGAGAAGTCTGAGTTGCACTGGGACATTAGTTTCTTCAGCCCTCCTCCCGCAATGAGACTCCTCTCACTTACTCCTGCCCCAGTATTCCCGCCTCTCACAGCTTCCTATGTTTAAAACAAAGAAAACTTTATCACTGCCACATCGATGCCCAGTGCTTTGGCAGCCATAGTGCAGGGCATGCCACATGTAACAATACAACTCGGACCGGCTGTGAAGATCACCATTTATAACAGACACCCTAGGTCTATTATCTCATAGGGCTGGATCCTGAGCGAACTGAAGTCAGAGGGAGTTTTGCCATTAACTTGAACAGGAGCAGAATTGGACTCTGTCACTATAATTATTTCAGGTTTGCTTCAGACTGGTATTTACTATAAAAATCCTTAGGACAGGGGCAGGCAAACTTTTTGGCCTGAGGGCCACATCAGGTTTCCAAAATTGTATGAAGGGCAGGTTAGGGGAGGCTGTGCCTCCCCAGTCAGGCGTGGCCTGGCCCCTGCCCCCTATCTGACTCCCCCTGCTTCTCACCCCCTGACAGCTCCCCCGGGACTCCTGCCCCATCTAACCCCCCATGTTCCCTATCCCCTGATGACCACCCAGGACCCCTGCCCCATCCACCCCTCCCTGTCCCCTGACCGCCCCTGGACCTCCCCGCCCTCCCATCCAACCCCTCCTCTCATTCCTGATTGCCGCCCCCCCCGGGACACCTGCCCCATCCAACCACCCCTTCTCCCTGACCACCCCCAGATCCCCTGCCCCTAACCGCCCCCCACCGCCCCATCCAATCCCCCCCTTCTTGACAGCCCCCCCGGGGCTCCTGCCTCTATTCAACCCCCTGTTCCCCGCCCTCTGACCAACCCGATCCCTATCCATACCCCCACCCCCTGACCACCACCCCGAACTCCCCTGCCCTCTATCCAACCCCCCCTGCTCCCTGCCCCCTTACCATGCAGCCTGGAGCACCAGTGGCTGGCGGCGCTACAGCTGTGCTGCCCAGAGCACCAGGACAGGCAGCCGCGTCGCCCGGCTGGAGCCAGTGATGCCACCATGCAGCACAGAGCACCGGGTCAGGCCGCGGCTCTGCAGCTGCGCTGCCCAGCAAGAGCTCGGGCCGGGGGCTAGCCTCCCAGGCCAGGAGCTCAGTGGCTGGGCAGGAGGGTCCCGTGGGTCGGATGTGGACCTCGGGCCATAGTTTGCCCGCCTCTGCCTTAAGAACACTTCTTTTTTTTCCCCCAAGCTTGCCTCCTGGGCTGTCGGAAACATGTGTATTTCAGTCAGGGCTGGCCTTACCATGAGGCAAACTGAGGCAGCCACCTCAGGTGCCAGACTGTGGGGAGAGGCGCCACTAGGACCCAGAGTGTAGAAAATTGTGTCTGCTGCTGGTGCATATGTATTCTCTCTGCTCTAGCTGCACAGAGATGGTGGAGTGCTGTGCTGGAGGAAGAAGGGCACAAGAGACATAACAGGCAGGCAGGAGAAAAGGTGAGAGGGAATAACAGAAAGCAGCAGGAGCTGCAGGGAGAGAGAGGAGGAGGAGGAGCCTCTTATGTACCTCTCTAGCACCCCCAGGAGCCTGGACTGATTAACACCAGCTTCTCAGGGAGCTTCCTATTTCCTGCTGCTTCCCTGAACCCACTTGAGGAGAACAGGCAGTCAGCTGAAGTAGTAGGAGCCCTTAAGAAACTGATATCTTCCCTGACTCTGGCCCTGCTACCAGACTGCTTATTTGTCCCCTTCAACTGAGTGTTGAGAGCCACTATAGCTGGCACAGAACAGCAGTCATGAGTGAAAGAAGAAAACGCCCCTCTGGGGCAGCATTCAGAAAAAGAAAGAAAGCAAAGGAAGCTTTTCTATCTAAGCAGGAAGGAGCTCTCCTGAGTAGACACGAATGTTCACGGTGAGCCTTCCGGCCCCAGTGAGGATGTGAGATGCCTGATCTTCCAGTTAGTCAGAGTGCAGGTGACCTGGCAGCTACTGCAGCATCCATATCTCCATCTCAAATGGATGTAACCATGCACATTCCTGAAGAAAAGTGTAGATCAGAGAAGAGTGTGGTGGAGGCACAAGAAACAGCTGCTGCAGAGTTTAGTTCCTTAAGTCTAGATGATCCAGGACTGTGAACCCACTTGAGCAGTAGCCTGAGGGACTTCCTTGTACTGCATGGGCCACAGCAAGTGAAAAACTTCATGTTCCCCAAAGACAATGCAAATAGAAGTTTCCATCCGACACATTACTGGCATAAAATCCCCAATGGTGACAAAGTGGAGAGGCCATGGCTTATGTACTCAAAAACCCAGAATGCTGCATACTCTTTTTGTTGCAAACTCTTCCAGTCTAATGTTCCAGCCACATTGGGGTCTATAGGAACAAAGGACTGGAAAAATCTGGCTAGAAATCTGGCATGCCATGAGAAGGCAGCAAATCACCAGAGAGCATTCCATAGGTGGAAAGAGCTTGAGATGAGACTAAGGTTAAAGGCCACCATAGATGATCAGCATCAAGAGAAGATTGCATCAGAGTCTCTTTACTGGCAAAATGTTCTGAAAAGGCTCATTGCCATTGTGAGAATGCTTGCTACCCAAAACTTAGCACTGCGTGGCACTTCAGATCAGCTGTATGTGCCAAACAATGGAAACTTCCTTAAAATTGTGGAGCTGATGTCTGAGTTTGATGCTGTACTCCAGGAGCATCTAAGAAGAGTCACCACCCAAGAAATGTACACACACCACTACCTTGGAAAAACAATTCAAAATGAGATCAGACAGTTACTGGCAACAAAAGACAAACAGAAGATTGTGACAGATCTGAAGTCAGCAAGATATTACTCTAAAAAAGCAGCAGAGGGTCCTGTGGCACCTTTAAGACTAACAGAAATATAGTCTTCTGTTAGTCTTAAAGGTGCCACAGGACCCTCTGCTGCTTTTTACAGATTCAGACTAACACGGCTACCCCTCTGATACAAGATATTACTCTGTTATTCTGGACTGCACACCTGACATCACCCATACGCAATAAATGACTTTAATGGTGCGTTTGGTAACAACAACAGAACCTAGTGAAAATGTCCCTGCAATGGTGACTGTCAGAGAGCATTTTCTAGAATTTATTGACATTGATGATACTACAGGAACTGGTATGACAAATGTGCTTCTCAAAAAGCTGGAAGATACGGAAATTGCAATAGCTGACATGAGAGGTCAGGGCTACGATAATGGTGCCAACATGAGAGGAAAGAACAGAGGAGTGCAGACATGGATCTGAGAGTAAAACCCTCGAGCTTTTTTTGTCCCATGCAGTTCTCATTCATTGAACTTGGTGGTCAGTGATGCAGCATCAGCTTCTAGTGAGGCTGCTGAATTTTTTAATGTAATTCAAAGCATCTATGTATTTTTCTCTGCATCAACTCATCGATGGCAAATTTTGAAGCAACATCTGGGAACATCCTCTCTGACACTGAAACCACTGAGTGTCACACGATGGGAAAGTCGAGTGGAAGCGATAAAGCCTATCAAACACCAAATTGGGAAGATAGATGATGCCATAGTTGCCATTATGGAGGATAATGCTATAACAGGAACTGTTCGTGGGAGAACAGTGGCAGAGGGAAATGGAATCACCAGAAACATACATAACTTCAAATTTCTGTGTGGCAAGAGACTCCAAGGTGTTGACCTTGATATATCTGGAGCAATGGAAAAACTGGACAAAGCAAAGTCATATCTACAGTCTTACCGGTCAGATGAGGGATTTCAAAATGTTCTGAAGAGTGCACAGAAGTTGGCAGAGGAACTTCACTCTGAAGCTATTTTCCCACCCATTCAAGAATACAAGAAGAAGACATTTTGATTACGAGGCATGGGATAATCCCATAAGAGACCCCAAACAACAATTCAAAGTTAAATTCTTTAACCAAGTGCTAGATTGTGCAATACAGTCAGTTGAAGAACGTTTCATGCAGCTCAAGGAACACAGCAGAATATTTGGGATGTTGTATGATATTCCAAAACTCCTCACTATACCTGAAGAAGACCTACACCAGCAATGTAGGGCACTAGAGACAGTGTTGACACATGATGACACGCACGATATTGATGCGAGTGATTTAGGTGATGAACTGAAAGCGCTTTCAAGATACATTTCAGCAGGATCAACTCCAAAGGCTGTTCTGGAATATATGTGCACAAATAAGATGACCACCCTCTTTCCAAATGCTTTTGTTGCTCTGCGCATACTTCTAACACTTCCTGTAACAGTTGCCAGTGGAGAACTCAGCTTCTCCAAGCTGAAGTTAATAAAAACACATCTACGCTCCACAATGACACAGGAGAGGCTGATCGGCCTTGCAACCATCTCAATAGAGCATGAGCTGGCCCAGACTGTGGAGCTTCAGGAAGCAGTTCAAATCTTTGCAACCAAGAAGGCATGGAAAGCACCACTTTGATTATTCAAACAGATAAAAATGCCAGTGTTTACTATGCAGACAAGATAAGTTACATTTGCTGTTCAGGCATTTGAAAGTTAAGTGTTACTTAAAATTTTTGAACAAGGCATTTTAACTTGTTAGTTCTCCTTTATTGGGGTAGGTAGCAGAGCAGTACCATGAGAGGAGTAGAATAGGAAGAAGGCAGAATTGAGACCTTTCAAAGTTTTGGCCCAAGCGAGGGAGCATGGGGGCATCATTTGAGCTCCCTGCCTCAGGTGCCAAAATGTTGTGGGCTGGCCCTGATTTCAGTTGTTAGCAATAATAAAAATGAGTTGATGATTTCCTCCAAATGGCACTTTTCATCTAGGACACATTATTGTACCCGTGGCTGCAATATCGGGCTCAACAAAAATGCTATTTACACACATAAATGAACAGAAAGGGCTAGAAATCCACAGCCTCTTTCTCGCCTTTCAATGAGTACTGATGTTTCCTAGCCAGGTGGAACACAACTCTTTAAATATGCAGTAGAAAACAATCTGAAGGAGCCTCTCCCCTGTTCCTCTGACTAAGCATTCGGACCAGCTCCCAGAGCAGTTACTGCTGCTGCAGCAAGCTCCAGAGCCTGCTTCATATTATCTGGCTTGTGACCTTTACAGATCACTATGGTTTAGAGGAATGTTGAATTTTTCAGCAGTATGGGTGTGCTGGGTTCAGTATCAAAGAAAGAAAAGAGGATCACTTAAAATCCTTTTAACTTCCAAAATGGGGGTGGGGGCTCCAGCTGCAGTGATTTAAATCTATTTTAATAATGTCCACAGGCCTTTCAAAGTACATGAAAGACAATAGGCGGGTGCAATTAATAATGATTGGTTTGCCATTACAGTGATAAATAACTTTCAATAGCTCTTTAGAGCACCATTTAGGTCCTTCCTTTCCCTCTTTTTTCATGGCAGATGGTTTGAAATCCCCAGGCTCCCTGTGCTTTGACCTCCTGCAGATGTGAGGATGGGACAAAATGGTCCTCAGGACCATGGAAAAAAAGAAAGAAAACCCTCCTAATGTACCGTATCAGGGCTAGCAGTGGGGTGGACCACTAACTGCTTTTTTATTACTGTCACTTACCAGCTCCAATTCTTCTGTACTTAAAGAGTTATGTCAGTAATTGTGAAGCGGCTGAAAGGGAGACTGGATGCATGTGGTGGTGAAGTATTATTGGAAACCAGGCCAATAGAAGATGAATGAAAGATTATGAGAAGGGCAAACTACCATAGTTAGCAGCGCTGTAACAAATAGACATTGATATATTGTCCTCTTGGAGATATTCTGACAGGCTATTATAGTTCTCCTAATGAGGTTGTCATGCATTTCTCTTCATGTAGCTATTAAAATCTTGTCTACATCTGCTTCGGGGTGCCTTAGAAGGGGGGGAGCAGGGAACCCTCAGTATTTCCTCTGTTCTGCAATCTGCCCCTTTTTCGTAGCAAGTGTCATATCTGACCTAACAACACAGAGGCATATTTAAGATTGTACAGTATGAGCAAGTTCAGCAGATTTTCAAAAGGGAATAACGTACATGGTGGAAGAAACATTTCCATGGTAGCACCTCACTGTGATCTGAGGGAATGGTGGATGTTATTACGACTAATGGGAAATACTTTACGCCATCATTTCTTGATCTGTCCAGGTGATGAGATAATGCAGTATGTGGGTCTCGCCACATGTAAAGAGCCTGCACATCCCCCTTGATTTAGAAAGAGACCCCAGGATTTTGTTTGATATACTCATTGGCTGCCACCTGTAGTCTGTATTCATGTGTGTGTGAGCATGCCTATATGTTTAACTAGGGGTCAGTCCAGGGCCGGCTCTGGCTTTTTGGCTGCTCCAAGCAAAAAAAAAAAAAAAACCGGGGCGGCCAGAACGGCAAAGCAAAAAAAAAAAAAAACCTGCGGCGCGGCCGGAGCGCGGGTGCAGGGGGACCGGCTGAGGGGGGGAGGGGAAGAGAGTGGGCGGGAGAGAGAGAGAAGGGGGCGGCCAGGGCTACAGCAGGGGCGCTGCCATGCGGCCCCTCCCGCTGCGCCGCCTCCTGCCGCCTGCCGCGAGGGCTCCGCTCCGATCGGCGGGGAGGGAAGGAAGAGGATTGCCCTGCAGGGCGCTCTGGTTCTCCACGCCGCCGCCCCTACAGGGCGGCCGGAGCAGAACAAACAAACAAAAAAGCGGCCATGTCGCCCTCGGATTGGGCAGAATGCCGCCTCGAACAATCTGCCGCCCCAAGCACCAACTTGCTCAGCTGGTGCCTGGAGCCGGCCCTGGGTCAGTCATCCTGAATAATTAAAGCAAAATCTTGCTTGCCTTACTCAAGCAAAACTTCTGTTGAAGTGCATGGCCATCTTGCATAAATAAAGTGAGCAGAATTTGTGAAATGAAACTTCCCTCATTGAGCTTCCAGTGGATGTTCTGCCATTGGCCTCAGTGGAAGTAGGCTCTGGTCCTATGCCCTTACAGTGAGCCTCTCTGAAGATACTGGCCCACACTCATATCTGTGGCTGAGAAATGCATAATGAAGCTCAAAGGAGTAGGGGGCTTGCAAACAGGATTCAAGCTACATTTCTCACACACACAGCACCATTCCTAGGCTGTGCATTAAGTCAGTTCCCTGGTGCAAACTCAGCACCCAGGAGGGGGTAGTATAGGAGGTGCTGGAGTGATTTGTCTGCAGCTGAATAAACCAGCTGAATCCTCCAACAGTGTGGCACAGGATGGCCACACCACATTCCAGTGTCTGTGCCTTAATATTTAACACACAGGAAATTTCAAATCCATTTTGAATGACACACCTTTGCCCAATGTACATTTTCAACTAAAACATGAAATGTTTAGAAGGATTGAAATCAGATGCATCAGGCTAATTTTCCACTATTGTAATAAAGCATCCTTCACCGTTCTGAGACATATGTTCATGTTTTCTAAAGTCCCTTGGAAAAAAATCCTAGTGCAGTTAATTTGTGCATCTTTATACAGTTTAACGAAGAGAAAGCATGTGCATAACTGTTGTAATGGAAAACCAGAAACCAGCATATAAAATCATTTGGGATTTGATGTTTGAATCATCCTTAAACAAGGATTTGCATTGGACATGTCAGATGTCTGAACATTGCTCCACAAGAGGTAAGAAAAGAAGTCCCCTCTGCTCTAATGAGGCAGATCGAAATGGGTGAATACATTTTGATACACAATGCATCAGTGTCTGGTTTGTTTTAGTGTGAAACAGTAACCTCTCTCCCTTTTTCTGGGTAAATGCGGTACAATAGACCAACACCACATGAATCTATTATGTGTTATAGGGCTTTTAGCAGGAGTATGACTGTTTAACCAGGCAGTGACACGAGAAGAATTACTATCCGACACTCCAGCTGAAAGTAGAGATTTTATTGATTCACCACACCAGCCTGCCATTTTAGCTTTGATTGAGAGGCTTTCATGAATCCAGAAAGGTAGCACTCCTTCACTGAAAACAACAGCAGGCGGTACAGACGATTGAAACCATCTGCCAGCTTAAAAGAAAGATGAAGGTGTTTCCCAAAGTATCTCTCCAGTCCTGGGTCTATCGAGTAGATCTATTGATCCAGCTACTGCATATCTGTGGCTGAAGTACAAGAAACACTTTTAAAGGCCTTGATTTGAGGTTTTAAGAAGATCACATTATGAAAGACCTTGATGTAATCTGAAAACTAATTCTGCCCAGTGATGCAGTAGTCACAGCCTCTTCCACGTAATAGGTTATTTCTGCACACTCCAGAAAATAAGGGTTTATCCTTTTTTCAAGATCTTTGCAGAAGAACTTTTGAATTTGTGGCTCTGTTTACTAACTACCAGACACGGTGTACAAACATCTTTCAATTAGACGTTATCTTAGGAGCAGTGCTGTCTATTTCAAATAGCACCAATTTGCATTCCTGGGCAAATTAGAATTCAGAATAGCGTGTGAGCAATGTGCCTGTTTACACTTCAGTAAATATTCATAAAGTACTGATTATCCTTGCGCCATTCCCAGAGAAACTGAACTCACACTATGGACTCTGTTTGGTAGTGAAGATTGTCCCTACCCAGACCCCACCCTGTTAATGTTTAAAACCCACATTTACAAACAGTGAAAATAATAGCTAGAAAATATTATAAAACAGAAAATAGCCATGAAATGTAATAGTGACTATTTGATATTTGTGGGTCGTACAATCATCTGACCACCAACCCAAAGTGGGTTCAAAATAAGATCCTGATGCTCCAAATCTTACTTCAGCAGAGTAATCTTTATTAAAGTCCCTTTAGTCCCTTTGAAGTCAGCAGTGCAACCTGACAAAGGACAACGTGTGTATTATGATCATGATAGAGACAGATATAAAATATACAATCTCTGCCCCAAAGAGATTATAGTCCAAATGACACATGACATAATGAAGGGGCAACAAGATAGGTGGAAGAAGCCACAACAGTTACAGAAGAATTGATGAATCAGGTTCTTAGTCATTGAAAGCAGCAAAAGTAGGAAGCTTTGGGCCTAATTTTCCTCTTGCACCACTTTAACACTGGTGTAATTCATTGACTTCAGTTAAATTATTCCTGATGTACACAGAAGGAGAATCCAGGCTTTGAATGTCAGGGAAAATAAATATTTGGGGGCCAATTCTGCAAATCTTTATTCGGTCAAAAAAGAATTGAAGCTTTGGGCACACTGAACATTGGCGCCACTGAGAATTCTGCCTCTAAGTGTAAGGACCACCGGGTTCAACCCCATGATTGTTTAGATAGTGATCTGAAGGACATCCGCTCCCATGGTCTCCACACTGCAGAGATCTGGAAACAGCCTAACAGTACTCTAATGTGGGTGTGTTACCAGGGTGCCGGGAATGTGCCTAATTTCTGCCCTGTGTTACCATCAGCTACTCACTGTGTAATGTGGGGAAATGCTGAAAATTGCAATCTGGGTCCAATGAAGTTTAAGCTAAATGTTCTCCTCTGCCATGCCATGCAGATGGAAGCAAAGGAGTGCCAGTTGAAGTAGAAAGTTCCCCAACTTCATAGAAAGGAGGGAGAGGCACCACCACAGAATGCTTCTCCCACCTCTAGATGGGCTCCACTCCATCTGGCCTTTCAGGTATTCCTAATTCCATTTATTTCCTATGTAACTGAAAGGAGGTGTGGGGCAGATCTGCAAAGGTACAAATGCCAGTTAAGTACCCAAATCCCGCATTCAGTGGGAACTAGGTGCCTAACTGCCATTGGTGCCTTTGAAAATCTCCCCTGGTGTCATTGTGGCCTTGTCTGCCTCAAATTTCCCACGTTTGCTACCTCTACTGCAGTTCCACTGGTTGAAGCAACAGTGAGAGCTCTAGTGCAGACATGGCACCAACACTGCTTTAACCACCATGTTGTCCAGACCTGCTCTCAGCAGGGTTGGGTGAAACAGTGGTTAAAAATTCAGCAGCTGTTCTACACTGTCTCTCTCGGCATTGCTACCACTAGTGGAGCTCTACCGAAGGTACCGCCAGTGAGAAATGTAAAGGAAAATAGAGTCTAGTGTGAGCACAGCTTCTGTGTTTCTGTGTAATACAACTTTAAATATAGAGGCGCTCCCTGCCTTCTGCAGGGCCAATGTGAAGCAACTGCTGAATTGTGTTTTATTTCAGATGCAGAATCTACAGAATGAGTTGTCCCTCACGTGAAGGCTTGATATTCGCGCTGTCCTTGATCATGTTTTAAATGTGAAATTGAGGTGAGCTGGATGCAAAAGCACATGGTTTGCCCTTTGTACATGGGAAAACATAACAGTGGTCATCTTTTCACTGGGCCAGATACCCAATGGGTTGGGTATTTTCTTTCTGATGGACAGCTCTCTTTTTAATAGAATCATTGAATTATTGGTGCTGATAAGAAATTAAAAAATTGCACCCAGGACACAATATCAAAGATTTTTTTTTTTTAAACTGACATTGTCCAGTGCCCAATGTCAAGTTGTTCTTCAGCGGTTCAAGAACTTCAGTACCAGTCTCAGAGCAGGCTGTTAAGAAGCAAAGCACAAATCCCAAATTGGCTGTGAGCTTTATACTTACATGTCACCAACCAAGCATCAAGTGTAAAGTCCTCAGCATAATCATAGAAAAACAGCCTAATCAGGGAATTACAGACAGTGTACCCCTATGTACTCCAAGCTATCTTGTCATCTAGGCAAGCTTGTCCTTGGGACGGATGGTCCCTTACACTAAAAATCACAACAATACTCAGGTTACTCCTAGTCGCAAAAGACCAGTCACTTACCCCAGGTCAATTGCATCTTAGATCTCACACTAAAGGCAACACTTGTAGTCAATCCTATAATAAACTAGCTAAAGATTTATGAATGAGGAAAAGAAAATCAGAGCGTTATTTACAAGGTTAAAGCAGGTAAACATAGACACACAAATGAGTCTTAAATTTCAGAAGAGAATAGAAGCTTCTATAATAAGCAAGCTCTATCTGTCCTTTAAGACTAAACAGTTGAGGATCCCTTGCTTATGCCTAGCAATCTTGCCCTCAAGAGTCCAATCAGCAATAATTTCCCCCTTGTCAGGGATTTTTATTCCCTTTCACCCTTCTCTGAGCTGCCAGCTCAACTAATGTGAGGAATTCACTGGCACATCTCCTGTTCATGGAGGACAGGGAGCAATGAATGAAGTCTTTTGTCTTCTTTGATGCTGCACAATAGTTCGTCTCGTGTTGATGGGCCTTCTCTGTCAGGCAGGACATAACACTTTTTGTTGTAGGCCAGCGTTTCACACTAATTAATGTCTCTCACCTGTCTGGTGATTTACACAGCTACAGAAGTTTACAATGCAAATGCTCAGATATTATCTTACTATATGGGATATAGATGTTATAAGTGAGATTAATGCAGGCAGCAACTTACAAGCATTCAACAAAGTCTAAACACTAAGCACATTTTTATAACTCCAATACCTATTGTAACAATACTGTCACACAGGTGATCCAGACTATGTGTTTGTCAGTATACAAGTGAGGGAGCTTGGCAGAAACTGGCACCTGGTTTGCCAGGATCACACCCAGTTCTGGAGATTTCTGCTGAAAGACTCAGGAGTACAATATACATCTATTTTCCAAGAGACAGTGCACACAATTCAACAATTAAATGATGTATTAAAGGTATGATTGCTATATTCACCACCATCAAATGGCTCTGAGCTGTGCACCCAGCCAGTCCATGCTAAAACATCCTGGGTGAATGGGGCTTTACACAACTGAGGCTCTGGTCCACTATTATCCTTGTCATTCCATTCTCTCTTCCCCCACTCCCTCACCTTTTTGCACACTTCCAACTAGTATGCCTTGTGATTTAGACTGTACATTTTTTGGAGCAGGGGCTGTCATTTATTATATGTTCTACAGTGCCTAACACAATAGGTTGAGGTCTCCAAGTGCTACCTCAATATAAATGATAAATAACAATAATAACAAAGCTAGCACCATTTCTCCCTTTGTGATTTCACTATTCTGTGAATGCCTGGGATATAAATATTCCTATGCAGCATAGCATTATAGAAATGGAATCTTCTTATTGCAGCTAAATTTGTTCAAATTCATTTCACTTACAAAAGGTACTTCTTTCAGCAATAGCCTCACTTTCACGAATCACCCTCTCATTCAGACTATATTTTGTACACTCGATTAGTCAATTTTGCACTGGTAATAGCTAATGTGCTGTTACAGAAGGAGAGAAGTAAAATGTTTCAGCACAATCTTTCCATTTCTAATGGCTTCTCTGTTTATTTATATTATACTGTAATAACTACTGATCCTCACAAGATTATGGAATCCAGAAAGCATTATAAAATTCATTAATGATGACTATAGAGGTTCTAACCCCCATTTAAAATGTTCTTTACATTCAGGCTGTTGTAAATGAATGACAACATCTATTATGAACAAAAGCACTGTAACCACCCCTAATTTGCAAAGCATATTATCCATGATCAATAGCAGACGATAGAGCCCAGCTGACTGAAAAGACTAATTTTGGAATTCAAATGACATATGGTTTAAATCCCACAATAAGCACTCTTCTCTAACTAAACAATGAGGACATACAATTTCCAGGATTTCTGATGCAATGCTCCACAATTAACAAAGCTCTTCCCTTGGGAATAACACCACTATTTACATTTTTCGGTTCTCCAGGACAGCACAAGAGTTTTCTGATTCCTCCATAGGATGTGACACAGTGCAATACTTAATGAACAAAATGTAATAATAGCTCAGTAAAGGCACTTAGTTAAACATACAGAATAAGTAATTTTAAAAAAAAAACCCTAAATGAAGATTTAATTCTACAGGGAAAATGTCTTCAGGTTTTTGACAAAACAAAATGTTCCAAAATTCAATTGTTTCACAGGGGTCCTCCTAGCAGCACTAGTCTAGCATGCATTAATAATCATTTCAAGGAAGTCTGTTTACTTTAGCTCTAGCCTACTTTAGGTGGTGGGTAATGTGGGGACCACAAGTTCATAGCTTATTGCTTCATTTAGATTCTAACACTGTAGCCTTAACTCTTTCTCAATTTGGGTATTAATGACAAGGAGTTCTGAAGGGATTTTATCAGACATCAAGTGCTTTGGAAATGTAGGCAAAAGCCTAAACTACCGTAACATACACATTGAATTACATATTCTATTTTTGAAAACAAAGTATTTAATAATTATTGCATTATGTTATTCTGCTCTCTAGAAAATTCTGAGCCAAATTCATCCCAAGTGTAACTCACTGGACTTACGACAGGGATGAGTCTGATTCACAATGTTTACTGTTAGATATTCTGAGGAATAAATTTACTTTTAAGCAAGAGATATATTCTTCAGCAAGCCACAGACAGACCTGAGCCACACAATTCACATTTCAATTCCAGTCCAAACTTCTCCCACAGGAAGAGGTTGTTTGGATATCCGGTTTTGGTCTGGGCACTTCTTTACTTACAATAACATGCAGTACATTCTCAGTAAACCTTCTCTCTAGACCTACTGTATCTGCACTGCTTCTGTCTTCCAAATCTTATGGACTGTCACTTACTCTATATCAGTACAGTTTCCAGCACAATGTGGACCAGAGCTATTGAGGCCTGTGGCTGTTACTAAAATATAAATGTTAATAACTGTTGCTTTCTGTATACCACAATCCCTGCAGAAAACCCTTAGATCTGATGTAATGGCAAAAGTATAGGGCTGGGAGTCAACAGACCTGAATTCTAGTGCCAACTCTTAAAATGACCTGCTGCTGACCTTGGGTTAGTCACTTACCCTCTCTGTGCCTCAATTTACTCATATGTAGAATGGGGATAAAATGCTACCCCCTATTATAAAGCACTTTGAGTTCTATGGATAAAAGGCCTTATAAATGTAAAGTGGCAGTAGGCAGTCAGATGTGGCAGTGCTGAGAGTTGAATAAATGTCTAGAGAGAAAGATAGATTATTTTATTAATTATCACAAAATACTGTATGTAATATCTAATTTAAGAACAAATCTGTAAACCTACATAGATAGATAGATAGATAGATAGATAGATAGATAGATAGATAGATAGTCACAAGTGATAATCTTCCATATATTCCCTATATATTTACACACTTATTTTATTTTTATTTCCTTTTGTAGAGCTCAGCATCATGTATCTGGGTGCTGTACAAAAGATAAATGCAATAATTATTAAATTAAATTAAATCCAAGTCCAATGGACCAGAAAAAAGTGCCCAAGCAACAACTTTGCCCAGAGCTGAGTGAATTGTTATTTACTTCAGTGGAGCCAGGATTTCAGACTCTATGTACAATCAAAGCAACTCAAATAGCATATTCTTTACATCAAATACCTGAAGTGATACTGCCAGAAAACAGTTCATGAGCTATCCAAAGACTAAAATATATTCACACCGAACATTCGTCTAATAATTCAAAGCAGTTCATAAAAACTCCAGTCTATTTGAGGATAATTCACCTACAGACAAAAGGGCAAAGTCCATTGAATAAATTATTCATTACAAATGATTTGCCCAACTCTACTCTGTCAAAAGAAGAGCAAAGAAAAATTAATGCCAGAAAGGAATAGTAGTGAAAAGAGAGGACAAAAATGATCAATGCTGAACTGATCTGAATAGAAAGACCTTTCACCAAAACTTAAAGAGAGCTACAAAAGGACAATGAAGGTCATCCTGAGGGAAGGAATTCTCTAGATGAGGTCCTTGAACATAGGAGGCCCTTTCCCTATCCAATCTAGATGAAAGTCTGTTGTGAAGACTAAAGACAACCCAACCAACCTTCCCCAGGAGGGAAACAGAAGGGAAGACAGGCATTCAAGAATCTTACTCCTAATGTAATGTTGACCACTCAGTCAACTATAACCTTCAACTGCCTTGATGTTCATATTAGGTCAATAAGAAGAGAAATTCATACACTGTACCTCTAATAAGAGGCTGATCTTTCTGTGTGATATTATGAAAATTATTATAATCTGTTAATAGTACTTTACTAAAAGTTTCCTCAATGTAAAAATCACTCTTTCCCTCTTCTTGGATAGCATGTAAAAGCTGAGATTTTTAAACCTCCTCTGGTGGCTTAAAAATTAATGAAAATTGGATTGCCTACATGGCTGTGAAAAATCTCAGTCAAAATGCATAAAACACATATACAGTGGCCATCTGTAAAACCTTTGCAATTTTGCCTTTCTTACATTACATTCTTCCTGCACCAGTGTCAAAGCAGAGGATGGAAACTATCTCTTACATTCCTTTCTGTCATTTGCTGCTGCTTCTATCTGCTCTGTGATGCTGAGATGGACTGTTCTACTAAGAGTTCTTATCCAGGGTTTCTCTTTGGGCTACTCATTTCTTCACACCATGTGCTTTCCACATGACAGTTTCATGTCGGAGTCTGTGTGTTGGCATCTGGAGTACCTGCTCTAAATATGTCCAGTGCTTCCTTCTGATTCTGGTGAAAACAAGCTGTTTGTTGGTGATTTCTTGGATCTCTTAGGCTAGGTCTACACTACGGGGGGGGGGGGCGGGGGTCGACCTAAGATACGCAACTTCAGCTACGTGAATAGCGTAGCTGAAGTTGCGTATTTTAGGTTGACTTACCTGGCTGTGAGGACGGCGGCGAGTCGACCGCTGCCACGCCGCCGTCGACTCCGCTTCCGCCTCTTGCCGCGGTGGATTTCCAGAGTCAACGGCAGAGCCATCGGGGATCGATTTTATCGCGTCTTCACTAGACGCGATAAGTCGATCCCCAATAGATCGATTGCTACCCGCCGATCTGGCGGGTAGTGAAGACGTGCCCTTAGTTGGTGATGAAGTCTTTCCAACCAATGACCAGAATCTTTCACAGGCATTTATTTTCAAAAGTGTCTAGTTTTCTGTCTAATATTTTAGTAGAGCTCCAGCTCTCGCAGCCTATGTTAGCTCTGAGGTTACATTTGAATTGAAAGTTCTCTGTTTTGTTCTGGGGCTGTATATTGTTGATTTCCATATGTTGCTGAGTTTAGTAAATGCTGTGGATGCCTTTCCGACCCTTGACGTCACTTTGTTTTTGCGGTCTTCATTGGCTAATATGGTGCTGCCCAAGTTGGTGAACTGTTCTACTTGCATAATATTTTTGCCTTCTAATGTGATGTTACTGCTTGATGTTGGGTTTCAAGGATATTTGTTTTAGTATAAAGAATTTTGAGCTCTGCTTGGCCTGCTGTTTTTGCCAAGTTGTCTGTGTGTGTTTGTGATTATTCAGGGGTGTTATTCAGTAGTACAATATCATCAGCAAAGTCTAGGTCTTCAAGGCATTTTCCATTTACCCATGCTATACAAGTGTTTGTACTGAAAATACACTTCTTCATTATCCTGTCTATGGCAAGGCCAAATAACAGGAGGGGTAAAATGCAGCCATGTTTCACACTAGTGTCTACATTGTCTGGTTGTTCACCCTTACAGAGCACTTTATGCCTCTCTACTTGGCCTTGATGATGTTGATAACTTTAGCTGGGATTCGGTAGCACTGAAGAACATTCCACAATGTATGTCTGTGGGGGCTGTCAAATGCCTTTTGAAAATCAATAAAAATTGATGAAAAGAAGATCTCTATTGGACCAATGTTAATGTGAAGCTGATTGGGTTCGGATGTTTCATCAAAATCTGGTACTGAAGTGGGGCTGAGACTGTTACAAACATTTTTCCATCTTTGCTTTTTATTGGCCTATTTCCTGTTTTGAAATTTCCATACAGAGTTTTAGTCATTGGGTAAACAGCTCCATGGTTTCCTCTCATAGCAGCAGCTTCATCTCCAGCTGCTAGGTCTTCAACATATCTCCATTTATCTTTCCTTGTATTGCTTGCCACTGCTTTGTCTGCTTTCTTGCATTCCTCTGTTTCTTTTTCCAATATTGTGTTGGTCATAGCATTCAGGAGTTTTCCTTTCAGTACTTTTCTTTCCTCAATGAGAGTCCATGTAACTTCGCATCCAGTTCTTGCTCTGTCTATGATGCTTTCCAGCTGTGACTGTTGCAGCTTGAATCACATTATCTTTGGACCTTATCCATTTTTCTTCAGGTCCAGTCTGTGTCTCACCTTCCTCTGCTTCTGGCAGTGCCTCAAATCTGTTTCTTAGTTCAAGTTGCAACTTCTCACAATACTCTTTTGTTTTCAGTTCTGTAGTGTTGTTTTTCTTTACCGCTTTCTGTTTAAAGTTGATCTTTCTCAATTTTAATTTCAGTTTAGCAATGCAAAGATTATGGTCACTGCTGACATCTGCTGGCCAATATGCCCTTGTGTCTTGGACGGATGACCTGAATCTCAAGCCTATGCAGATGTGGTTGATCTGGTTTTTCATTTTGCCATCTGGCAAATTCCATGGTTCTTTGTGTATGTCTTTGTGAGGGAACAGAGTGTTTGCAAGAACTAGGCTAGACATCAAGCACAATTCAATGAATCTCTCACTATTTTGGTTGGTGATTCCCTATCCATGCTTCCCCATTGCTCTTTCCATTCTTTGGTTGTTACATTCTACTTTAGCGTTAAAGTCACCCATCACAAGAGGTAAGTCATGTTTTGGTATTCTGTCAATCATACTTTGGAGCCAATTGTAGAACTCATCTTTATACTCATCGCTATGTTCCTGTGTCAGAGCATGGCACTGTATGATTGACATCTTTAGGGATCTGGTTTTGAGTAGGGTGTATACGATGCAGTGATTAATAGGTTCCCAGTTGATGAGTAATTTCTCTGCAAAATTTGTCATAATGAGCACTAATGCCTCTGAGTGTTTGTAGTCACTATGACCTGAATAAAGGAGCTGTTTCTTCTCTTGCTTCAAGTGCTTCTTATCCAGGGGTGCTGGAACTAAGGAATTAGGTTAGAAATTAGCTGAAGCTAAAACAAAATAAACTGCTCTTAAACCAAAATAAAAGTGTCCACAGAGGAATTTGCACCCGTTTAACTTAAATAGATTAAAAACCAAGCCAAGTTAAACCAATGCAACTTACTCACTCAGAGAAGGCTTCACTTACAAAGCAACATCAGAGTTCATTTGAGTTAGTCTGGCTTTTCACCTACGTAACTGACAATCGGACCTGACCTTGTAGCTTTAAAAGAGAGATGATCCACCCCATTCATATCAATGGGATGTTAAAGCTGAAGCCTTATGAAAATTTTAAATATCAGCATTCTTAGCTATTTCACTGTTGAATGTTTCAGCAGAAATGTGATTTGATGGGACTGTGAGTGGAGATTACAAAAAGTGTCACTGCTTCCTCCCCATAGGGTGACCATATGTCCCAGTTTTATAGGGACAGTCCTGATATTCAGGGCTTTGTCATAGATAGATGCCTATTACTCCCCACCTCTGCGCTAATTGTTCACACTTGCTATCTGGTCACCCTACCTCCCCACCTCCTGATTCTGTACCCCGATCTACAGTAGTCTCCTTCCCACCCACTGCCAGGGCAGTTAGCAAAAGTATTATTCAGAAGAAGTTACAAGAGGGATGAGATGCGACTAGAATAGAATTTGGTTCCATATAGCTCTTTCCATACTTACACCACTCTAGATCTTTACCAAGAGCTAGATTGTGACTTAGACTAAATGTCCCTGTAGGGGCATAAAGGAGAATAAGAACCCCCATCCACCCTTTTGCCCCTGGGCAGATTACCCAGTCCTCAGGTTTGATCCCACAGGCATAAGTGGGCACTGAACCCTCCATCTGCCCCCAAAGCAGGTGGGCAGGGAATGGACAAGGAGGGGTGGAGAATAGAGAGAGTTTTGGCTCTGCTCCCAAACACCTTGATCAGCACAGCTGAGATGGACCAGGGCATGCTGTAATTCTCTGCCATCATAGGTTAACAGTAAATTACTGTCCCCAGGAGCAAGGATGAAGCAGGGAAGTGTGTCTCGGAGGCACAACGTCTCCCATGGATATCCTGCGGGGGATGCAGCTACTCATCCACCTTCCTTTGCTCAGGGTGGTGCCTACAGATATGCAATAGCCCAAAGTAATGAGTGAGGCTCTGGTAATAAAGTGATTGTGGTAGTAAAATGCAACAGCCATTATGCACTTGGCAATAGTTCTAGCCTTGATATAATAAGCTGTTTAATTGAGCCTGGGAATGTCTCCAGTTGTGTATTATTTATGAGTCTGATGTGTATTAATAAAAATTACATATCTTGGCAAAAACAATGAGCAAAAGTCATCTGCAAGAACACTCTTCTGTGTGTGGGTATTTTTCTAGGGAGGTATTAATTTATTTTAAGTACCGTTGTGTTCTATTACACGATAACATTCATACAGATAGCAGAATATTGGGAGATCCTTTGCAAACATAGGCAGAGCTCCTTTTACCACGTAGGTTTACAATTACAGACCTAGGCCTATGTGCTTGTGAAGTGAAGTTCACATAGCTTCTGATCACTACATCTGCATATATTTACTAATCTCTTCCAGCCCTGTACTCAAGCACAGATTCCAGCTAAGGCAGTGGTCAAAAGGAAAAAAACACTGCACTATGGCTTTAAAGTGTTCATCCCTAGCAGAATTTGGTCCCACCCTCCATAAAGGGAGCAGTGAAAATTGCTCCCAATTTCTTTTTATGCTTCAATGCACTGAGTACAGGCCCAAGTTCTATTGAAAATTATGGAAAAATAGATGTGTCTACTTCATCAATTTTTAATTGCTAGAGATTGTAAAGTCATTCTTTGGAAAATAAATACTTTACTACCTTCCTCTTACATTTTCAGTGCAGCAATGAATTTGGTTACAAACTGCTGTTTATTAATAGCTTATTTTTATACCGGGTTTTTGTTGGGGGGGGGGGTTAATCACTTTTTAAAACTTGAGAAAATGGGTTTTGTGTGTGTGCAGAAAAAGAAAGAGAGGGAGATATAGGTACATATATAGAGAGAGAGATATACCTATCTCATAGAACTGGAAGGGACCCTGAAAGGTCATCAAGTCCAGCCCCCTGCCTTCATTAGCAGGACCAAGTACTGATTTTGCCCCAGATCCCTAAGTGGCCCCCTCAAGAATCAAACTCACAATAGTGAGTTTAGCAGGCCAATGCTCAAACCACTGAGCTATCCCTTCCCCCTACATACATCACTTAAATGAT
The DNA here is from genome assembly GCF_028017835.1 of Emys orbicularis. Taxonomy (NCBI): domain Eukaryota; kingdom Metazoa; phylum Chordata; order Testudines; family Emydidae; genus Emys; species Emys orbicularis. The sequence continues at coordinate 304,543,601 of NC_088683.1, forward strand.
GAACCAAACCTTTTAAAAAACCCTGTAGTTTCTTCATGTGATGAGGTTTTTACCCACCATGCCTGTGTCACAAATATGCTGTTTAACACATAGTGTATGACTCTACCAGCTGAAATGTAGGGCTGTGTGTGAACAGATTACCTTAGAACTTGTCTATAACCAACAGGTCTTGCATTTGAAATGGGAACAAGGCTATCTCTAGCTACCTCAGTCTGACAACTGACCTAATCTTTTTACGTGTATTTGGGCCTGCGAGCCACACATTGATAGAATTAGAAGAAAAAAGATAAGAATGCTGCATCCATAATGTAAATTTCATGTTTAATTAGAATAACTGAAGAATTGTGGCCAGAAGAAACCATGTTTCTCTGTAAGTGGGTTTTGAATAGCACCAAAGACAAATATAATAAGGCTGACAAATACACCTTGGGGGGCGCCTGCAAGAATAAAATCGATTTATTTAATAATTTAAAAATAGCTTCCAGCCATATCTCCCATTAAAATCTGAAGGCCATTGTATTCTATATTTCTTTGGTCTTTTTTCTTCCTTTTAGTTATGCTCCACCAGCTTTAATAAATAAGTAATACAGAGGGGAAAAAACACTTATCTCAAGTGCTTTGCCACAACCCTGTAGGGCTCCTTGATTCTTTCTAACTCTAAATAGATCAAGTCAGCAACAATCATCTCCCCAAAGAAGAATGATGTTTCCGGGTTAATACTCCTAAATATAATCAAGGAAGTCCAAGAATTGAAATTGTTGCACACATTAGTGATTATAAGTGATCTGAGCAAGTAAATAACATATTACAAGAAACTCAGAGCAATTTTTAGTTCCAAAGGAAAAATGATTCATCAGCACAAATGATTCCCCAGCATGTAAACAGCTTCAAGAGGTTATGCACTCTTGTGTAGAAATTGGGGAAGGTGAATTATAATAATAATATTTAGTCCTGAGATAGTGTTTTTCGTTGACTCATTTGTTTGAAGTTTACTTCTAATTAGTGTAGCTGTCCTGCAATTCTTTTCCTGAAGGTATTTTGAAGGTAAATGTTCAAGTCTCTTGTTTTTATACTGTATATTTCAGAAAGCAAATACATTGGACAACCTAGCACTATTAATCAATTAAACATTAGGTTCTCACCCTCCTTTTCATGAAAAAGCAAATGCAGTCCAGTCATATTTCTTCTGCAACTATTTTATGCAAAATTCATAGTGTAAAATCTATAAACTATTCATAAAGTCAAATATAAGTTTGAGATGGGCGCATACCAGCAATGTAGGCCAGCTTCATTTACACAAGAAAATTAAATGTAAACATGGAATAGGCCTTTTTGCCCACACAAGTTTGATAAGGCCAATAGCATGGTCAGGGGGTTTCTTTTGCAATATATCTACAGTGTGTTGCTTTCACTGACCAGAGCAACTGAGTGACACAATGCTATAGCAGGCAGCACCCATTAAGTCTTTGCAGCCATGGTTTCCATTTTCCCTTAGTATTGTTCTTTCTAATCATTCTAAAAGTAAATAGGACAACAACCAAAGAGCTCACAGCAAAACAATTACAGAAGAGCGCATTGAATGGAAATCTTCCCGGAGACTTAAATGTACTTTGGATTAGGCCCAAAATGAAAAATTATATCAGTTCTTAAAATATACTGCTCCAAAAAGATGTAATGTTTAAGAGCTTACATAACATTGCTACATGTGTTTCCTTTAGCAGCACTCAGGTAGCACCTTACATGTTAGCTGTTCCAGTGAGTGCCTGTATGGACCCTGATCCTGTAGTCTTTATTCCCAGCAAAACTCCCCTTTGATCTCAATGGAACTTCAGCCTGCGTAAGGTCAGGGTCAAGCCCATGGCACTGTAAAGCATATCTGGAGGTACAGTAGCATC